>NC_085136.1:302506296-302837777 GCF_035046485.1 Aedes albopictus
CAGCACCACACATGAACTTCTCTCTTATTCGCATTGGATCAAGGCCTGTTTTGCAGTTTTCCTCTGATGCGCGTACGGCTAATTTGGGGTCACGTTCGACTCCGTACGATGCGGGTTAATCGAATAGGCCCGGCATAAAGAAGATGGAATCTGTTTAGAGCTGACAATTCCGCATCTTTTTTCTTCATCGAGATAATGAACCAACTACTCAATGGTGGAATGTGTGTACATACATTCCCAAAATGGAATAATGGACAAATAGCACCGAATGAAGCATAGGAAGTATTTCTTTGTATGAAAACTGTTTATTGAAAATGTCCAGCAGCTAACCCTTTACGTCCTGAGGTTTTAGCCGATTATTTAAGTTACTAACACGTCTTGTATTAATACCACTTATACAATGCGGTTCGATGCTCATTAAGTCAAACTAATTGCCTAAAAAATAGGGCAAAATATTGAATTAAATACCAATAATGAACAATATTGAAGAATGTGGCACCGAAAATCAGTATCATTGAGCGCATAAGTACAGTGCGGAGTGCGGAAGTAAAAGGGCTAATGATGATGACGTTCCTACCGAGAGAGAAGATTACAGAAGTGACTTTGCCAAATTGTTCCTTAATTCTCGCCCACTTGGTTCAGTGGGTACAGCAGGTTCGCACTAAATGATTGATGACACTTTTTTTCCGGTTGCTGTCCACGGCTTAGACGAACAACGTCAAATGATGTGTCGTTTCGATTCATATTACGCACGTTGATACATGTGACACACTTGTGGTAAAGTGGTAAACACAGTCCGTGGTGAAAAAAAATCATGGTACTAACTTGATACAACGTTGCAAATCTGCTCTTTTTGGAATGGATAGGATATTTTCCCACATATACTGTTTTTAACAACAATTGTCGAGTATTAACAGTTGCATTTGGCTTTTCTTTTGTACGTGTTATTGTGTTTTAAACCTTAGGAGACCATTAGCACCAGCTGACGAATTTAAACGGTCTACGACTCATCGATTCCATCGCCTGGAAGAGCATGGCCATATGTAGCACCTGTTTTCAACACAGCACACAGTTATACTTGGAGATCCGACATTATCGACATTATCGACGTCCGGACCTATCGTGGTGATTCTAATATCGACTTCGACCACAACCTGGGATGGTCAAACTGCGGCCAAAACTGTTTTCATCACCAGCAATGCATGTACGGTACTGGCGACCGCCGCGGTAGCAACCGGATGTCGCCTCAGCATACGCTTAGAACCTCGAGACAGCGTTTCCAAACGAGGGTGAGCTCGACATGGCTCCTCTCGAGGACTGCTTGAGTACAGTGAAGGCAGCCATCTACGACGCAGTCGAGAGCATCATCGGGTATGTGCAAAAAGGAGTCGACGAAACGAATGATTCGACGAGGAGCGCAGAGCAATTTTGGAGGAGAAAAATGCAGCCCGGGCGGTAATGCTGGCAGCATTGAATCCGGCAGAATGTGGAACGTAACTATTTGCAATGGAACGGCTGTGCCGTTCTCAGGTAACCCAACCCGCAACGGCCGTGAGATGGTCGAAAGGTGGAAGCTGCACTTCGACAAGCACCTGAATGGTGTGGGGAGCGCAGACATGGAGGACCAAGGTAGCGGGAGAAATAACTACGTCAGTGCAACAGGGAACATCAACGAGCCAACTCCCACATTGAGGCAAGTTAAGTATGCTATCTATCAGCGCAAGAGCAATAAGGCAGCGGAAAGGGATGGTGTCGCAGCTGATCTCATCCAGATGAACCCAGAAAAGTTGACCATCTTCCTGCACCGGCTAATAGTCCGGATTTGAGAGACCTAACAGCTACCGGAGGAGTGGAAGGACGAGGTCATCTGCACCATCTACAAGAAAGGTGACAAGTTGTTGGAGGAAATAGAAGCACACGAAGTGTTCAAGCGTCAGATGTTTCGTATAATCGTTGGCTATGTGCAGCAGAACGGTGCACTCTACGACGAACACGGTGCACTCGGAAGGTGACAAAAGCTGAAAAGATACGGTGGACAGGGCCTGCAAAACTAGTGTTCGCCAGAGATCTGCGCGGTTGTGCAAGAAGACCTGGAAGTGGACGACAAAGTGCAAGGTGGACGCTTCAGACTGAAAGCGATCTGACAAGCATTGGGCGTGACCGAGGTTGGGGATTAACAGACACGCGCACCGTCCGTGTATGTACTATGGCGTTATGTTGTTGGTTCAGTTTTATCTTAAATTTGATGTTATCTATCTATCTATCTATATATATATATATATATATTATATATATATATATATAAATGAGTTTGAAATGAGTTTGAAGTCCCTTTGAGGCAACAAAACTTACGAACGGGTGAACCGATCAGGATAACTCTGGCAGGGTTTGATTCGTATTCATGGTGGCTGTGTTTATAAGTAGTAAAAGTTGTGAAAATCATCTGAAAAAGTAAGAAAATTGATAAAAACCTGATTTTTTATGAACTGGGAAGAAAATCAACACGATCGCAATAAAACCATCTAGAGTGCGGTGCAGCGATGACCTCAACAGTTGTCAAACCACCACAGCATGGCAAGACAAAGTTTGCCGGGACAGCTAGTCTATATATATAAAAATGAGTTCAAAGTTCCTTTGAGGCAACAAAACTCACGAACGGATGAACCGATCATAATGATTTTTGCACAGTTTGATTCGTCTTCATGGCGGCTGTGTTTATATGTATAAAAAGTTACGAAAATTGTTTAAAAAAGTATGAAAATTGTGAAAATACTATTTTCTATGACCCGGGAACGTGGCCGGGAAGAAATTCAGTGTGATCGAAATCAAATCAATCTAGAGTGCGTTGCTGCGATGACCTCAACAGCTGTCACACCACCACAGCTTGGCAAGACAAAGTTTGCCGGAACAGCTAGTCTATAAATAAAAATAGAATGGTGTTTGTATGTTACGAATAGGCTCGGGAACGGGCCAACGGATCTACACCATTCTTTCTGTGCTTCATTCATACAGGGCTCCGACGTGTTCGTACGAAAAAATAAATGGGAAAATCGACCGGAAAGGCACCGAAGACGAAAAAGTTTGAAATTCCAGTTTTTGGGCCATTTTTCTGTACAGCTGCATGTCAAAAACCACAGTAGGCAGGCAGAACGACGTTTGCCGGGACATCTAGTACTGAATAAACAAAATGAATGAATGTGCTAGGGGGAGCGACACTAGTTTTGTCAAGACAAAAAAAAACCAAAAAATGCCGAAAAAAGACAAAAAAAAACCTGAAAAAAAAAACGCAAAACTTTCGCGGGTTTAAGCGACATTTTTGGTCTTTTTGCGGCTTTTTTGAGTTTTTTTTTGGCTTGGCAAAATCAGTGTCGCTCCCCTGGAATGTGCATTTCGTGGGGTTTCATGGGTGTTCCAGAGGGTTTTAGGGGCATTACTGGTGATTTAATGGGGAATCAGTGTTGTTCAAAGCGTTTCAACCCTACAAATACTGTTGCTCTACAATGGCTGAATAAACCGTTACTAGGCATGATTTTATAAATTTTGTCTGAATAATATGTTATTCAGTAACCATTGTTACTTGGCAAGGGATCCTGAGGGTGATTCATGAGGTTTCGGGGGTTTCAGAGGCATTCCAGAGGGTGGGTCTTATGAAGCTTTATGAGCGCTCCATGGAATTTCAGGGCGTTCCAGGGATGTTCATGGGGTTCTCAGGGGATTTCAGGAGGGTTTCAGGTGTGTTCCAAGAAGTTTCTGGAGCATTCCAGGGCTTGGTTTCTGGTGCTTCAGGGTGTTTCAGGAGCGTTCCAAGTACACAGATGTTTTGGAAGAGGTGTTGCATTGAGCTTTAAGGGCTCGCACGGGTGTTTCAGGGGCGTTCCAGAGTGTCTCAAGGAGTTTTATGGGTTGCACCAGGGGTGTTCCAGGGGGTCACCGGGGGTTCGATGCATTCTATGGGGTTCCATGGGGACTTGAGGTGTTCCTAGGGGATTTTAGGGTCGTGCAAATGTTTCCAGTGAAATTTTAGGGCTTTAGAGGAGTTCCACGGGGCTTTAGAGGGTTTCAGGGGGTCCCAAAGGCGTTTCGAGAATGTTCCAAGGAGTCTCAGAGGGCTTCCAGGGCGTTCCTTGGGGCTTCAGGGGTCCCACGGGTGTTCCAGCGAGTCTTAGAAGGTTTCAGGAACATTCCAGGGGTCATAAAGGTGTTTCAGAGGTGTTCATGAGAATCAATATGGGGTTTATTGATCGTCGCATGAATTTAATAAGCGTTTTAATTGGTTTCAGGTAGTTTCTAAAGCGCTCCCGAAGTTTTAAAGAGTTTTAGGGGGTTTTATGGCTATTCTAGAGTCTTCGTGGTTTGAGGAAGGGAGATGGCTGGGGGTTTTTTGTATGATGGCGGTGTGGTAAACGTTTCTAAGGTGTTCAAGGAGAACTCAGAGGTTTTCATGGTGTTTCAAGGGCGTTCCAAGGGATATATCCCCGATATCAACCTGGAACGTCTTAAAATGTGTTGAAATCTATTTGAAAGTCCTCTGAAATGGCCTTGAAAGCCCCCTGAATCACCCAAAAATCTCCCGGAAACCCCAGCACTCTCCTGAAAGCCCCTGAAACGCCTAGGGCTGTCCATAAACCATGACGAATTTTTTTCTGAATATTCCAACACCCCTTCCCTGCGTGGTCTGGTTCATACAAAAAAAAGGTTTGTATGGAACATGGTCTTTGCTTGATAAAATATTAGCCATTGCGAAGAAAATTATTACGAAAAGATATAAGAAATCGCTAATAGATGTGCGCAGTTGCATTTAATCGCTTTGGTATGATCTGCGCTGTCAATCCTTGAGTAATTTCCGTACATACTCTATTTTCTTTTAGAAATTAGATTTTGGGGGAATGCAAATTCAATGGGAAGTAGTGTAGAAATCTACTTTGTCATATTCGCTAATTTCCATCATATCCGACCGAAAATAATTCCTATTTACCTTTTCCAATGGCTCATCAGGTGGAAGCAAAAATATGTAGACTATCAATAACCATCAGCCCCTATCAGGCATCAGGTTTCAGAAGGCCGGCTCCAGAGGCACGTTATCCTCGATTGGGGACATTTGTGCCATCGCCATACATACTAGCCTATTGCTATTTCATCATTTACCTGAGGGAGAATGGGACAAGGGATGGGAATTAGGAAAGGGAAAGGTGATGACATAGGAACCGGTGCCCTGGAAGAGGGAATGAACGCATAAGCGCAACGAGAGCTCATAGCCAATACCACAACGGGGTTAATCAGTGCCCTGAAAAGAACACTGTAAAACGCATAAGCGTAAAGAGAGCCTACAACTCATTGGAGATAGCTTGTGACGTCATGCGCCTTTCAATATGACATTGAAAGGCACGTCATCGAATGCATCCTCAATATTCAAGAAATCACCCAAACAAAAACTATGTTTGAGCGCATACAACTTTGTGTAAAAGAGTCACTGCGGACATCCCAAATTGGGAGGCATGTGAGTTCACATTAACAGGCTGTTAGTCAGACGAACATAACAGATGTGATAATCGACAATGCGTTTCAAGCATTTCAGAATAAAGAACGAGGTAACCAGATAAATCTGGAACTCCTCCTCCTCTTCTTTTCTTGGCGTAACGTCCTCACTGGGACAAAGCCTGCTTCTCAGCTTAGTGTTCTATGAGCACTTCCACAGTTATCAACTGAGAGCTTCCTCTGCCAATGACCATTTTGCATGTGTATATCGTGTGGCAGGCACGAAGATACTCTATGCCCAAGGAAGTCAAGGAAATTTCCTTTACGAAAAGATCCTGGACCGACCGGGAATCGAACCCGTCACCCTCAGCATGGTCATGCTGAATACCCGTGCGTTTACCGCCTCGGCTATATGGGCCCTTAAATCTGGAACTCATTCCTCCTTTATACAACGCGCGCACGCTTTCGGGATAAATCCACAGAGTAATTTCACACCATGAAAATACACAATAGAAAACTACAAGAGCTCAAAACATGTTTCAAAAACTCAAATCCCTCTGGAAAAAAAATAGGACAAACCCCCATTTGCTAATGGAGATTTGAAGTAAGCAGAGCATTTTAATGCCCACTAAATCGATTCTATAGCTGCAATCTTCGGGGCAGAAGCTAAAGATTCGTAGCTATACAAAGAACTGGTTTATCCGAAGATATTTTGAACTTGAACAGATCAGAGTTCCATTCAGGAATACCTCTTGCGGTCCGCACAGACCGCAGAGGACAAGCTTCTTTCAAAGTAATAGCTATGGTATACCACAATGAAGGGCGTTATAGTAACAAACAAACCACAATGAAACTCTCTTGGAGTAGCAATGGAAGCGAGTTATCCATAAAATGTGGTCGCAAGCAATTATTACAGGTTCCCTAGTTTGTTGAGCAGGGACGCCTGAATACGCAAAGTTTGCGAAGGAACACTCAAGAGTGCAAAGAAGGTCAAATGGAGACTCTTCATCTGACACATGCCAATCAGTCAACTCATGACAAATTCTGGTCATGAGCGTTGGGTTAGGTGCGATTCTATGTTAAGTTATCCATGAACTGTACCACCTAAGTTTTCCATCAAACTGAAGCATCTCAAATTAATATTTGAGCTACTTCAGATGATATAATCATCGTAGCAATACCGTCAAATATCAGCAAAAAAAAGCTGAAAACAAGAGCTTGCTTGAAGGCATCCATAAGGAAAGGTTGAATTATACTGTTAACGTTATTCTAAAATATAGCATGCTCGAGGCACGACACTTCATCTATAATGGAAAAAGAAAAACTGGTTTCACAAGGTAACCTGTACAGCAGTTACCCTACGAAAATGAACTTTTTGAAGTAGAGCCACTTGGGCTACGCACGTTTTTAAAGTTGAAAATTGATCTGAGTTTTCTTAGCCGTAGCCAATACCCAAACTAGATTACACTCTTCACAATCACAGCACAAAAAGGAAACATCAGCGACGAACCAAATCGGTGTCAATTGAAAAAACGCCAATGGCGAAAACGTATTAAGCGAACCCATATAGGTAGTAATGTAAGCTAATTAACAACATTTGAATAACCCCGCCCTTATTTAGCCTCAAATTTGAGACTTAAGAAGAGCAAGTGATTGTCTCGGAGAAACGCAAGGTCCACGCACCATTGCTCCGGTTAGCGTAGTAAGGGCGTAATACTGTGGAGGACGCCCCAATTCTCCACAGACTCCGTTTGTGGTTAGGTTTTTTATTAGACCCCCCCTCCCCCCTAACCATTCATTCCTTGGCACGGTAAGCATAAAGCCGCATAACACCATAAATTAGGGGTCACCTGTTTAGTGGACTCTTACCACTGGATCAGGCGATCCGTAGTGTTATTCTTAGCCAATTGAGACAACAGCTACCGACACTACACAGCTATCTAGGCTGATCGGGAAAAGAAGTTAACATTGATGGTCAACTTCCAAACGAGCCCGAACAGCCGTCAGAATCCTTGGGTAATTTCCGTACTGGCGAACATACCCTATTTTCTTTTATAAATTAATAAATTTTGGGGGAATGTAAATTCAATGGAAAGTAGTGTAGAAATCTACTTTGTCATATGCGCTAATTTCCGTCATATCCGACCGAAAATAATTCCTATTTACCTTTTCCAATGGCTCATCAGGTGGAAGCAAAAATATGTAGACTATCAATAACCATCAGCCCCTAAACCACTAAAAATAGAAAATTTACGCGAAATTTCACGTTTCAATTTCACTTCACTTACGAGTTGATTTTTTTCACGTTTTACGTACGATGAAGGCAACTGCACCAAAGCAACAGCTAGCCGAATTGCTCTTCGCCACCGTTCATTTTTTTTATTTCGCCGGATTCATTTGTTGAACCAACCTTCAATTCACACTCCACAAAAGCTCTGCGGTACTACAAAGTTGGGTTTCACTGCAGTATGCTGCAGCATGCTGCAGAATGCAGCAAAAGCTGTTCAATTAATTTAATGAATCATTTTGTTTTCGTCGATGAAATGTAATCAAAAAGTTGTCTTTGTCTAGGATGGATGCATGAAGTATGCGTGAATTTCCTTTCTTGTGTAGTTCAATTAAATAAATAAATTATCATAGATTCTTGCAAAAACTGTTAAGATTATCTGCAAGAACAAAACATTGTTTTCAAGATTTGTTTATGCTGGATAATTGAATTTGTTCAAGTAAGTGTCACTTACTAATAGACTGCTCCTTGCTGTCGGAGCCTGAATTAGGCATTAATAATTTATACCATAAATTACAATTATCGATGTCCATTCTACTTCGAACAAGTTAAACGCACCCCAATATGTCATGCCAAGTTCGATCCACTCGTTCAATCTCCACAGTGTGGGCCGAGAAGGGGTTATTTTCCTGTATAGCACTACGCGTGCACTAGTTTCCTACGCGTTTCGATCGATCACGATCACCAGCCGTCAGCTGCTGGTTCTGAGCCTCCCTACATGCAAATTAAGGGTTCGTCGCTTACCCTGTGATCTAACGTATACAATTCACACTACCAGCCAAGCGTGTGTTCCCTTAGTAATTGTTTCAACAGAAAAAGGTCTCCAGCAAGTGTTTGATATATTCAGCTTCGTAACGAGTAATATAGCTTCTCCATAGAAGTTTCCTGTTATTTGCCCTCCGACCGTATGTCATAAATTGGAGATTTTCTGGGCGATTTCCAAACTTTTTATGTAACTGCAATGCAGTCTATGAATCCAAACTTACGGCGGGTAGTGTACGTCCTAGTCTAGTTGATCACATCAATCAAGTAGGACGTATGAAACCCCAGATCACCGGCAGCTACAACCACACGCAATTTTTTGCGGAAATTCAAGATTCGATTTCAAACGGGACTTGGAATCGCGCGCCGGTCCGCAAAGTAGTTCACCTCGGCGAACAATTTTCCGCATTTTCAAACCTACCACAACGCAACTGCTAGTGGGTTTATAGGTAATGGATTGTGTGAGGATGCGATGGTTCAAAGAACGCCATAAGCGAGCGAGCGTTGGCTTAGATCGTTAATAAGAACACTGCTTTCATTAGATGGTTAAGGTGAAGATATGACGAAGCCACACCTCGAATTTTCAAGAGCACAAATCTGAAGAACCGAACGTCGGTTTGCACTGAAAAGTTGATCGATTGATTGCCCGCTGGTGGTGACCAATCGATCAACTTTTCAGTGCAAACCGACACTCGGTTCTTCAGATTTGTGCTCTTGAAAATTCGAGGTGTGGCTTCGTCATATCTTCACCTTAAGCTTCTTTTGATGCGCTGCGCACTCAGGTGGTGACCCCTTAATGATCAGCGAAATACAAAAAGAAACAATTTTCGCGGTTCTTCGGCACAAGTATGTTTGGCATCAGTTGGTCATTGGATTTAACTATGAAGATGCCTATATTTGGATCTCTTTTGTCGCTTTGTGATGATGCGAATTATTAATTGCGTCTCGCACCGTAGAATACGACGTGGCCAAAATCACTGATTTTGGTATAATCACAGATAAACAGACCTCACACTCCGGCCACTTCCCATCGATCATCTTTTTAACGGTTGATTCAAATTTTCGGTAGTTGGTCAATTGACTACTCGCGGCGCTGGTATCGTTTTCAGTCCTGTTTGACGTTTGCTCACTATCGCCACCTAGTGATGGCCCGGCCAACCACAGTACGTTTAGCATTAAGTGGTTGCACTTTCGTGACGATGTTTTTAAATGAAATTTGTTCTAAGTGTTGCGTCTGTTTCTCTGTGGTATAATTTTCCAAGGTTTAAGGATTGGTGAATTGATGCATCAAGTTTCCTATTCCACGTCCTACGCCAAACACAACTGGCAATTTGTTTTATATGGTTCAACTGTTAGTGTTTCCCACAAATAGGTCAATCATATCTCTCCGGATAAACCAAACCCAGACGCATGCCGTCATCGAATTGAAGGTAATAACCTAATTATAAACTACTCTCACGCCCGAAAAAAAAAAACAAACGTCACTCATGAGATGCGATCGAAGCCATGTACGTTGCATTAGGTATTACCTGTATCGAAACAGGTCTAAAACAGCTGCTAAGTCATTAGGTACAAACAGAACAACTAGACGAAAGATTCCAACCACATCAACTTCCATGCAGCATTTATCCCACTATACTGGATAAGTGGGATGGGAGGGTTCTGATGCACTGGATCGTTCTAGCTGCGAACAGGTTTTCCGTATATCTACCTAGGTACGCAGTCGACACAAATGCTGACAATCAACAATCACTGGGTGGGCAGCAAAGGTGCTGATAACAGCAACAGGCTTAATTCAGAATGGCTAGATGTACGTACACAGTCGAAAGTATTTATCATTCAAAGAGTCAGAGTGATATTAAAGCTGTCTCAGAAAACTCCATGCGAGTGATGAATCAACAACGAAATCGCTAATTTATTGAAGGATAATATGATATTACGATGTTTGGCTCTATTACAGTCAGTTTCCGTGTTGAACTAGTATCTGCTTAAAAAGCGTTAACACTCTCACTGCCATATGCTATATCACAGAGGTTCCCAAACTTTTTGCTATCGCGGCGCCCTTTGAACTTTTTGAAAATGTCGCGGCGCACCAACATTTTTTACGAGGAATTTTCATTATTTTAAAACAATCTTTACTTTAAAAATTGAAATGCAAAATTATGAACAACTTTCAAACATAGTATTTCTTAAAAATCGAATAAAATTTATCTTTTCAACTATTTTTAAGTTTTACGAGAAAAAATGCTCAAGGATTTCATAAATATTTGTTAGATTTCAAATTTTATATTTTTTATCATACAAATTAAACAAATATAACAAAAATTCTTCATCTAAAGCAAGCTGCTGACTAAACTGTTGCAACACTTTGATAACTCCGGATGAACTGAAATGGTTTAACAGAATTTTCTGGAAATATTAAATTTCTGCGGGAAGAACCAAACTTTCTAAGATGTTGAGTTAACCGTTATGTGTCCGACAAAATTTTTGCTTTTTTCTACACCGTGTATTTTAAATGGGTGCTGGGTACCCGGGTACCCTGTCGGCCACATAAGGGTTAAGCATGTAGTGTGGAAAATATCAGCAAATTAAAAAAAAATACGATGTTCAGGCTGATTATAGATCATTCATTATCATGGGTTTGTTAATTAAGTTTTGAGGAAAGCTTGAAAGGCTGTCTTTTTCATGAGTTTTGGATGATTATTTTCTAACGATCATTGAAAAAGTTGATTAACTTTGAGAAGTGATGAACAGTATTTATAAAAAATGTATGAATTTCACGTTTTCCAAAAAAAAATTCAAAACGGATCTCAAAAGTTACATAGTTTTCCTCCATTTTTCATCAATTTCATAAACCGACAATTTTGAGATGTGGCCTACTTGCACGAAGCAGCAATCTGAATGTTTTGTGATAGCCACATTAGTAGAAAATATCATCCCGAAAAGTAGGACACAACATAAAGATCTGAGAAGATTGACGGATATTACTCTGGAACTGGGGGAGCGATACTAGTTTTGCCAAGACGAAAATCCCAAAAAAGCCGAAAAAAGGAATAAAATAAACCGGTGAAAGCCGCAAAAGTTTTGCGGGTTTTTCTTATTTTTTCGGCTTTTTTTGTGATATTCCGGCTTGGGAAAACTTGTGTCGACTCCCCCTCTTCTCTGGAAAGACCTTTAATAAGATTTTTGAAACATTTTCTCTTAATTAAAATCTGTTCGTAGACTCAAAGACCAAACTGGAGTTTTGAAAAAAAAAAAACAAAACAAAAAAGGCAATGTTAAAATACAACAGAAAGAGCTCTAAAAATTTAAAAATTTCGTAAAAATCTGAAATTCTATGAATTATTCGAAGGTTGGGATAAATTTTGGGAAAATGCTGTTGCGCTACACTTTCAAGTTCCATTAAACAAAAAATGGCGTTTCTTGCATTGAATCATATTTTTTTCTTTTTTTTTTGACTCAAGAACCCGCGGCGCACCTGGTTAATGTTCACGGCGCACCAGGGCGCCGCGGCGCACAGTTTGGGAAGCACTGACAACTGCCATGCGTTTTCACTATGAAAACGAGCTTTTTCAATATTTTATAGCTCAGCCGTTTTTCATGCGATATGCAATTTTTTGAAACTCATGAGTTTTCCCAACCTTCTAGATGATAATGAAATGTTTGATGTATTGATTGGACCTAAGTTGTATTTTGAAGATATGTACTCTCTGACCACACCCCAAAAATCAGTGCAATTAGTTGCAACACTTCCAAGAAATTTTGGAAGGTATAATAGGAGACTCAACTGTAATGAACATGCAGAAGCTCAACTTCTCTGGCAGCCACCAACAACCATCAGCGAGCGACGCGTGATCATCTCGCGCGAACATTAATGGATTAATTTTTATGATGGTGCGATGTGGTGTGGGCTGCAGCAGGCCATCAGCATTACCATGACGACTCCTTGTTCTTTGTTGGGCTAAGCTGAGGTTGGTATTATCACTTATAGATGTATCCATCTGGGATATTAACGGCACATTCATAGAGTCGAAGACATTCCTAGAGCCAAGGACAAGGGTTATGAATTCTTTCTGAGGTGAGACGTGCAGCAAAACCTGCCAGGACAAATGGGCACATTATAAAGATATGATCACTTGAATTGGCGTAGGCAGTTGGCGCGTGGCTTTGCGATTACTTTTATTGTGATGACTCTCGTCCCGCGTCTCTCGTCCCTCGACTCTCGACTCTCGTCTCTCGCCTCTCGTCTCTCGTCTCTCGTCTCTCGTCTCTCGTCTCTCGTCTCTCGTCTCTCGTCTCTCGTCTCTCGTCTCTCGTCTCTCGTCTCTCGTCTCTCGTCTCTCGTCTCTCGTCTCTCGTCTCTCGTCTCTCGTCTCTCGTCTCTCGTCTCTCGTCTCTCGTCTCTCGTCTCTCGTCTCTCGTCTCTCGTCTCTCGTCTCTCGTCTCTCGTCTCTCGTCTCTCGTCTCTCGTCTCTCGTCTCTCGTCTCTCGTCTCTCGTCTCTCGTCTCTCGTCTCTCGTCTCTCGTCTCTCGTCTCTCGTCTCTCGTCTCTCGTCTCTCGTCTCTCGTCTCTCGTCTCTCGTCTCTCGTCTCTCGTCTCTCGTCTCTCGTCTCTCGTCTCTCGTCTCTCGTCTCTCGTCTCTCGTCTCTCGTCTCTCGTCTCTCGTCTCTCGTCTCTCGTCGCTCGTCTCTCGTCTCTCGTCTCTCGTTTCTCGTCTCTCGTCTCTCGTCTCTCGTCTCTCGTCTCTCGTCTCTCGTCGCTGTATGGTTCAATCGGCGTTCCAAAATGATTTCGTGGAGTTTCGGGAGCATTGCAGGGGTGGTCCTGGGCATTTCGTTGGCGTTCCAAGAGTTTTAATGGGCTTTCCATGAGTTTTTGGAGGTTCCAGGGGTACTCCAGTAGTGCTCCATAAGATTTCAGAGTTGTCCCAATGGTGTTCCAACAGGTGTCAGTGGGTTTCGAGCTAGGGGCAAGACAGATCTAACGAGAGCAAATCTGTGTTCGAGGTGTTGTTCAGAATTCCTCACAGTTCCTCAGAATTTCTCCCACTTATGCCAAAGTATGCTCTCGCACCAATGTCAAACTGCAAAGTGTTGCGTGTGCTGAATAAAAGTTGCAGTTTTAGGGATGTCTTTCAACAAATTTCTTCGATCATCGATAAAAAGAGTAACTCAAAATCTCTCATAGTTGCTCTCGTTTGCACAGCGTCTTGCCCCTAGGTTTCGAGGGCTTTCCAGGTAATTTCAGAGGGATCTAGGGATGTTAAAGGGTTTTTCCGTGAGAGGGTTTAATCTATGGTTTCGTGGAGTTTCAAGTGTTCTTCTGGGATGTTTCAGGTGCTTTTATGATCCATGGTGTTTCAGAGAGTTCAGGGGCGTTCAATAGGACTTCAGGGATGTTCCAGGGGATTTCAGGCGTGCCAGGGGGAATCAGGGGGTTTCATTGTGTTTCAAGGGGTTGTTCTAGGGGACTTCAGAGGCGCTCCAAGGATTTTAGGGATCAGGGTGTTTCAAGGTCGTTCGGGTGGTTTCATGTGGTTTAAGAAGGTTCATTATGTGGTGGTTTAATCACCGACGAACCGACGTGACAGTGGTGTTTCGAAACTGTCCCCCCCAAATTTAACGGTCAACCAGCGAAGCGAGCGAACGCTTCTGTCAAATCAGCGCAGACACGAACCTTTTCCTATATCAATACACGGGGGTTTAGAATCCAGCTATCGAACCATCGCGAACCGTTATAGGGGTGGCGGTAGTGTTTGGTTATTTTTCATCATGGCGTCGGGGACAACAAATTTGAATTTATTTGTTCTAGCTGTCACGTCGGTTCGTCGGTGGTTTAATGGGCGTCTCAAGGGAGATTTCCAGGGGGTTTCCAGGGGTTTTCACGAGGTTTTTACGAGTTTTTCAAGGGGCTTTCTAGGGGTCTACTTACACGTTATAGGAGGGTTCCAGGGATCACAGGGAGTTTTGAGAGACGATCATGAGGTCTTCAAGGGGGTTCGGAGAGGTTCCAGAGGTGTTTCAGGGGATTGCAGTGGATATCTCTGTGTTTATTTTTTAATGAGAGAAATTCAAGGAACTTATTTTAAAAAGATGTATCAATGGAGAAACAGACGTAACACCACAGAGAACAGACATTTAAGCTCAAGCAAAAATACGTCGAAATCGTGTGTAAAGGATTTAAGTGTACCTCAACGCCACGCAACGGGAGCATAACCACATACTCTGATATGACTGTTACAAAGTTTTACACAAGGCAGAAAGCAAAGATAGACGTCTGTTCTCTGTGGTAACACTAAGAACAAATTTACTTAAAAATCATCGCTAAGTCCACTGTGTTTGGCCGGGCCATCAATAGGTGGCGGTAGCGAGAAAATGTCAAACAGGAGCAAAAACGATGCCAGCGCCGCGAGTGGTAAATCGACCACCTACCGAATACTTGAATCAATCGGTAAAAAGGTGATCGATGCAAAGCGAGCAGACTGCGATGTCTGTTTCTCTGTGATGTTTTTATTTCTTGTGTTGTAACCGTTCGGTTCTAATTTGTTCTTGTTGGCTTCGCCACAGACAAACAGACGTAACACTTGCGAAATTTCCATCGATCACGCATTTAACGATCATTTTAAATTTTCATAGTTGTGGCTTTCACAACCAGAGGCACGCGCATCGTTTTTCTATGCGTTTGACGTTTCACAGAAGGCGCTAGTCTTCTGTTGACGATATTGCACAACACAGTGAATCGTTCAACTTTCCCACCAGGTGATGGTAGTGTGAACTGGGCGATGGTTTTCCATGAAAATCGTTCAATGTGTTACGTCTGTTTGTCTGTGGTATAAATTTAAATTTAACATTTTTTTCTTGATTAGGTATTTAATTTGTAGTCCATCCAAAGTCTAACACCGTACATCAAACCGTTTTTAATTAGATTTTGTTCTAGATTTTATAGAGGCATTTTAAAATCTTCCCCTGTGTTATAGGGATAGGGATTTTTCAAAACATCATCGCTCCTCGTCTTCTTCTTCTTCATGCAACAACAAATCACCAATTTTTCTATGTCTAAATTTGAAAATTTGAAATTTTGATGAGGAGCTTTCATGTGGTGTATGTATAAATCACATTGGAAAGCTCCATCTACGAGTCATTTCAAACATTAACAGCAAGGCACACACCCCTCGTAAATATTGAGATATTTGGTTTGCCCCCTTCTTGCAGGAACGCCTTTTGCGAATCAAGCGAGCAAAAGAAAACCGATAAAGTGCGATGTAAAACGTCAGACAGCGCAAAAACGCTTACGCGGAGGAAATCGCATGTAAACAACACGGACCAATTTTACGGAATTTCCTTTAGTTTCGCCCAATTTCCGGCCAACTTTGGGTTCGCAAAACAGTGTAATCAACTACCGGGCGGGTGTGGAACCGAGAAACACCATGATCAAACAACCGGTCCTGGCGGAACTGCAGTACTTTGTGAACAGCGTTTCGCACCTGTACAAGGGCATCCCGCTGAAGGATGCCAGTGCGTTGGTGAAGTGCAGCTTGCACCTGCTGGAGGATTTGCCCTCGACGCGGGATGCCGTGTTCGAGTACTTTTCGCTGGTGTTTAACGGGGCCGTGAAGGTGTATCTGGTGAATGTGGAGGTAAGAGTCAAAGTTTTGTTTCGGAAGTTTTGAGTTGGAGTGTAATTTTTCCTCGTAATTTCAAGAAAAACAACCAAGATGCATCGCAGGACGACGATGCAATCCAGGAGATTCACGAAACGCTGGAGCGGTTGGTGACGAATGGGCCTCCGGCGTGGTCGCCTCTCATCTCCTCGTGGTGCCTGCGGTTGCTGGGTGAAATTTGCGACAAGAACAGTCGGAGGCGTCAGCTGGACATCCGGACGTCGTGCAACCTGTGGCTCGGATGCAATGCCATCCGGTGCCTGGTGGGACTGACGGCACTCTGTTTTAGCAAACTGGACGAGCAGGAGGTGGATGCCTGTATCGCGGGTTTGTTGAACACATTCGCCCAGTATTCACCGCACTTTGATTGGGTGGTGGCCCGGCTGGGAGGATGCTTCCCGTCGAAGGTCATCTCCAAGATGTTGTACTGTGGGTTGAAGCGCTTTACCGGCGAGTACGATCAGGTCGATTCCGAGGTGGAAGTTTTGAGCTACCTGGCTGCGGCAAATGAGAATGATTTACGCCAGTCTTTGAAAGAGATCTGCGAGAAGGAAACGATGAACAAGCTGGTAGTGCCGTACTTGTTACATCTGTCGAAGCATTCGGACGTGCTGGCTCAGGCTTTGGCAATGGTGTTTTTGAAAAACTGTAAGTATAATATTAAATTTTCTTAGTGATATAGCCAACATATTTGGCGAAATTCGCGATAAATTCTCTTAGGTTTTAATTATGTTTTCCTGCACATGTAAGCATAATGATAAAAAGCACAAGCTAAGTATGCTACTTTTCCAAAATTCATCTAGAATTTCTCTAGAAGTTCCTTCTGGGGATTTCTTCTGAAGTTCCATCTGAGGATTGTAGGAGTTCCTTCTGGAGAATTACTCCAGGAGTTTTCTTAGGAGATTCACCTAGGAGTTTCCTCTGGAGATTACTCCAGGAGTTCTTTCTGCGGAATCCTCCAGGAGTTCCTTCTGAGAATTCCTCCAGAAGTTCTTTCTAAGGGGTTCTTCAGGAATTCCTTCCTTTCTTCTGGGGATTCTATCTGAATTTCTTCCCGGGTATTCCTCCAGGAGATTTGGATGGAGAATCTTCCAGGAATTCCTTCTGGAGACTCCTCCAATAGGTCCCTCTGGAAATTCTTTCAGGAGTTCCCTCTGGATATTCCTCCAGGAGTTCCTGGAGTTCCAGAAAGTTCCTTTTAGGGATTCCTCCAGAAGCTTTCTCTGGAAATTCTAGGAGTACCCTCTGGAAATTGCTTTAGGATTTTCTTCTGGGAATTTCCCCAGGAGTTTTTTTAGCAGGTTCCTCCATGAATTCCTTCTGGACATTCCCGCAGCAGTTTATTGTGGAAAAAAAAAATCAGCTAGGAGTTTCCTCTGGGTTCAGAACTTCTTTCTAAACATTCCTGCAGGAGTTCCTTCTGGTGATTCCTCCAAAAGTGTGATCTTGTGATTATGTGATACCGAACCGAAGATTGTGGAACAACTTGGGTGTTCACTGTTAGTAGTAGACAGCGATTCCTCTACCACGTTCATCCCAACAATCATTGTTGCTGTACACCAGATGCATAAACAGCTCTTAAGCAGGAGTTTTTTAATTTTAGCTAAATAAACTGTTATTATAAGTTGGGATAGATCCTATCATTACTGATGACAGAGAAGCGCGAAATTTGTATGCTGCGATCACTGTTCCTTATGATAAGCGCATGATTCGTAAAAACAGCAATTTCCACCTTACAGTGGGACAAGACGTTTCGAACTTCACTGAGCTTGGTAGAGTTGCTTGCACAAAGGCTTTAGGCGTTTTCGTGACATAAATTCAGCTTATCTTGGAAAAGAGCACGGGTGATGTTTGTGAAGGTGTGGTTGTGGGTGGGCAACATTAATGTATAAAAGGGAAGCAATTCTTTTTACGGTTGACTTGAATTTAAAACAGTTATCACAATCATACAATCTTTGATACACAAATACATCATCATTAAGCATAACATCAAAAGTGACGAAATAAATCATAATTTTACGAGAAACTGGTCAGTTACCGCTCAGAGTTTATCTCGATGGGTGGTCCGTTTACTGCAGCCTTTACATGGACAATTCCTTGCTTTGTATGCACTGTTCCAGCTTACCTGGCCTTTTTCAGGTGTAATTCAGCCTTAGCTAGGGGCATACAGGTGTATCCCGCCTGGATACCATACAATTTAAGCAAGCGTTAAGGATGGAGTTAGTGTCCATGGTTTGCATTATGGTACCTTCCACGGTCTGATGCGGCTAATCTTCAGTTATCCGGACCGTTGCCAACTTATCGAAAGGAAATCCATGGCGCAGAGCAGAGTTTTACTTCAGAGAATGTTCGTCCTGGACCTTTTCAGTTAATGCTCTTCTAAGCAAGTCAGCTTCTGAATTCGGACCTTCGGACAGCAAAATATGACATGAAATTTCTGGCCTAGAAATCCGCTTGCTAACGCAAAACACAGAGAACAGAAATCCAAGCTAGAACAAATTTTCTGGCAAACGCTGTGTAAGATACTGGAAAAACTTGTAATTAGAAGGCACGAAATGTTGCTAATTGACAAATTGAGAGATAAAATTTGTGAAAAAAATAGCGTTCTGGTGGGATTCGAACCCACGACTCTGTATTCGCTGCACCGGCGCTTTAACCAACTAAGCCACAGAACAAGTAATGATTCTGCGGAATAGAAAGCCAAACTGATTCCGAAGCCGCACCGTAACACTCCTATTTCACGAACTCATCTCTCTTTCGGTTTAGAAGCCAATCCACAACACACTCCTGTTTGTGCCCACTAGTTTAGTTGGTTAAGGCGCCGGTCTAGCGAATACGGAGTCGTGGGTTCGAATCCCACCAGAACGCGATTTTTTTCACAAATTTCATCTCTCAATTTGTCATTTAGCAACATTTCGTGGCTTCTAATTACAGGTATGTTCCGTTTTTCGGTCCGCGATTTTCAGTTGATAAAAACGGAATAATTTTCTTTGACAAAATATTTTGCAACATTTTTATATGAATTGAAAGTTTTACTGTAGAACACATTTCAAAAGCAAAAATATGCAGTTTACCATGAAATTTAATTGTTTTTTTATATCTGTTAGTACATCTTGGTTGCATAGTCAAAATTACAGTTTTCTGGCAGTGACGCCGACAAGCGGTTTTCATCACATTAGTGATCACATTTCTGGAAATTTATTTTCGTTGAACGCAAGAATGACACATATTACAGTTCTATTCATATTACAGTGCCCGGATCGACGTTTTGAAATATGACATATTTCCAGGAATGATTTATCTTTAGGAACGTAATCAAGATATCCTAACAAAAAAGGATATGTTTACTTCCTTCCGGAAGGCATTTCTCCAAGAGTATCATCTTCACAGATTCCTATAAAAGTTTTGTCTAGGATACTTTGAGGCAGTGGCGTAGCAAGGAATTTGGGGGCCCGGTGCGGAACCAAATTTGTGGCCCTTCATGAAAATTACAGAGGTACATATTACAATGATTAATCTATACATTTATACAATTATTTTCAAATGATTGCACTGTTGTATTTTGTATAAAACGTTGAAAAAATCTCGCTTTTTGTACTCGGCATAATAAGCGTGATACTGGCGGTGATGGCCAACTGACTTACGGAAGGAATCCCGGAGTTCCATCAATAAGTGGAAAATTGTTTTTCTTAGAACTATGTCGAAGAAAATCTTGAACAATTTAATAAGAAATTGCATCAACCAATCCTTTAGGAATTCCTTCATAGCTTGCTTTACCATTTTCTTTAAGGAATCTTTCTCGAAGAATATTGTTACGTCAAGAAACTTTTTAGTATACTCCATCGGAAGTTCTTACAGTGTCTCCGAGGATGTTCACAATAGTGTTTCAGAGTACTTCAAAAAATTCTTGCAAAGGCTTTATTGAGTATTTCTCGAATTATTTGTTCAGGAAGCTCACCAAAGATTCTATCAATAATATCTCTGAGGATTCATCTATAATATTAAAGAATTCTTAAGAAATTCCAGAAAAAAACACTTGGCGTTCTTTTGAAGATTTCTTTAGAATTTCTTCCCTATGATTCCTTCAAGAATTATTGCAACGCTTTAAAAAAAAAATACTGCAAGAATTCTTTAAGGAGTTTCTCTAAAGTTTTATTGAGAGTTTCACCCTAGAGTTCCTCCAAGAAATTTCCAAAGAAACAATTGATACTGGTATCAGACCACTAAGGGGTCGCACGGTCCACCTTTGGGAGTTTGACGCGGCCCAGGGTACTAACGCATTGGGAGGTGTGCAATGGAGTATTAGTTTAATACAACGAAACAAAAACAAATCGAAAAGAGGCAAAGTCCCACCACGTTGCGGTAAAGCGAGTGGTCCCCGAAAGGGTGACCAACACTCCAACAGAGCCACGCTTGTGGTAGCAGCAAAACCTAATACTCCATCGCACACACTCCCAAGGTTAAGGCTGAAGAGGCGGAGAGCATCGTTGTTGGAGAGAGTAAAACGCACCTATCCTATCTCCGGAGCCCGCACCGAACTCGGCCACGAAATCCACTGAGAGTCCCGTGCGATAACTCGAACAAGGAGGACGTTCATCTCCAAGTCGCAGTCGATCGTAGTTAAAGTAGCAGAAGTTATTCGTGACTTAGCCTAAAGTGAAGCCCACGGGACATCTGAGCCCAGAAAAGATCCACAAGGATCTGGATCCGAAATACAACCAAGATATACCAACATCCCCCCCCCACAACGCGAGTGACGTTATACTTCCCCGCGCGGCCGAACCGACTAGTTGAAAGCAAACAGTGCGGTAACAAGCCCCCCTCATCATATTTCTAGAGGGTAGGGATACGTGTCGATATAGTTGAACCCACCGAGCAAACAGCCCAGAGTGGCCACATGGTTGTTGAAGTGTCCGACACGCGGTCGAAGAATAGTTGGGAATTGTGGGGTTTGTAGGGGAAGAACTGGGCTGGGCCAAGTGTGGAGTCAGTAGGCTCCAACCGATATTGTGGCAGTACAGATACTCGGTAGAACATCAACCGAACTTCTATCGATTCGGCCCGCGGAAACAAGTTAACAGGAAAAGTTTGACAGTGATTCTCCGGCGGATCGTACACCACCGGGTGACCAAGACGGCCGGATTACGATCCGGAACGGCGGTACGGGGAAGTAACTGGTAGTACGAGTTCGGGAGTCCATTTGGTAATGTGGTATGCGGACGGAAAATGCGAAGCTTCCGGGTTCTTCGGTGCGTTGATGTTCCTGCGGTGCGTCGGTGTTCCTGAGTGGCCCCAACGATAATAATCATAGTGCACTGGCAAAATTTGTAGATAATTGGCAACAAAGTTTAAAGCATGCTATTTGGTTATTCTTCTAAATCAAACGAATTTGTAATAGTTGTGGCATTAGAGAAAGAAGAGCTTGTTTACAGATAAACCCACAAATTAGGAAGCTGACCGGTGAGTACACATTCGAGAACTGCTGTTTTTTTAATTTCATAGTATCTGCTAAACTCCGGTCGGTAACACAATTAAATAATAATTTAAAAAAAAAAAATCTTTCAACGAATTCTTCAATATCCATCTACTCTAGGAATTTTCCCATAGATTTCTTTAGGAATTTTGCTAGCATTCTTCTAGGAACTCTTCTAAAAATTTCTATTGCAACTTTTGATTCCTCCTCTCCTCTTCTTGGCGTAACGTCATCACTGGGACAAAGCCTGCTTCTCAGCTTAGTGTTCTATGAGCACTTCCACAGTTTTTAACTGAGAGCTCCCTCTGCCAATGACCATTTTGCATGTGTACATCGTGTGGCAGACACGAATATACTCTATGCCCAGGGAAGTCAAGGAAATTTCCTTTACGAAAAGATCCTGGACCGACCGGGAATCGAACCCGTCACCCTCAGCATGGTCATGCTGAATACCCGTGCGTTTACCGCCTCGGCTATATGGGCCCCTTTTGATTAGACTCCTTAAAAATTCTTTCGAAAAGCGTTTTGAAAAATCAAGAAATCTTTTTGGAGCGTTCCTACAAAAGTTGTTTCTCCTGGGGTTCTCCCTGTAGTTCCTACGACAGTGTTGCTCCAGGAACTCCTGTGGCAGTTTTCCTTTTCAAAGGCTTTTTCTACTTGGAATTCTACTTGAATTGTACCTTTAGAAGTTTCTCTGAAAGTGTTTCTCAAAGAGTTGCTCCGGGAGCTTACCTACAATAAAGTTTTCACAAGTACCTTCGAAAGTATTCCTCTAGAACTCCCTGCGGAAGAGTTCTGCAAGAATGTTTCTTCGAGAGATTTCTTAAAATTAATCTTAAGCAATCTTTGTGGAATGTTCCTCCACGAGAACTCCGGGAGCGTTATTCAAAGAGTTACTCTAAAGCCTGGAACACATAGCGTCCGTTCCGTCGAAGCTTGCGTTTTTTTGACAGTTTTCCCATGGGAAATGTGCCAAACTACTGTCACGCACACGCAAACGTATGCATTGTGTGGGGCACTTAAGAGTTTCCCCGGGAGTATTCTTGTAAGAGTTCTTCCGGGAGTGCCTTCGAGGAGTTCCTTCTGAGTGTGAAAGTTATTCCTGGCTTGTTCCTCCAAAATGATCTTTAGAGGGACATTTTGAAAGTTTGTCTCTACAATTTCTCCTGCATATTTAAGTATTTCTGTGTGAGTTTGTCCGGGAGTGCTCCTCCAGGAATTTCGTTTGAAGTGTTCCTGCATTAGTTCTCCCTGAAGTATTTTTTTTTTTCAGAATTCATTCATTTCAAAGCGTTTCCCTTAAAAATTTTACAACCATAAGTACTTCCGGAAAGGTTTGAAAGTGTTCCTTCTGGAGTTTCCGCGGAAAAGTTTCTTGAGCAGTTCCTTCGGAAGGGTTCTCCTCGATGTTTGTTCCTCTAGAGTTACTTCGTCTACATAATTCCTTCGGAAATTTTTTTCCAGTTCTTTCGTAAATTTCTTCGTTCGTGGTTTTTAAGTAGTTCCTTCTGGTGCCCTATGTAACAATTTAAGTTTTATAAATCTCAACAAGGGTTCTATAACTAACACTAGAAAGCCGTAGTCACTGCTTCTTTCCCAACTAACATTTATTGTGAATGTAAACGTCAACAAAGCGTCCTCAATACGGCTTGATGCTGAGTTACTGTGTTGTACATATGGACGGAAGCTTCTATGCAAGCCCTATACCAATGAATCTGGCGAACTTAATCCACTTGTACATGCTGTGCGATCAGCTTCTATGCCACCTAGTCATAGCTCTTTTCTCGGCTCCTATGTAACCACATACTGAAAAACATCTTGAGAAGGCGCTTTTTCAGCCTTTTCGTAGTTGTTAAATAATAGTTATACGGCATCCCCAAATTAAACGATTAAATATAATTAGGTTATGGATACCGTGACGCAATACATGTGGAACTGGAATTATCACTTTTAAAATTGAATAATTAAAGTACTTGCCGCTACTTGGAATCGAACTCCCGATCTCCGTATCCACTGGTCCCGATGATGTCCTCGCTGCCACACTGCTATATATAAATAACCTAGAAAATAGCCCGTTTTGTTTTACTCCAGACAAGGCTTCATAATTGTGCCACAAGAAACCTTACTCAACTTCATCTTGCTGCAAAAGCTTGTGAAACGTCAAACGCAATAATGTTTACATTGAACAAACTGTGTGATGATGATGATTAACCTGGGCTTGTTAGGGGAATATCTGTAAATAAAAAGAAAATCGGGTTAAGTACGGTTCCTTTGAATTCCACTAAGAATTTGCATCCTTTGAAACTGTGTGGTTGCGCCAAAAAAAATCTTCTTCACAGCTTCTAGCTGAAAGAGTGTTCTTTAAACGGCTACGAAGCGCTGATGTTTTGTGTTATGACAATATTACAATACGTACTGTATAAAAGCAGCTGTTGTAGTGGCTGGGACTCTTACTCGATTTGCACATCTTCCGGCATTGAATTAAAGTGCAATAAAAGCAACCCAAATAATTTCACAGCACATAGATGGATAGCTGTAAAGAATTTGTGCAGTAGCTATATATCCCGCTTAAAGTTTGTTTTGACAATAATGTTTACATCCGACAAGCCGTGTTGGTAAACCAACAGTTTCTTTATTACAGCTTCTAGCCGTAATGAAATCGCATAACGGCCTTTAAAGCGCTGCTGGTTTGGGGATTTGTCAGTATAACGAATTGTACTGTATAGTAGCAGCTGTTTTGTTAGTGGAGACTCCTATTCGATGTGTTGAAGTTTTCACATCTTCCGGGAAATCTCCCGGAGTTGGAATAGAGTGGAGTAAAGGCAGCCCAGTGACAAGCAATGGATTTCTGACAACCAAGTTTGGTAGCTGTATGGTGCTTGTTTTGCCGTCGTGTATTAGCTTATGATTTATATTTGACTAGCTTTCCTTTTATTCAGCGTTGACTGCTTTTACTCGATGGTTACACAACAGAAAGCAAATGACTGAAGCTTATAGCGCTGAAAATGTTAGTTGGGTTATGTTCAAAACCTACAGGGGGTGGCCAAAATGTTTGGGATAGGCAACTTTTTTTCTCTCACAAAAAAGTTCAACATGCTATAACTTTTCATTGAGTGCATCAAAAAATTTTGACTGTTTGTCAACCTATTATATGTGCATCATTGGTACAAATTTGGGCTCGATTGGTTAATTTTTCGCAAAGTTAGAACCGATCGGGTAAAACACTATTTTTTAGACAACTCATTTTTGAGCTGTCATATATCGGAAACGAGTGAACCGAATTGAATGAAATTTTGAACGTGCACTAACAATATGTCCAGTTGTCAGCCAACGGTTGTGAAGAACGGTCGCGTCTATAAATCGTTGCCGTGAAATATACCCGTCGCGGACTACTTTCGATTAATCTACGGATTTACTTCAGGTCGTGCGAGTGGTACCGAATTACGGCCAAGTGCAGCCAAAAAATCCGTCGAATCCAAGAACTGTTTACTGCGTGAGCGGTTCATAGCAAAAGTTTGCTCCGAACCTCCACTTTTAGTGCTTGGTGATAAAAGAACAAAAAGGTGGATTTGCTTTGTTCGATATCGAACGAGAAAAAATCGCTCGGTGAGTGATATCCTGTGCGACGATCACTTCTACAGTGTGTGGGTGAAACAAATTTCTAGTGATCTGTACCACCAAAACGTGTGCTGTTAGTGCCCCGACATGATGTCGGGGACAGACCCCTTCCCCATCGGGGATGCGGGTCCGTCTAATCGAAGAGACGGAGAATTCGCTGGGCCCCTCTTTCCTGAGTGGGGTGATCCAAATGGTAACCACGGAAAGTTAGTGATGTTGCGAATGGAAGCTGTCACTGGAAATCTCCCTGATGCACCTATTCTACTCAGGAAGTCAGTGGAAAGCTTCTTGGGTGAAAAAGTGGATGGAGCTTACCCAGAATCCAGAGGTGCTTCATACGTAATAAAGATGCGTAACAAGTCACATGTTGAAAAGCTAAAACGTATGTCAAAGCTCGCTGATGGATTTCCTATCAGGATTGTGGAGCATCCAGTGCTGAATTTTTCGAAATGCGTCATCAACTGTAGCGAAACCCGTGTGTACTCTGACGACGAACTGATTGACGAACTGCAACCCCAAGGTGTCAAGGAACTACGAAGAATCACTAAGCGTGAAGGGAATGAGCGGATTAACACTTCAACTATTATCCTCACTATTCAAGGTACCGTCGTGCCTGAGAATATCTACATCGGATGGATTCGGTGTCGTACCCGCCCTTTCTACCCCTCACCCATGTTGTGCTATTGTTGCTGGGATTTTGGCCACACCCGCGCACGCTGCAAACGCCAGGATACACCGACATGTGGAAACTGTTCTGGTAACCATATGAACGAAAGGGAAAACTCGTGCATCGCTGCTGCCTTTTGCAAACGATGCAACACTGCATCCCACTCTCTGTCAAGCAGAAAATGCCCTACCTACGTAAAGGAAGAAGAGATCCAACATCTTCGCGTGGATTTGGGTATTTCATACCCAGCAGCGAAACGGCAGTATGAGCTAAGGCACAACACTCAATCGATGGCATCAGTGGTAGCCGCCAGTAACGACCAACGCTTCGAGGAACTTTCTGCCAAACTCGACAATAAGTAAAAAGGAAGGACGACGAAATCGAAGTTCTGCTCGCAGAAATTCGCAATAAAGATACTCAAATTGAAAAATTGGAAGCAACATTGAAAATGACACCGCAAGAAAGGCTGACTCTTGTGAAGGATCATGGTACAATCAAGGACCTCGTTCAAAAAATTCGTGATTTGGAAGCCGAACTAGCTAGAAAGGATAGGGAAGTAGCTGTCATCAGAGATGTCTACATTCCAAAGAAACCCAGCAATCCGCAAAAGACGAACACCGATCAGTTCCCGCGCAACGCCAACTCCACCAGGACAAATACAACGAACGGCGGCCCAGCCGGTGCCTTCGAGACCGACACGTCATGCACCAAAAACACCGGTACGAAAAAGAAAATTCCGAAAGACGACAGATATGAATCCTGCAATAAGCGTACCAAAAACTCAGCCTCACCAACGAATTTCTCAACGGAAACTGCCGATATTGAAATATCTTCCGGCGATGAGCCAATGCTAAATGCATCTGGCTACATATCGGACACATAATCAAAATCACGAGCATAGTCCTCTTTCAAATCGCTACCCAACATAAATAACTTATTCATGCTAAACAATGTTCCCCCATCCCAACCCAGTTGGCCCTAAGAATGAGCAGCAAGATAAGAGGACTAACCAAATATCTTCCAGCGCAGAAGCATCGAACCCGAATCATATCGCAAACATGAACGACAATACTAACACCATCTCATTAGCATCACCAACCAACCCTTCAATTCGCACGGCAGTAAAAGAAGCAGCTTTCTCAAGTTCCCCGGTGGAGCCACCGAGCAGCCCAGGCCCCGTCGGTGCGGACGTCTACCCCACCCCGGTACTGGCGGACAACCCTGGACACTCCTTGGCGGCCGGAAGAGGGACGGACAAGGGAGGTAACTCCTATTCCCCTAAGGACAACGTGGGAGTCAAACTACAGAACGGAGCCCAACATGAAACCCAAGGGACGATATTTTCGCCGGTGACAAACAACTACCGCAAACCTACCGTCAGTGGAACTCCATCGATTGTTGGCCGAAGCCACAAGCCAGAAAACGAAGCAGCTTTCTCAACTTCCCCGGTGGAGCCACCGAGCAGCCCAGGCCCCGTCGGTGCGGACGTCTACCCCACCCCGGTACTGGCGGACAACCCTGGACACTCCTTGGCGGCCGGAAGAGGGACGGACAAGGGAGGTAACTCCTATACCCCTAAGGACAACGTGGGAATCAAGCTACCATGCAGAGTCCAACATGAATCCCAAGAATCGACATCTCCACCGAACAATTTGAAAGGTGAACAATATCAGTCGTCAAAAACTCGAAGAGTAGCACTTCCAGAAACAGCTAGAACGGATGCCACGGTTTACGATCTACTCTGTCTGCGCAACGATGGATTTACTCCGGCGGCAGGCCCGTCTGGCTTGAATCCATGTAGTACACAACTTATCACTCGACGTCCAGATAACATTCCTTCCAACCTAACGGCTCTCTCTAATGGTGACGAAGGCGGATCTTGGCGTGCAAAGCGATCGAGAACAACCACGGCACGGTTGTCCCCATGTGTTACAAACAGAAAACCAACAAAGGGTTCCATAGCCATTCAATGGAACATGAACGGTTACTGGAAAAATCTTGCGGATCTAGAAATACTAGTTAGAAACCATGAACCAATTATTCTAGCTATCCAGGAACCACACCGTGTCAGCGTTGAATGCTTGAATCGGTCACTACGAGGGCAATACAAATGGGCCTCTAAACGCAACCAAAATATCTACCACTCAGCCGCTATTGGAGTTCTAGCTACTATTCCCCATACTTTTCTTCAACTCGACACCGATTTGCCTATAGTAGGAGTCAAATTGGATTATCCCTTTCCCCTGACAGTTATATCGGCATATCTTCCTAATGGCAAAATCCCAGATCTAAAACCTAAACTAACAAGTATACTGCAGGCCTTAGACAATCCTATTTTGGTCCTGGCGGATGTCAATGGTCACCATCAAGAGTGGGGAAGCCCCACCCCCAATCCTAGAGGTTCACTAATGATGGAAATCGTAGAGTCGTTCGGACTGGTCATTCTAAACGATGGCTCTACAACCTTCACCCAAGAAGTTCTACCGTTGACGTAAGTCTAGCTAGCCCAAGCATAGTCAATCGACTTTTATGGACCGCAGGAGATGACCCATTAGGTAGTGATCACTACCCGATCTCGATTCGCGTCGACGAACAGCCCCAAAGGATATCTCGTCGCCCTCGCTGGAAATATGACCTGGCGGACTGGTCGACATTCCAGGAATCAATAAATGCAGCACTCCATGATTCAGCTCCAAGCAACATTGAAGAATTCCTCGATGCACTCCACATTGCAGCCTCTTCGTCAATCCCACGTACATCTCCAAATCCTGGTCGTAGATCACTCCCCTGGTGGTCTCCGGATATAAAGAAAGTAGTTAAGGAGAGAAGAAAAGCTCTTCGAGCTGCCAAACGTCTCCCTAGTAACCATCCGAACAAACAACATATGATGGAGATTTACCGTTCAAAAAGAAACGAATGTCGCCAGCAAATCCGAGAAGCTAAATCCAAAAGTTTTGAAGAATTCTTGGAGGGGATAAATGCCAATCAGTCAGTCTCTGAACTTTGGAAGCGAATTAATGCTTTAAATGGTAAACGAAGAGCCACTGGAATGACCCTAAAGTTGCCAACCGGTCTCACTCGAGACCCAATAATAATAGCCAATGCACTAGCGGATCATTTTGCATCCCTTTCATCAATTGATCGTTACAACGACGACTTTATTCGACGCAACCATGTCTCCACTAACAGTATGGTCAACTTAAAAATCCCAGAAGACACGGAACCACTTCCTATCAACAAACGTTTCCGAATGGAAGAATCGAATTTTGCATTGCGACGTAGTAAAGGCAAATCAGCTGGCCCGGATGAACTTGGGTATCCGTTATTTCGTCATCTCACAACAGAATCAAAAGTAACTTTTCTCGAACTTCTAAACAAAACCTGGACTGAAAACATTCTTCCAAATGCCTGGACCCATAGCCTTATTGTGCCCATCCCAAAAAACAAGACTGCTTCAACATCTCCTGAAGACTTTCGCCCGATCTCCCTTACATGCTGCGCTAGTAAAATCCTAGAGCGAATGGTGAATCGCCGACTGATCCACTTTTTGGAGGATAAACAACTTCTTGATCATCGGCAACACGCTTTCCGCCCCGGCCATGGAACTGGAACCTACTTCGCTGGATTGGGCGACGTTCTTCGTGATGCGATTAATCAGGACCTTCATGTTGATATCGCTTCGTTAGATCTGGCTAAAGCGTATAATCGTGCGTGGACGCCCCGCGCCATTCAACAACTTGCTGACTGGGGGTTGAGCGGCAACATTCTCCACTTCTTGAAACAATTTCTGAGTGGTAGAACTTTTCAGGTCATCATTGGAAACGACCGCTCCTCGATTCGAAACGAAGAAACTGGGGTACCCCAGGGATCGGTGATAGCCGTCACCATTTTCTTGATCCTGATGAACAACGTCTTCAATGATCTCCCAAAAGAGATCTATATTTTCGTGTACGCGGATGATATCGTTTTGATAGTCATCGGGCGTACTCAAAAATTTATCAGGCGCAAACTCCAAGCAGCGGTGTCTGCAATATCCAGATGGGCCACATCCTCTGGCTTTATTTTATCAGCGGAAAAAAGTGTCATTTCTCATGTGTGTCGATCACGCCACCGGATACTATCAACCGCGGTCACCGCTAACGGTCGCCTGATTCCATACAGAAAATCTATTGTTATTCTCGGCGTGCGACTGGACCGTGAACTCCGTTTCGAGAACCACCTGAACGAGACCAAAAAGAATTGCCAAACGCGTTTAAACCTATTACGTACCCTCGCGAAACCACATCGAAGTAGTAATAGGGACATACTTCTCAGAGTAGCCAAGGCTACTGTTAACAGTCGGCTCGTCTATGGCATTGAACTATTTGGTCTAGCAGATGAGCACATTTTCTCTCGCCTTGCCCCGATATACAACCAAGCGATCCGGATAGTAGCCGGCCTGCTGCCTTCGACTCCAGCTGAAGCCGCTTGCGTGGAGCTCGGAGTCCTCCCTTTTCGACATTATGCCATCGAAACCCTATGCTGCAGAACAATCAGTTACCTCGAAAAAACGACCGGAGACCAGGAGGTCTTTCTCCTCAGGGAGGGGAACAGAGCCCTCGCCAGCCTAACCCATCAGGAACTCCCCCTGGTTGAGCAGGTCCACTGGGTCGGAGCCAGAAGATAGGATGCTCCAAACTTCTACGTCGACCTCTCTATCTTGAAACGTTTCAAAGCGGGGGATAACACTGCCGCTATGCGTGCACATGTCACAGAGCTACTTGCCAGTAAATACCGTAACTATCATATTCGCTACACAGATGGATCCAAGACTGCAGACAGGTCTGGCTTTGGAGTTGCTGAAATCGATAACAACTATTATTACCGGCTACCGGATCAATGTTCTATTTTCTCCGCGGAAGCAGCTGCAATTCTACTAGCCACAACAACACCATCTCCTAAACCAATCTGTGTGGTCTCCGACTATGCTAGCGTCCTGACAACCCTCAATTCCTCTACCTCACGTCATCCTTGGATCCAAGCCATCCAGTCCAGCTGTAGCCCTGAAACCGTCTTTCTGTGGGTTCCGGGACACTGTTGAATCCGTGGTAATGTTGAAGCCGACCTCCTCGCCGCCAGAGGACGTTCCTGTCGTATGTTTTCCAGGCTGACCCCCGGAGCAGATGTGAGAACTTGGTGTAAAGCCATAATACGTCTAGCATGGGAACATGAGTGGTTTAGACTAAGAACCCTATTTATCAGAAAAATAAAAGAAGAAACCACCCGATGGACAGATACAGCCAGTCGTCGCGATCAGCAAGTTCTATCTCGACTAAGAACAGGGCACACTCATGTCACACATAACATGGATAATAGAGGGTCTTTTCGTAAAAATTGTTCCACATGTAACATTATCATGACAGTAGAACATTTGATAATCAACTGTCCCTGTTACCACGACACTCGCATCCGCAATGCTATCCCAAATAGCATAAAAGATGCTTTGGCAAATGACCCGATCAACGAAGCTACACTTTTATCTTTCATCAAAGACGCTGGACTGTACAAGAATATTTGACTACCAACCCGATTCAACATGAAAAACAACAGAAGGACCCCGCTATTTCTACTTGACAGACTCGGATTACGTATATTGGATTTGTATGACAGATTGTATTAGTTTAAGTAATATTTATCTCAAGTTGTAAACCAACACTGTTTGACAGGGGGGCCTCTCACTGCGAAGCCCTCTTCCCTTTAACCCTCGGAGATGAACCAGCCCCTGGCTGAAAATCTCGATAATAAAGATAATAATAATAACAATATGTAAGTGCTTCACAAACTATTAAAACATAGGTACTTTTTAAACGTTGAAAAAAGTTATCATGGATTGACACTTTTTGGATTTTTCTCGAAAAAATGTATTTTTTTTACATCAATGCCAATTAATTTTAGTGTTGATATCCAAAGATTTTCCACTTCTGTTTTCAAGTTATCTCTAATCAGATATATTAGAGCCTATTTAGATTGAAGGAAGAAGACATTTAGTAATTTTTGTGTAAATTTGACTTATTTTCCTCTATATGGGTAAAAATTTCAACCCGGTATAATTTAATACGCCGTGAGAAAATAACGTCGTATTTAGTATCAATATATTGTTGATAAACGTTAAAAAAATCATTCAATTCGGTTCACTGGTTTCGGAGATAATGACAGTTCAAAAATTGGAAGTCTAAAAAATAATGTTTTACGAGAACAGTTCTAGCTTCGCGAAAGATTGACCAATCGAGCCCAAATTTGTACCAATGATGCACATATTATAGGTTGACAAACAGTCAAAATTTGAGATTTTTTGACCCACTCTATGAAAAGTTACAGCATGTTGATTTTTTTTTGTGGGAGAAAAAAAAGTAGCCTATCCCAAACATTTTGGCCATCCCCTGTACCTCAGAACCTATTGTAGATTTCAATACATGATAACTTGAAACTACCCATCGATTGGGTCGATTCTATTCGAATTTTCCTGTTGTTAGTTGTCCAAAATGATCAGGATAACTCCATAACTTTTCTACAGAACTATCGAAAGCTATTCAAAACTGCATATCCTTTACCTTTTTATTCTAGACACGGACAGTCACCTCCAGCTGATCAAAACCCAAAGCAAGTTTTGGCCGAACAACTACAGCAGCTCCAACGTGATCCACATCATCACCGGATTGCTGCTGAAAATCAAAAAATCCTCCATCGAAGTCCTGCTGACATTGCCCCGAATAGCGGAGAAGTTTTCCTGGTGCCAGGAACTGCTGGAGATGCTCTTCGTCGAGCTGGAAGCCATCGTCCTCGAGAAACGAACCTGTCCCCTGCTGGAAGATGCCGTCAAGGACAGCTCCAAGGAACTCCTGTGGCGATCGTGCATCAGCGATTGTCCGCTGCTGCAGCAGAGTGCCGTTCGTTTGATCCTGTTGGCCAGTTTGAAGTCGTCCTATTCTCTGCACCAGTCGATCGCCCATCTGCTGGCCGCTTCGTCGGGAAGTGTCACAAATGCCAGCAAACCTCACTTGAACGCTTTGGTTCGGCTGATAGGCGGACCGCACGGTTCGTCGGAACTGCCGAGGATTAAACCCGGGTTCGAGATTGCGTTGGAGAAGATGCTGTTGACGCCGGGTCGTAGTCGGGAGAATTCGAATATTTTGCGGAATCTGGTGGAGATTGTGAAGCTGGAACGGGACTCGTTCAATGTCCACCTGAAGAAGACGAATTGCGTGCAAATGTTGCAGGAACTGCTCGGGAAGCTGATGGCCATCTGGGAGATGTTGATGAATCAGGAGAAGCTGCCACTGCCGCAGCAGCCGGTAGATTCGATGACATCGGATGTTGTTAAGGTACGATTCTATCTGCTTTTTTACAAGATGATTTCTGATAAATTTAAACGTTTACAGACCGAAGCGAAAAAGGTTAAGCATGAAGATGGCGGGACAGAGCCGATGGATACTGGTGAAGGTTCAAGCACTGTCGCTCACTCTCCCAGTGCTTGCACTCGGGAGCAGATCCACATGATGGCGAAGCTGATCGATTGCATGGAACTTCACGCGAAAGCGTGCGTTTTGAACATGTCGGATACGTTGAAGTTATCGCAGCTGACCGTGCGATACTTCTTCTTCTGTCTGGAGCAGACGGCGAATAGAACGAATCTTGCTTCGGAAGACGAAGCCAACTTGTATCGGTGTTATCAGCTGCTATCCAGACACAGTGCAACCCGGAAAGCAGCAAGAACTGCTGCTTTGAGGGATATTCTCGAAGGTGCCTTGTATCTTCATGGCCACCTGTTTGGTTCCCAGACGGAACAGGATACGGTTGATTATGGCAAGCCTGATGAACTGCTGATAAAGTTGAACCAGAAGCAAGGGGTTGCAATGAACGCTTCGAGGGCAACGGTTCTTCATGCTGGGGTCATTGGTCAGGGTCCAAAGCAACCCGTCAAGACAGCAGAAGGACCACAAACGCACATGCAGGACAAGTTGGTCAGCGCAATTGTGGCGTGCTGTCAAGATTCCGAGCACCAGAACACAATCGACGGATTCAGTTACGTTTCCCTGCTGCTGGTAGAATTGGTGTCCCCAGATGTAATGTACAATGGCCTGCCATGGCCGGAGGAAGAGTTCACCAAGGTGACCATGGAGCGAGATCTGCAGATTCGACGGATGTTCCGCAACTGCCCTATCTTGTGGTCTATCCTGGGATTAATTGCTTGCTACAGACCCGCCTTGTGTTACAGTTCGGTCCTGTTGAGAGCACTCTGCGCTTCGGTTCTGCACCAATGGCGATCAAAGTCCGCCGAAACGATGAACGGTCACAAAACGGAACTAATGTTTGTGACGACAAAACTGTTGGAATTGCTGGCTCTTGGACAGTTGCTTCCACCCCCGCTTAGCTATCTTCACATCGTTCTACCGTACTTGGATGCTAATGAGGTTAGTGCTTAGAAGATTTTGATCCTATCAGAATAACTAATCCTTATCTTCTTCTACCCCCCCAGGTCATCTACGTCCTCAAGGAGTGCGTCTGGAACTACATGAAGGACCACGTCCCCTCGCCCGTACTGTTCGTGTGCGACCCGACCAGCTTCCACTGGCGAGACCCGCAAACATCCCGTCCCCCACCGCAGTACACGAACCCGCTGCGGAACACCATGCAGAAAAAGCTTCCGAAAATCGGTCACCTCTACCATCAGATGTTTGTGGGGCCGGAGCTGCGGAATCCCACCGTTTCGCACGTAACCATGGTCAACGGGCTGGGAGGACCGAACGTGGTTAACGCTGGACCCGTAGTCGCTGGAGTCGCGGCGAACGGAAATGGAATGATGCCGGTCCCTATGCCCATGGCAGCCAACGGGAACGGAGCGATTGGGATGGTGAACAATGCTGGCGGATTGCCACCGGGGGTGATACCGGTCGTTACGCTGGATTAGAAGGTAATGCTGTGACGAGAATTTTCTCGTTGTCGTGACCGTAAGATTGTAGATGTAGTTAGAACACTAATGATTGATGACGGTAAGTAGAATGATTTTTATTTGAAATCAATGTTATGAATGATTGATCAACAATGTAAGTTTTTTTTGATACGTGACTCGCAAGATGGTTATTATGTGCCGAAATCTTTCCTTGTTGATAATTAGCAGCGATCAGAATTCTCATTCATTTTCTCCTTTCCCGTGCTACTCGTGGGATCAAACATGAACTCCAAATATCAAAAACATCAAACATCAAGTGGTAGTGGTAGTGGTGACGCTAACTTCTTCGCGAGGAGTGGATTGGCTAGGTCACCGTCAAGAGAAGTGAGAAGTCAGGAGCGAAAAGCTGCGCACGCAGCTCCCGCGTGGGAGCTCCGATTCATTCCCGGCTAGCCGAGGGTGATAGCGAACATCGCGTGGTTGATGAGGGCCATCAACTAAAAAAGAGAATGTACGTCAGCAATAGAGGTCGTTGAGCAGCAGCTTGGCAAGATCATCGACTTTGCGTCCACGAAGTCCAACATAAGCAAGGACCCTAAAATGGCCCTGTCGCGACTTTGTAAGTCGATGGACGTTGCCAAGCTAAATCACGAAAGGCTCGTGAAAACTGCAGCAGTGGCAGAACCGGCGAAAGCAAAAGTTACGAAGTCTAGCCAGATGGAGGCCTTCGCTTTCGTAGGAAACCCAAAAGGTGTGGTGAATGCGACTGTTTTTACAAGCAGTCGCAGAAGCAGGTGAGGAGCTGTCTGGTGGTGTCCGCAAGGCTAGGCGAATACTTACCCCGAAGTTCGGCAGTAATACCGGCAAGTCGGTCCCCAACCAGGTGTTCCGGAAAGCTGGGAAGGGTGGGTCTGAAAAGGCTGGCCTGTCCCGGATGGAAGGGAACAGAGAAATGCGACCGCTGTTAGGCCTTCAGCAACCACAGAGTAGGGCGGACCAAGGGGAGGACCCCCTTTGGACGAAACTTAAGCGGAAGAGGAAGAAAAAACGGTTAGTTTAGGAGGTTAAGGAAGCCAAACGAAAAAGTCGTAAGTAAGTAGGTGCCAAGCGCGTGAAAGGCGATGCGCCGTTATCAATACCAAACAGTCTAAGTATTCGTGCGGGTAGAATGATCCTAGACCTCAAGCGCGAAGAGGAATGCAAGAGCGCCGCCTACAAAAACCTGACGGAAGAGGTCCTTGCCGAAAGTGTCGAAGTGAGGGCTCTTACAGCAGAGGCGACTCTGAAGATGAAGAACCTAGACGAGGTCACACAAGCGAAAGAACATGTTACGGCACTCGGCACTACGGAAACAGTGCGAGTGGCAGGTGGCCACCGCAGCCGTTCGGCTACGAAATGGACCTGTAGGCAGGCTTGTCCGCACTGAGCGCATGAAAATTCTGCTCTTTTGATTTACACCACCAAAACCATTGTATTTATGTAATCTTTCTATCTTACTTGATAGAAGGATGTTTGTATACAGTGACGATTCGTTCGTTGAGAGCTCGTTAGATGGGCTGTCTCGATGGTTGAATGTTCACTGGTTGGGGCAAAACCCAACTAAAAAGCACTGTCAATGTCAAAATTGATGTCAAAACGAGTTTGACGTCTGACCGCCGTCGCATCACAGCTCCTGTATACAGAACGTTTACGCAAGTATGTGAGTGTTCCGTGACGTATTTCTCGTCACTTGCGTGTGTCTAGAGCATTTTGATCAGTTGTCAGTTGCCCCAACGAACGAACACGATTCGCTAATCGGGGCGCAGTCGTGACCCAACCAGCGAATCCGGACTGTAGTGGTTTCGCAGCGCGGCGTCACGAACACTAATGCAAATCTACTGGTTGAAAATATGCCCATTTGATTTTGCCGGGAACAGCTGATTTTTGTTTACTATTTTCAACCAGTAACTCAGGTAGTGTTCGTGTAATGCAACGTGTACGTACACGCAGGGCCGGATTTAAGGGGGGGCCAGGGGGGCCATGGCCCCGGGCCCCACATTTTAGGGGCCCCCACAAAATCTAACTTCAAATGGAAACCGAAAAAAAGCAGTGCTGAAAATATCGTGATTAATTTTTATCACAAATACTTCTACCCTTTTGTGTGAAATATTGTGCTTCAAATTAGAAAGAAGCAGATATCTGCCTTTTTTATAAAATTTCAAACTTTCTCTGAAAGTTGTTAAGATTTTTATGGTTAGGAATGATCATTTTCCCCTGAATTGGCTTCTTTAGTGGTGTTGAGATAATCCCATATTCTGAATCTGCATGCCAAACTGAGCCGAAATCCAAATTTTCATGAATTTTGGTGCCCGGGAACCTATTTTAAAATCAATTTGAAGTTTGTATGGGAGCGATTTGTCGAATTACCCCTCGTCGCATTTTGTACTGGGCGGAGCTGTCAAGCAGTTGCCCAGCTGTCAAAATGTGATTTCTAAAAATCTTTTTGAAAGTGGTTTTAGGTAGCAAAATAGAGTTCTGAAAATCTGAAAAAAATCATAGTGGCTCAGAAAAAGGTGCTCTATCGTATAAAAACAAAAAATCAATACATTCTTCAAAATTTAAAAACCCAATTCTGGATGAAATCTTAAACTCCATGAAATAGAGAGTCGAACAGTTTCTGCTGAAAATTCGTGTTTGCTAATCGAAAATTATTGGTATTATTTTTAAACATTTCCTACATAGTTCTTTGAAGATTTGCAAGTGTTTCTATCAGAATAGAAAAAAGGTTTTAAAGTTCTAGAGTTTGATTCCGCTTACCAAACTTATAAATTATTCAAATCGAATCCCAAAATTGTTGAAACATTTCTTTAAAGGAACTAGCAAGATTTTTTGGCGGATTTTTTTTTTTTTGCAAAGATCTGGTCTGATTTTCTTTAATTTGATTAAATTCATGACGAATTTTTCTTCCCTGGCGTGAATGTGTTATTTAAGGCGAACTCTTAACAAATCCATAAATTCCTTTTAAAAATTTCAGTAGATATTCTACTGGAGAAATTATTGAAAGATCCTGAAATATTTAAAGTTTAGCAAACCATTTTTGTTTAAATTGGCAAAAAATTCGTCCCCAAAGATAATTATGAAATTTTACTTAGAATTCTATTCAAAATAAAACAGAAATGACATCAGGAACTCAATACGGATTTCCGATGAAATTTCTTCAGCAGCTTTTAGTTGAATTTCCGCTAAAAATACCACTTTGGGTTTTTGCCTCCTGAAGTTTCACAAAAAGTTCTGAACAATTATTTTTTGCGTTCATAAGAAAATCCTCGAAGTCGCGTTAGAAATGATAATGCTTAAGTTCCACAAAAAAAGAAACATTGTAATCGATTTGCAACTCTATAGATTTCATCAATGATTCCGCAAGAAATTCTATTTGGAGCTTGTAATAACGGCCCCAAGGAGCGGACCTGGTGTGCTGGTTAGAATACTTGACTATCACACCGAGGACCTGGGATCGAATCCCACTCCCGACAAACTCGCAAAATGTGAGTTCTTCCTTCGGAAGGGAAGTAAAGTGTGGGTCCCGAAATGAACTAGCCTAGGGCTAAAAATCTCGCTAATACAGATAAAAAAAATAAAAAAAAACGGCCCCAAAGATAGCGCTATGAATTTTATTTGAAATTTATCAAGAATGTCTCCTTTAAAATCTATTTTAAAATTTCTTAAAGGACTTTCTCTAAATTTTTGACTAGATCAATGGAATTTTTCATATTTTCTGATTTTTTCTATAATGAAAAAAATCTAGATTGAGTTTAAATAAGGGCGAAAGTAACATGAGAGAGTTCTCTTCATCGACTCTCTCTTCTGCAAATTAAAGTGACAAGATGCAAATTCAATCTAACTTTTTTACACTTAGACGCTAGATTGCATCGCAACCTAGCGATTTTTGACCAAAAAGTTCAACAATACTTGCATCTTGTCGCTTTAATTTGAAGAAGAGAGAGTCGATGAAGAGAACTCTCTCATGTTACTTTCGCCCTTATTTAAACTCAATCTAGAAATATCCTCTAAAAAGAGGGCCCCCACAACGCTGTGGCCCCGGGCCCCCACATTTGTAAATCCGGCCCTGCGTACACGCAACACCAGTAAAAGCAGAAACCACTATATCCAAAATGTCATTTCAAACTGTCAAAAAATCGCACCGCAGTGCCGCACTGAGCGTGCAAAGAGAAAATCACTGGGGTGAATTCACCCGGGTGAAATTCTCTTTGCGCGCACAGTGTGGCACTGCGGTGCTATTTTTTGACAGATCCAAATGATATTTAGGATATTTCAACATCCTTCTATCAGATAAGGTAGGAAGATTGCATTGATACGATGGTTTTGGTGGTGTAAATCAAAAGAGCAGAATTTTCATGCGCTGAGTGCGGACAAGCCTGCCTGTAGGGAGACGGATAGCCTCGGTAGCAACTCAATGTTGCTGTTACCATGCATCGTTTACAGTAGCAACGTAGCAACTATTGATAATGTAAAATTTGTTAAATAAACCCGAGTAGAGGTCTTTTCTTCAAACTAGATATATCTAACAGGTTATGGGCCTGCGCTATCTGAAGCTGTAAAGAAAAGATGGAGAAAACGGGAATAATCAATCTGACGATTACTGTGATTACTGATTATGATTAATGATTAAAAATGGCTCATTGATTGATAATCATGATTAATCATGATTAATCAATCACAAAAAACTGGAAATGATTAAAATATACTTATTGTTTAACATGTTTCTGAAATTTTAAAAGTAAAAGGTAATTCTGTCCGGGAGATTTTTGAAAAATGAATCATAAAATATATTATTTAGAACAGCATTTGAACCAATTTAAATTGGATCATAAATTTTATATGATGAATCATTTTTGGTGATGAATGAATAATGATTGATTAATATTTTTTCTTATGATTATGATTACTGATTAATGATTAGATTGCAAAAATAGTGTGAATAAGATTAATGATTAATGATTAAATAAGATTTTTTTGTGATTATGATTAATGATTTTGATTAATCTTAATCATTAATCATTAATCATGATTAAATTTATGATTAATCATTAACGCTCTGTACCTAACCTACTGCCCGACTGAAACTATGATAGCAGATGTGCTTACGAAACCTTTGAATAGAGTAAGATTCGAGATGTTACGAAAGAAGATGGGAATCCTACCTGCTGCGTCATCTGACCTTTCATGAGCCACCGGAGGTTTGCTTCAGGTATCTGGAACCAGAACACAAGTCATAGGATTGTAAAAGCCCTGACAGGAGCAAACTGTGTAGGCGATGCGGCGTCGAAGGCACAAGACTGCACGAGTCCACCATGCGTCTGATTTGTTCCGGGAAATCCTTGAACAATAGGCACCCAACGGATGGCGCAAGGTGCCCGGCCTTCAGAAATTCCATAGCGGACAAATCACAATTCAGGTTCTGCAATTCTGAGTTAGAAATCCATGTAGGTATCACCTTTTACATGATGCGAATAAATTATTCCATAGGATGTCTTTAGCTTCTAGAAATTTAAAAGGCAAAAAATCGGATCATCTAAAACAACCACGCCTTCTAACTGACTCTATCACAATGTATTACTTTGAAAAACTTAAAACAAGCGCCTAAGACTTCATTGCAGCACTGCCACCGGTCGCGCTGTTCAACCACGTCGCCACAATCTCCTGGTTGCGCTCCAGCCATTTGATGTTGTTCCCAATGTTTTCCAAAGCTTGCACTCTGGCGGCAGCCCCGGCGCCCGCGTCCGGGTTTCTGCGGAAGAAGTCCTCCAGTTCCATCAACCTGACCGGTGTCGAGAAGCGCCCAGTGATGGAGGGGATCATCCGGCCCAGGTTTCGCTCTCCCAGAGAGTACCGATCGACCAATCGATCCCAGTTCTGTCGCACGTGATCCCACGCAACCTGTTCGCCGTGCTTGTTGGCGGCCACGTTCTGAATGCACGTCAGATGATCCTGTTCGCGCACCAACTGCGGATCCCAAGCGTCATCCAGCAGGCGACGCAGAACCTTCGCATCCGGATAGCCAGCCAGCGCACTCATCAGCTTGGCCTTTTCGTTGGCGTCGTTTTCCGTCCGGAAGCGTTCCTTGACCAGCTCCCAGTCGCTGTAGTTAGCCGATCGCTGCAAGCCGTAGTAGTACACGACGGTACGCAGATCCGGATGAACGGCCACATCGCTGTCCAACCAGCCACGGAACATTTCGTACGCCTTCAGGAGGCAATCCTCGTGCCCGAAAGAGCACGCCAAGTCCAGGACGGTCGTACGGAGGCGGCTGAAATAAAATAGAACATGTTTGTATGGGAAGTGTGATGGAATCATCGACGCGCAAAACTTACTTCTTCATGTGATCCTCTCCTACTACAGTCCATCCAACAGAGTCGTAAGCTCGCTGGATAAGTTGACGAACATAGAGCTGCGGATGAGAGTTGAGATCATCAATGCCTTGCAATGTGTAGATAGGTGATTTACGTTCAAGATACTTACATTGATATCATCGTAGGAAGGATAATCATAGATCAGATTGCGAATCGTCTTCATTTTGCTGGATACCGTTGCCCAGGGCACGTATTCCGTTTCCTGCCCCAAGAAGCGGGTAAGTTCCAGGGCCAGATCGTAGCTCAGGTGCGAAGCGTCAGCCAGAGCGTAGGCATCGTTCAGCAGTCCGGTCCGATCGCCAATACTCAACGTATTGATATCGGCCGAAAGAAGATCCCCGAACTGTTTCCACACATCATCCGGATAGTTGACGCGATAGTATCCGACCTGGTTGTGGTTAAACTTGATCCAACTGCCGGAACCGCTGGGGACATCGATGCTGATTTGGTCATCGGCCCAAAGCATCCAAGTGCGCTTGACTTCGGTAGGGTTTCCGGAAGTAGTGTAGGTCAGCGGGACATACCATTTGTAGCTGATGGGATGAAAAAAGAAGAAGGAAATATAGGAGTTTTATTGATAACATGACCTGAATTACACACCCAAACTCAGAATCCTCCGTTTCGGTCGCATTCGGATCAGCCAAGAATCGCGACTGCCTCAACCGGAATTGAGTACCGGACCGTGTCACCGTTATGACTGGAAAACCTTTCTGCTTCGTAAAGGTGTCCATAACTGCCGTAACCGTAAGGTCCGGTTCCGATGGATCGTTAAACAACTTATCCAGCTCGTCCATAAGGTCCTTGGACTCGCCGTTTCCGTACCGAAGCCTCTCCAGGTATTTAGTCACACCTTGCTTGAATATCGGTTCGCTTACGAAGTCCTCCAACATGCGAATAACGGAGGCACCCTTGGAGTAGGTGATCGTATCGAAGATCTCCGTAATCTGGTTCGGGCTTTCCACCTTGACAACGATCGGGTGCGAACCGAGCGTAGCGTCCAGGGTCAGCACTCCATGCAGATTATCCAACGCAAACTGCTCCATGATGCCCCAATCCGGATAGGCATGGTCCACTCCCTTGTACTCGATGTAGCTGGCGAAGCCTTCGTTCAGCCACAGTTCGTTCCACCACTTCATGGTCACCAGATTGCCGAACCACATGTGCGCCAGCTCGTGGGCGATGACCTCCGCCACTCGCTGTTTGTTTGCCGTCGAACTGGTTTCTTCGTTGTACAGAATGCTGGTCTCCCGGTACGTCACCAAGCCCCAGGTTTCCATGGCCCCCGAAACGAAGTCCGGAATGGCCGCCATGTCCAGCTTCGGCAGCGGATACTCGATGTTGAAGTAATCGATGTAGTGGTTGATGACCTTTTCGGCCGTATCACGCGCGAACCGGGCATTGTGGATCTGGAATGGCGTGGTGTAGACCCGAAGTTCGAATCTCTCTCCCAACGACGGTGTAATCCGGACGGAGTCATACTCGAAATCGCTCACGATAAATACCACCAGGTAGGTGCTCATCGGCACACTCGGGTTGAACACGGTGGTGCTGAGACCGGTGGAAGGCGTGTTGGTCAGAGTTTGGTTGGCATCCATGTTGGACAGAGCGTGGTAGTTGTTGGTGCTAGGGTGGACCACCTGGATGGCGTAGGTTGCCTTGAGGTGCGGTTCGTCGAAACATGGGAAGGCCTGACGTGCGAAGGTCGGCTCGAACTTGGACGTGGCGATTTTTCTGCAAGGGAGACAAAAAACATGTTGTTTAGTACAAAATCGTTGGTTTAGTTATTACTTGATGAACAAAAAATCCAAGTTCAAGGGTAATTTAATTAGGTGATGTTTATTTATTGGTATATTATATTATTACCGGGTAAGATCACATAATACTGATTATTTCGATTGTTCTCTTAGAAAGCGAAGATCTTCCGGAATAAACCTGTAGTTTCTTCGTCTACTTTATTCGCTCGAAGTAGAGCCAGAAAAGGGCATTGTAATAACGCAAGAAGCGTAAAGAGGTATTCTCTTAGATTGTGAACTCAATATGAGGTGTCGAGGAATACTTAATTGGAATCAAGAATGACTCTATCGTACTTTACCTGATCTCCCGCTCTAATTGAGGAATCAGAGACGCAAAGGTCGAACGCCATTAAGGTTTTGTCTTTCCGTGAAAAGATCTATAGAAGTTTTACGTGAATTTATCGGAAGACCATATTTGACGACACTAACCCTCAACTACCTGAAGAGCGCTTTGCATCACGTCGAAAAGGTTGCTGATAAACATACTCACTAACAATGTTAGGTAGTCGTCGGCAAAACCATAAGTAGGAAAGCCGCTATTATTGAGTTGCCTCAATAGCGTATCTGCTACGAAATTCCACAAAAGTGGTGACAAGGCTCCCCCTTGAGGGCATCCACAAACACTAAATTTCCTCTCGATATCTAAGAGAACACCCAAGCAGGATTGCTGTTGAGCGAATGCTTTCTCGATATCGTAAACAACCTTGTGTAAAAGAGTCACAGTAGACTTACCAGATTGGTAGGCATGTTGGTTCACATGAAGAGGCACGTTGGCCAGATGAACATCACGGATGTGATGATCCACAATGTGTTCAAAGCATTTCAGAAGAAATGAGGTCAAACTGATAGGTCTGAAACTCTTTGCTTCTTCATACGATGCACGACCCAGTTTTGGAATGAACTTGACCGTAATATCCCGCCAAGATTTGGGAATATACCCTGTAGCAAAACTGCAAACAAGTATTTTTTTTTTCAAAACATGTTTGAAATAATCAAATCCCTTCTGAAGCAAGTAGGATAAATCCCAGGAGATTTGAAAGGAGCAAAGCTATTAAGTACCCACTCAATCGATTATATAGTTACAATACTCCGATCCGATGCCAGGGAATCATAACTACAAGAAAAGACATCAGGTTCATCCGAAAATATAATATCCACACATCCGGGGAAGTGTGTACTGCATAAACATTCCAAAACTTCCTCATCAGAGGAAGTGAAATCACCATTTGGCAAACGAAGTTCGTTCACTTGAAAATCCTTAGATTTCGCTAGGATTTTGTTCAACCGACTGACTTTACTCAAGCTGGAAACATTTGTACAAAGGTTTTTCCAGCCGGATCGTTCAGCAGACCGGAGAGCTTTCCTGTAGGCCTTGCGAGCCGACCTGAAAGCCTCTGAACCAGCCGAACGTCGTCTGTTCCAACTCTTTCTACATTGTATCATGTGTTTCGCCAAATCAGAGTTCCACTAAGGGATTCCTCTTGTGATCTTCACAGACCGTAGAGGGCATGCTTCTTCAAAAGCTTCCATGATGAAGTCCGTTGTAGTATCAATGGCATCATCTAAATCACTTGGAGTGTCAAAGGATGGTGAATATCCATGAAATTTGGCCGCAACCAAATCAGTAAAAAGATCCCAGTTTGTTAACCGGGGATTCCTGAAACGCAATGTTTGCGAAGTAACATTTAAATGTTCAAAAAAGATATAGCGATGGTCAGATAAAGATTTTTCATATGACACATGCCAATTGGTCAGCTCGTGATTAATTCTACTAGATCAGCAGATTCTACTAGATCTAGCAGATACCATGAAGGTTGGGCGGTTGCCTATGTTAAGTAATGCAAGATCTGTGCTACTTAAGTACTCCATCAAATTGGAGCCTTTCAAGTTAATGTCTGAGCTGCCCCAGATGATATGGTGAGCATTAGCATCACTGCCAACAATTAGCGGAAGGCGCTTTACAGTATGCGATGACTTGTTTGAAAGCATCCGTAGGGGATGGTTCATCATGCGGTAAATAAACCGAACAATAGACGTATTTCCTGTTGAGGTTTCCAACAGATACATCAAGTTTGATAGCACATACATCTCTGGTGGTTAGTTCAGAGATGAGTGTAGCAACTATTGCGTTGTTGACAAGCACACAGGCTCGAGGCATGACATGCGAGTTTGCCATTTCATGTTTACTGAAAGTAGCAAACACCGGGTTCACAAGGTTTCCTAGATAGAAGTTCCCCTTACGGAAGTAAGGTTCTTGTACCAAGGCCACTTGGGCTGCACCAATTTGCATAAGTCGTTGCTGTTCTTTTATGCTAATGATTGATCTGAGCTATCCCAACCGTAGCCGCTACCCAAACTAGGTAGGATTGAACTCTTCGCAATAACAGCACAACAAAGAACAGCAGCAATAAAACCAGATCGATATCGATTGGAAATCGCCAAAGGCGAGGATACACAGAATACACTGTGTAAATCGCATAATGCGAAACCATATAGGTGAAAATTTAAACTAATTAACAACATCTTCATAATCCCGCCCTTATTTAGCCTCAAGTGAGACTAAAGAAGGGCAGCTGATTGTCTCGGAGAAGCACAAGGTCCACTGCACCATTGTTCCGGTTAGCGAAGTAAGGGCAACATACTGTGGAGGACGCCCTGGTACTCCACAGGCTCCGTTAGCGGTTAGGTTTTTATTAGACCCCCCTAGCCATTCATTCCTAGGCACGGTAAGCATAAAGCCTGTCCTAAAGATTCTGAAATCAGCAACGACCCACGACCAGGGTACGAAAAACGGATCACGCCGAAAAACAAACGCTTTGTCCTAAGCGGTGCATGTTCTGGTAACAAAGGCGTTCCGCAACAAACGCATGTCAAGCGATGAGAGCAGTAAAACAAACATCGCTTGCCGTGTGTGTGCGAAATTTCGGCTTTTCTGTTGAAATTTTCGACCCACATCATCGAATTCATGAGCATTTGGACGAATTAAGACTCTTGCCATCCTCAGAGTCGAGTTTTAGTTGTAAGTAAAACAATGCGAAAATCACGATGTGAATAGAACGAGAAAAATATATCTACCGTTTTTCTTGTGAACAAACTCGGGATCGATTTTGTCATTATCTGCTAACGAAAAAACAAAGCGTTGTTGCTGTGCCTTCTTTGTTGCCTATTTTTCGCTTGCGGTGCTATATTCTGCGTACACTGCCCACGACACATCCACTTCTTTTCAAATGCCCCCGCTTGCCCATATCTAACAACACTAGGTTCACTAATGATTTAATCCGGCAAGATCGCCAAATGTGCGCTTTAGATTCGTTGCGAGCTAACGGGAGCTTTTGGGAATGTTTTCTGTCCTTGCACTTTTGACGTTGTTGTTTTGATGACCACGACACGGGTGGCCGAAGTGACATGCCTACTTTGATTGCTTGATGTGTTGTGAGTCGTTGCTGACCGAGCGGTCCACTGTCACACAGAATCCTATGATTATTGTCCCAGCTACAGCATCATGTTGAATATTCACCTTTTTTTTCTTGATTGGTTCAATGTTTTGTTTCATAATCCAAACAAATCTAAATTATTTAGATAATTTCAACGATCATACCACAATAAAAACACCAGTTATCTTCAAAATTTTACAACCCTATATGCAAATACACTCAACCTGTTGCATTCGCATTTTTGTTTTGCTCAGTAGAGTGAGCAACTCTCTCACGGTAACTCATCGACCAAATTAAGCCGGCAAAACAAACCCTTCCTCCCACCACCCCGGCCCGGCCCATCCATCCTACCTGGTCGAATTGCTGCCTTTGTCCTTGTACGAGCTGCTGTAGAATCCAACGATCCGATTCGCCAGACTGCCACTGAAATTCATGCTCAACCGGTACTCGCCCGACCCGATGCCCTCCGTTTCGATCACCCAGTACTGATGGGGCTCGAACTCGTACGCCTGCTTCACTTTCACCGACTCCTCACTCCTGTCGGGATGCTTCCGTTTCACCAGTGTCTCGGTGATTGCGAGTTGCTTGCTATGCAGCACAATGTAATCAGTCGGTTCACTAATGGTGATATCGATTCCGACCTGCCCGGAGAACGTTTGCTGCTCCAAGTCCGGGAACATCTGCAGGTCGTAGTGACGCGGCTTGATGTGCCGCGGCAACCGGAAACTCAACTTTTCGAGCACTTTCGAACCCATCTTCAGCACATTCATTCCACCCGGCTTTCCGGAGTATACTGAGTTCGGTAGGGATATGGCTGATTTGTTGCTACTGGCGTCGGTACTGTCCGGGCCGTCTTCGTCTTCCTCTGCTCTATCGAATGTTCCCTTATCGGGGCCGAAGAGATTTGGACGATTAAAATGATCGATGCTCTTGCCTTGTTTGTGACCACCACTCGGTGACAAAGATGACGTTTGACTGCTGGTCATCGCCGTGAGATACGACGAGAATAATGGCGGCGTCGACTGTTCCGACAGGCTTTTGCCGACCAGTACCAGCGCACTCAGCAGGCAGAGGCACAGCACAAAGAGAAATGCACAGGCCGCGAGCAGCGAGAGAATCACGATCGAGCGTCGTTTGCTCTCGCTCTCGGCTTCCAACGACGCCGTTGACGACATCATCGAGTTTCGCTGGCTGGAGAAATGCGACGGTGGCCGGATGGACGGGGGTCCACTGTTGCCGCCGCCGGTGGCTGCGGGATGCTTAACGGTCATTTTTTGTTTTGTCGAATGGTCAATCTGTGTTTTAATTTTTCAGAAAGGCCCCAATTTTGTTCACTTGACCCTTTACTAGCAGTCTTGTCCACAGAGGTAACTCATTGTTGTTATGCAGTGCTCAAATTGGCGCAATTTTGGTTCGTAGCTGGTGAAGGTGAGGTAGCTAGACGTTAGACGAACTAGACGGAGTTACACAAGCTCGCACCGTATAGACTAGTGTGGTCAGTAGTTCCACGTTCGCTCGATGATGGGAATTCTTTTCAGTGCGATTAGAAACTGAAAGTACTCACTCACTATAGGCAACTAGCTGGCTGACTGGTGGCACTTGTTCTTTCGTTGTTGAATGGATTGCACATTAGCTGTGTATCGATGGCGGCGATGCGATTTTAAGGGAAGGGTAGGAAAGAGTTGGGTGAGTGAGAAGAGGTTCAAATGAAATGCAGCTCAAGGGCAACCAGTTGGACTTTGTGGAAGGTAAAAACTAATCATGCTGAACGATTAGTGTGGCAATGGAACTGATGTGAAGAAAAGACGTTTGATTTGTTGCTGGGTGTTTGCGCGAGGATTGGCTATTCAGTGTATTTGCCACCTGAGCTAAAGCGACATTTGACCGTTTAAATGTTATTTTACAAACTAGATTTCAATTGTCCCTTAGGTAGGATGTGAACGGCGTTCTTGTACCTTTTCCATGGAATCAGTTATATTTTCGAAAGCTCACGGAGCTTTTGTCATGACGAAACAAATTGGAGACAGCTATCATATATGACCCCATTATAAAGTTTGGAGAAACGAAATAATTAAAACACCAGTTGTTCTAAAAGCTGAATTCAGATATGGGTCACATTCATATGTATTCATTTGACCTTGTTCTAAAATAGTGTTCTATATTCTGGGATGTTCTAGGTGTTCTAAACTGTCTTGTGGTAAAGTCCTTCAAATCTACAAGAACAATTTTATGCGTTTTCGTTATAAATAATAGCATTCCATAATCTACTGGAAGCCGTGATGCTCTTGAATCTCAAATATTCTTTATAGACACTATAGGGATATTCCAGGTCAGCCAAACTACCTTGGAGATCAGAACTTCAGATCTACACTCGTAATAGTAGTCATATCTGATATACTGAGTAACATTGCACAATCAACCGCGGTTACTGCGCCAATCTAAAGTCTACTAAATACTATTAGAAACTTTTGAGACATTCAGGGTTGTCTAAACTGCTCTACATTGAAGTCCTTCAGATCTACAAGAATAACTTTATGTGTTTTTGCCATAAATAACAGTATTGCATGATCTTCTTGGATCCGTGAAGCTCTTGAAATCTCAAATCTCATTGAGAGACACTATAGGAATATTCCAGGTCAGCCAAACTATCTTGGAGTTCAGAAATTCAGGTCTACACTCGTAACAGCAGCCATATCTGTTAAACTGAGTAACGTTGCGTAATCAAACGCGATTTTTAGCCCTAGGCTAGTTTATCTCGGGACCGACGCTTTTGCGAGTTTGTCGGGAGTGGGATTCGATCCCAGGTCCTCGGCGTGATAGTCAAGTGTTCTAACCATCACACCTGGTCCGCTCCTCTCTATTATACATAAGTGACCCGATTTTGTCACCCTTTTTGGAACACATTTTCCGCTCTCCTCAAAAATTTAAACAGTTTTTCAAACTTTTTATCCCTTTATATTCTGCATTTAAGCTGTAGTTTGATGATAAACATCAATTAATTTGTTTAAGTTTCACCGTAAGATAACGAGAGCAAAAATATTGTCGCAGAATGGGGCTGACAAAATCGGGTCCTTACCGTATTATTATAAATTTTTGTGACATTAAAGGTCGTCCAAACCGTCCTGAATTTGAACTCTAGACAGTAACAGTAACAGTAGTTATTCTCATAATGAACTGAATCATTACACATCCAACTGTAATCTGTAATCCCCCTGGCATTTCATGAATCATCCCAAGATAGTTTTGAGTTATTGCCAGTGTTGAAAAATTCATTTCGACATATCTTAATTCAATCACCTACAGCTCATTTCAGAGGCTGAACCTGAGAATATGGCATATGAAAAACTTGTGCAGCTAGTTCAGTTCTGCAAGAAAGTCATGGAAAATCCGCTATCTTTCGAATATTTAAGGTAAATGTCACGGGCTACCTTCGAAAAATCCCAATGATATTCACGGTGAATATCATTTGGCATTTTTCAAAGGTAGTCCGTGACATTTACCTTAAATATTCGAAAAATAGTAGTTTTTCCGTGACTTTCTTGCAGAACTGGTCTAGCCGCACAAGTTGTTCATATACCATATTCTCAGGTTCAGCTTCTAAAATGAACTGTAGGTGGTTGAATTTAGATATGACGAAATGAAATTTTCAGCACTGGTTATTGCAGATCAATCAAACTACATACTTCGTAGACCATAATCACTGGTCTCTACTTGTGATTGTAGTTTTTGCCACTTCGTTAAGTTGTATAACATAATCCACTGTAAATATATAAGAGTTGTTATATATTTTTGGGATATTTATGGGCCATTCTTAATGTTAAACAGCTTGTGCAAAACAACCACTATAACTTGAGGTGAATTCGTTTCAGATAGTAACGTTACACACCCAAATAGGATCCATGAACCTCTTAACTCTCAAGGGTCACTTCATGATAGTTTTGTAATAATTTAGGTCTTCTAATCTTTCATAGAGTACACAACTTCACATCTACATTTGCTATGCTAGCTTGCAACTGAAAAATGATACACATAATGAACCATATTTACTAATACTCTTCAAAGACTAGTAGGCATTGTTTTTTATCTGGCTGTAGAGAATCCATGTAATATATTGCAGGGCTGTGTGTATGATTCTGAATATCTCGAAGCTATGTCATAGTCATAATAATTTGAATGACCCCAGCTGATCTGACGATACCCATTGAACATTTAGAAGATTTGCTGGACATGATAGATTACATATCGTAGTTTTGTATAATAAAAAAAAAGTTACCGTTACACCCGTAGACTTTAGGATCTAAACTCAAGAATAGTTTGGATGACCTAGGATATTTCGACTGACCTGATTCTGTTTATTGGGCTTCCAGAAGACTTTTTTTTTATCTGTATTAACGAGATTTTTAGCCCTGGGCTAGTTCATCTCGGGACCCACGTTTTACTTCCCTTCCGAAGGAAGAACTCACATTTTGTGAGTTTGTCGGGAGTGGGATGCGATCCCAGGTCCTCGGCGTGATAGTCAAGTGTTCTAACCATCCAACCAGATCCGCTCCACACCCAGAAGACTTACTGAACATGATAGAATGCAAATCGTAGCTTTGTATTATGAAAAAAGTTACTGTTACGCCCGTAGACTTTAGGATCTACACTCAAGAATAGTTTGGGTGGCCTAGGATATCCCGACTGATCTGATACTGTCTATTGAACTTTCAGATGACTTACTGAACATGATAGAATACAAATCGTAGCTGTTGGCGCGTATCCGGGCCAACTCCGGTCGGATCGGGTGGACTGTATCACGGAATTCGGAATGAAAGAAATCGACACTGGGTTTTTCTGCTGCTAATCACCACTGTACTTTATTTTGTTCACTTTTTACTTTACACTACACTACTGTTCACATTCACTTCACTTTTGGATCACGGAACGATTTTAACTACGCGGCGGATAAAATAATACTAACTCGCCTCTGCGCACCAGTCACGTATTTATAGCACCGCGCCGCATGCTCTAGAAATGCGCGGAATGTTCTAGACGCACGTGGAACCTTCGCGATGCGTGTGCTGCCGTCGTCACCGCTGCTATGCGATGAACTCGCGGATGAACCACGCGATGAGTGCCACAATGACGATGATGCTGATTGCGGGGAACTCACTGGAAGCACTCACGCTCGGTGTCGGAACTCTACCTACCAGTGACGTAGTAAGCGTGGGTCGATATGAGGGCTGCGTTCGGGTGAGTGCATCGCTCGGTTGGGTGACGGCGGTATTGCTGATGCTGTCGGGTGGGACACGGTTCGTAGACTCCTTGTGGTTGCCGGGGCGGTCGAAAAACTTGCTAATCACACTCGTTCCGTACGGAACATACTCCCCCCGGTTGACACGAGAGTTCAACAACCTGTTCGTATTACTCGGTAGTAGTTCTTCTCTGCGGATACTCGTTGGGGCCAATGTACAGATGTCAAAACCTTTCCATGTTGTTGACTCTGACGGGTGTATTTGTTGGTACACTACGAAACCTTGGTCGGAATCGCTGCATGATATGCACTCCTTGCTACTTCCGTGTAGGCTCTCTTGTGCCGAATTCAGCACAGCTACTGGTCGGCAATCACTTCTCTCGGACACGTTGTTTTGGGTCGGTTGCTGCTCGGTGGTTGCGTTTACTTCATAGCGTTGCGGTGGTGGGTAGGAATGAGCTTGACGCTCCCTCACGATCGATGGATTTGGATTCGGAGCTACTTCGGAATGTGCACATCGGTTACGGGATTGGTTGGGGTTGTCCACATAGGCGGTAAACGAATTTTGGGCTTCTTCGATGACGGACTTGTCGCGAAAAGCTCCTGTTACGACCCATCCTAGACGGGTTTCTCGAAGCTCGGGGTAATTTTCGTCAATCTTGATGTGTCCGGGTCGCAGAAGTTCGAAGAATAGCTCGACACCTAGAAGCATGTCTATCTTACCTGGATTGTGGAAGGTTCGATCAGCAAGATAAATTCCATTTGGTAACCTCCAAGCAGAAACATCAACTCTTGCTGACGGGATGTTGCTCGTTACGGTAGGCGTTACTAAACATTCCACACTCGCTTGATAGTCGGTGACTCGGGATCGAAAATTCACTGAAACTGTCTCCTGGACTGTGCTTTTGATGTCGTTGATACCCTTGATCGGAACATTGATGCGTTGTCTGGGAACTCCTAGTTGGTTGGCCAAATCGGTAGAGATGAGGTTTACTTGTGAGCCACTGTCCAGAAGAAGACGGCATCGGTGTTGTTGGCCTCCCTTATCAAATACATTGACAACTGCGGTTTGCAAGAAAACGATCTTCGAAGGATTGGCGTAAGTGCTGTCCGAGTTTGTATGGACTTGACTGCTCACTGTGTTCTGGTTTTTGACTGGTTGGTTTGGGATGGTCAGGTTTGTTTTTGGTTCACGGTTCACATCCTCTCTGTGCAGCTGAGTATGGTGTCGCTTTTGGCATTTCTGGCACACCTTCATTGATGAGCACTCTCTGAACGTGTGCCCCTTTCGGAGACAGTTAAAGCATGCTCCACTCGTCCTTACCTTGTTCATCCTCTGGTCAAACGGTAGCTTTGCAAGAACGCTGCATTGGAAATTACGGTGAGGTCCTCGGCAAAAATCGCAAATGTATTTCCAAGGCGGATCGGTAGTCGCGGCATTCACGCTCGGAGCATTCGTATCTGGTCGAGTTGTCTTTGAACTTGGGTCAGATGAGAGCTGTGAGCCAAGCTGGAAGGCGTTTTCACAGTTCTCCAACATTTGGCACCTCGCTTGAAGGAACGAGATCGTTTGCGAATACTGAGGTAGTTCGCCTCTTTTCTGCGTCGCTTCCCAAGCCATCCTAGTAGCGCTGTCCATGGCGGACGTTACGATGTGGACGAGAAACAGGTCGGATACTCCTAGAAACTCCTGGCTGAGGTATTTCAGGCTCTCCACGTGTCGGGTACATTCGTCGAGTAGGCGTCGCACTTCCTTGGACGATCCAGATGACATTTGCTGTATGTCAAACAGACCGCGGATGTGCGTCTCTACGATGATTCTTTTATTCTCGAAGCGGTCGGTGAGGATAGCCCATGCTTGCCGGTAATTTCCCTCGCTGATAACTTTGGCGTCCAGAACTCCTGCTGCTTCACCAACAAGTGCCTTGTCGAGATGGTATAACTTGATGGCATCCGAATCTCCAGAGTTGGCCATCAAGTCCAGGAATATGGCCTTGAACTTCGGCCAGTTGGCGTAGGATCCATCGAAGGTAGGGATCGGAGCCTTCAATGGTTGCTGTTGGACAATCACTTGTGGTTGCGGGGGATGAGTTCTTGCAGAATTCACGTCGTATGCAAGCATCAACTCGTCGATCGTCGTCCGGACCTGGCGGTAGCGGTCCTCAAAGGCGATGTAGAACTCCTCTTGTTCTCGGAAAGCCTCGTCAGGAATGATGGAAATTACTTTGCTGTGTATGACGCTGAACTCGGCGTAGGCGTCATCGGCGTTCTTCATGTAAGTCCTCAACTGTGGCAGACTGACTTGGATGTGGGCGATGGCAAGTGCCCGTTGCACTCGTATCAGTTTCAGACTCACCTGGTCTCGTTGGCGGGAAAGCGACGACAGCTCCTTAAGTGTTGCAGGATCACCGGTCAGTCTCCAATCTGCTGTTTGGAATGCTGCTCCCTGTTCATTCGATTTGGCATGTTCAGCTGCTGCGCTAGCAGCCGACCTCGTTTTCGGTGTGCGATCCTGTTGCATGTCTGTCGTTGTTGGAACACTCAACTTCACGGAGCGATTGGATGTCGGGACGAAACCGTAATCCGTAGGAATTCCTGGGAGGGCAGCGTCACACTTGTATTAGATTCACACTAATTCGTCGGTTTGATTGATCACTCAGTTATACACTCCTCTGGAATACACGTCTCGTGTAGGCACCATGCAGACGTGTCGGTTATTCGGTCGGCAATTCCTCCTGGTGACACACGTCCTGGACTAGAACCGTGTGCGGTTCGTATCGATCGACGTTGTGAACAGCAAAACACGTCTTGATATTCGTACAGCACAGACGTGTCGGACCTCGATTATGATTAGCAGACCACACAGAAATACACGTTCTGGCAAGAGCCACACAAACGTGCCGGAATATCTCGAAACGAGCGGCGGATGTATCGATTTCTTTCCTACGGCGGCAGGTGGCGCTGGATCCGGTTCGAAGGACCACTATGTTGGCGCGTATCCGGGCCAACTCCGGTCGGATCGGGTGGACTGTATCACGGAATTCGGAATGAAAGAAATCGACACTGGGTTTTTCTGCTGCTAATCACCACTGTACTTTATTTTGTTCACTTTTTACTTTACACTACACTACTGTTCACATTCACTTCACTTTTGGATCACGGAACGATTTTAACTACGCGGCGGATAAAATAATACTAACTCGCCTCTGCGCACCAGTCACGTATTTATAGCACCGCGCCGCATGCTCTAGAAATGCGCGGAATGTTCTAGACGCACGTGGAACCTTCGCGATGCGTGTGCTGCCGTCGTCACCGCTGCTATGCGATGAACTCGCGGATGAACCACGCGATGAGTGCCACAATGACGATGATGCTGATTGCGGGGAACTCACTGGAAGCACTCACGCTCGGTGTCGGAACTCTACCTACCAGTGACGTAGTAAGCGTGGGTCGATATGAGGGCTGCGTTCGGGTGAGTGCATCGCTCGGTTGGGTGACGGCGGTATTGCTGATGCTGTCGGGTGGGACACGGTTCGTAGACTCCTTGTGGTTGCCGGGGCGGTCGAAAAACTTGCTAATCACACTCGTTCCGTACGGAACAGTAGCTTTGTATAATAAAAGAAACTACCGTTACACCCGTAGACTTTAGGATCTAAACTCAAGAATGGTTTGGATGATCTAGGATATCCCGACTGATCTGATACTGTCTATTGAACTTTCAGAAGACTTACTGGACATGATAGGTTACAAATCGTAGCTTTGTATAATGAAATAAGTTACCGTTACACCCGTAGACTTTAGGATCTATACTCACGAACAGTTTGGATGACCTAGGATATCCAGAAAAAATGTTGTACACTATATTCTACCCTTTTTATGCTGATGAGCACTGAAACCACTGAAATATGTAGGAAAACTCTTTAATAACGCTTGGAAAAAAATCGCTATCAAAGGGTTAACTACGTATATTTATTCTTGGCTATCTCAAACCCTCCCCCTCCCCGTTTGTAGACTGTTGTGCATACAAAATTTTCGAAATTCTTATGAAGCGTAGACTTTGGCTAGAATATACCTCCCCCTCTAAGACTCTTTGTGGTTTACCAAGTTTAAGCCGCCTTGTGCCTTAGGGTCATTTTTGGCCCAAATCGTACACTACGTCAGCGAGCTGTTCTCAACGTGATCCATTAGCAGGGATGGGAACACTCACTTGCAAAGAGTTACACTCACTTGCTATTTTCTCAGCTCAGAAGCGTGCAATCAAGAAACGATGTATGGACGACTTTTACCTTGTGATTTTGTCAAAAATTTTGCCGAATAGAGTAGAGGTCGCACATGCATACCAAAGTCGTGACAGAGCTGTGGAAGCGACTCTCAACGAGGTGAGTGTACTTCACATCCACCTCGTGGAGAGTTGCCTTTGCAGCTCCGTCACAACTTTGGTATGCGTGTGCGACCCCTACTCTATTCGGCAAACTTATAGACAACACCACAAGGCAAATATCGTTTCTTGAATGCACGCTTCTGAACTGAGAAAACAGCAAGTGAGTTCCCATCCTTGTCCATTAAGAAGGTTGAGTCTCACAACATTTCTTAAAAACGATGCATTTTGAACTTTCTATAGTAAATTTTATAAATCTAGCCCGATCAAAGATAGAATTTGCAGGTTGAGGATGAAGAAATGAAATTGAAATTGAATCATCGACAACCTGTATAGATGCTACTCCAGTATTGCACGACCAGCTACTCTGACTTAAGAAACCAATGCATACAAATTCTAGGGGGTTCCTGGCACCCCTAGCACCCCCGGTAGTTTCGCCTATGGGATATGGGGAGGGAAGTGATGATTGCAATCGCTTCTTGTCAACAGATCGTGAAATTCGCTGAATCTGCAACAAGTTCATGTGAATTTCGGAGTGTTGTTGTGACATAGCTTTTGGCAAAGGGTTCACACATTGGTACGTGGATGCCAGGCGTGATAGATTACGTGTTGATTACTCTGAAGATGGTGCGGCATAGTTCGTTTGGTTGCAGAACATAACTTGTCGGTATTGAACGACAAATTGATTTACACTGTGCTGTTAGCAGGAAGCGAAACGGTCTATTCTTAATGAAATTCATAGAGAAATTTCTTTTTTTTTATGTATCTCTGTGGAAGAATCCTTACAGAGGTTACTCTATCGAGTAAAAATCTCAAGGAGGAATCATTGAAGAAATTCTTGGTTGAACATTTTGGAGTAGTTTGGAGAATTCACGGAGAAATTACCCGAGGAATCACTGGACGAAACCCTACAGGAACTCCTGAAGGAACCCCGTAAGTAATATCTGTAGAAACCTCTAAAGAGATTCCCGGATAAATCCCTTGAGTAATATATGAAGAAACCCCTAGAGGCATCCCTAAAGAAATTCGTAAAAAGAATGCTGGAATAATTCATTGAAGAATTAGTGCAAGAATTCTAGATTCCAGATTATATTCCTAGGATCTCCAGTTAGCCTAGTGGTTAAGGCTATGGATCGCCAGTCCGGAGATGGCGGGTTCGATTCCCGTTCTGGTCGGGAAAATTTTCTCGACTCCCTGGGCATAGTGTATCATTGTACTTGCCTCACAATATATAGAAAATCATGCAATGGCAGGCAAAGAACGTCCTTCAATTCATAACTGTGGAAGTGCTCAAAGAACACTAAGTTGAAGCGAGGCAGGCCAAGTCCCAGCGGGGACGTCGAGCCATAAAGAAGAAGAAGAAGATTATATTCCTGTAGAAATCCACGAAGGCTAACAGAAGCAATTCCTGGAGGAATCCCAGCAAAAAATGATTATTTTCTCCCCGAGCAATTTCTCCAAGAAGATCTCCGGGCATTTTTCTTGGAGTGTCTTCAGTGATTCCTACATGGATTTCTGTAAGAGTTTCTTCTTGGATCTCCTGAAATCCTTATAGTAATGCAAAAGTTCTGAAGAGATTACTTAAGAGATTCCTTCTGGAGTTTCTCCAACAATATTTCTTGGGTTTTACATCTTGAAATTACTCCAAAATTTTATCCGGGAAATCAGGCAGGAGTTGCTTCGGGTATTCATTCGGAGTTCTTTTGGGATTTTTATTACAAGCTCCACCACTTAGTTTTGCAAGATATTCCTTCTGAGATTTCTCTAGTACAGTTTAAATCTTGCAATTCGATGATATTTAAAAGAGTTACTGACCCCTTGGATATCATCTGAAAAACCTTCAGGGATTTGCTAAGTAACTGCTTCTCTCTCTTTTTACTGGCTCAGACCTTTTCATCCATAAAGCCGTAACCCCTTCAGTGCTTTAATCAGCAGTGCCTTTTTAAATTCCTTTTGAAGTTTCTACGAGGATTCCTTCAAGAATTTCGCCAAGAATTTGAATTCCATAAGGAATTGATTTCGGTTTATACCCAAGAGAACCTTTTGAAATTCCTCCTGGAATTTCTTCAGGAATTCCAGAGTTTATCCTAGGATTCCAACAGCAGTTCTTCCAGGGATTCCTGCAGGCGTTTCTTCTGGAATTCATGAATGACCTCGTTCTTGAACTCCTGCAAGAACTTCTGCTGAACTTCCTCCAGAATCTTCTTTGGAATTAGGAATGAGATCTCCTTGAGCACCTTCTGCAGATTCTCCAGCATTTGCAAATAACTTTCATTATTGTCCATTTATGGCTTTCTGAAGTCAATGCATGACTTCGATTAGATCATCAAATTTTCCTAGGAATAGTTTCGAGAGACCTTTTTACTGACGCATGATAGAATATGTGTTTTTGTAGTGTACAGAGGTTCCACATAGGTAAAACATATGATTACAGTTTATTTACAGCTCATACATACCGGCTACTCAGGAATGTATTCGAGGAATTTACTTACTCCTGTTCGGTGTAGTAATGATTTCTGGAGCTAACCGCTATTTTCCGCGTGCAAATAACTCTCATTGTAATCAATCTACGGTTCTCTGAAGTCAAGGCATGACTTCAATGAGGTCGTCAAAATTGTTTGCAGTACGTTGACATAACAAACATTTTACAGATTTTCAAGTATTGGTACAATTAAGAGCGATTAAAAACCAATCCGTTGGTCGTTCCATGGCTTCGGACAGATGCTACTATGAGAATCCTAGGAGTAATATTCTCAAACTCAGTGCGAGAAATGGTGTCGCTAAACTGGGACACCCTGGTAACCAACTTTTCTCGGCAAGTTTGGCTACATTCCATGCGAAACTTAACGCTTCAACAAAAAGTTACTTTGCTGAATACCTTCCTATGTTCTAAAATGTGGTACATTGGTGCTCAGTTGGCACCATCAGCAGCACATCTTGCGAAAGTAACGGCAACCATGCGGAGATACCTTTTCCGAGGAATGGCTGCGACTGTCCCCATGCAGCAGTTGGCACGCAACAGAGAGGACGGTGGAGTAAAACTGCACCTGCCGGCCTTCAAATGTCAGGCCTTACTAGTCAACCGTCATATGCACGAGATCGAATCCCTTCCTCATTATAGCTCCCTACTTCACCAAGCCAATCCCCCTAGAGCAAACGATATCGCCGATCTTCCTTGCTTAAAAACTATCCTGAACAACTATCCCACTCTCCCTTTCCAAATCCGCCAACACCCCTCCGCCGATCTAATAAACCGCTTCTTGATCGAGAGAACGGACAGACCGAAAGTGGAAGTAGAAAACCCCAACACCAACTGGAGGCAAGTGTGGAAGAACATTTCGGCGCGTGCTCTTTCATCCGTGGAAAGGAGCACACTCTACATTTGGGTCAACCAAAAGATACCGCACCGGCGGCTTTTGTCTAGGATGCGACGAACCGACGGAGATCAGTGTACGCATTGTGCGGCAGCAGTAGAAACCGTACAGCACAAATTCTTCGACTGCCCCAGAGTGAATGAAGCGACCCGTCTGCTGCAGCAGAAACTGGCGGCGATATTTCCAGTAGGACGGCGTGTTTTCGACAGTGGGGAACTAATGCGACCAGCGCTTGAGCGACTTTCGGCGAGAAAGAAATCAACTGTTTTGAAGCACTTAGTTGTTTATATCACTTTCATTGATAATTGCAATGGTAGAGTAGATACTGATGAACTAAATTTTGCTTTCCAAGTCGTAGTTTAAATGATTATTTGTATAATTTTTACTAAACAATTTCGACAATAAACGTACTTTTATAAAAAAAAAATTAAAGCAATTGAAAATCATCCGTGGTGTATTTTGTAAGGACTGATTCGGACAATCCATCGAGAAATTCAGAAAATATAAACAGTAGAACAACATGTTCTAGAGATGTGTTCGATGACCTATGGGTCAATAAGGGTATCCTATCTCGTGTTGAATGTCATTTGAAAACAACAAACGTAAATGTAGATTTGGATGGTTTAGGAATCGAATAAGGATCACATTTTGACTGCTATGCAGCAGTGGTGAATTAGCACCGAACAATATGGTTAACAACTGAACAACACATTAATTCAGCTGCTGTTCTGTAAAAAAACACGTGTTTTTCATCCTGTACTCTGAGTCGAAGTATGATGAAACGACAGCGCTTATTTGACTGGCTTGTTAAAAAAAAAACAAATTATACAGTAACATGTGCTAGTTTTTACATAAGCTTAATAAGAAGCAGAAAAAGCTTTTGTTAAACTATTTTCAGAGGATTTCTGCAAGTCCAATAGAAATCTAATTGAACTCTTGAACAGTGTTTTAAATTAAGGTACACCGGGGTGACTTGAAACGGGTGATGGAGCAAGATCGTTTGATTCAAAACTATGTGTTAGGTCTAGTGTTAGGTATTACATTCAAACAGTTTATCATGATGGAATAACATCACCACAACCCGCTATTTCATCTTACCCCACTCGTTTCAAACTTGCCTCGGTGTACCTTATCATTGTTAATACAGATAAGTAAAAGCATTTTTTTTTTGTACAGTATTGTGCATAATTTTAGTTCAGCTATCATTACTATTATAAAGTAATAATTCAGCATGCATGCTTGTTTGTGGCTTGCGATTGTTAGTAGGGCTAGGAATGTTCCGCCATGTCAAATCACGTTGTCTTAAGGCAAAACTAGACGCATTTCCTCATTTTTTTTGGTTTTTGATTTTCTATTAAGTTGCGAAGCTATATTTTCAAAATCGGTTTTCATACACAATTAGAGGAAGGATCGAGCTATCTACTGGATTTTTTTCAGGAGTAAAAATTTTACCAATTTTTCAAAAACCATATTTTTTTGAAATTTTATTCAAAACAGATTTCCTCAAAAATGAAAAACATTTTCCTCCTGAAAATTAATCAGGAGATACCTTGATCCTTCCTCTAACTGTGTACGAAACTCGATTTTAAAAATATTGTTTCGTTGTTTAATAAAAAATCAAAACCAAAAAGTGAGGAAATGCTTCCAGTTTCGCCTTTAATACAATTTATTTTGAAAGACTTGGGCTTCTCATGTTTTCCATTAAACAGCTGAGATATTTTGCAGCGTCTTCTGAGTTAATGTAGATTCCGGAAAACTATTAGAATGGCGAACACGTACTTAGATCATACAACAGTCATACCATAAGGGTGATCATATATGGTTGACAAGCAACGATAGATATCTCCGCGGCTTACCTAGCTTTGGAATATCAATTCAAAGCGGCAAATCATTACCCAAGCTAGCGTAACGACCGATTGACAAACCACAATTATTGTTGATGAGACACCTGAATTCGTCCAGTATCTGCAATGACTCATCACCATTGAAACCAATTTAGGAAATTTCACCAAGTGCTAACACCCACGCACTGCTGCCGCTTCCAATAATCACGTCCACCTTAGCCTAAAAATACCCTGAACCGGACAGGTGGTAATGGTAACGAGTAACGACGACGGACAAAAACCCGCGTGTCATCGAACGCAGGTTGCTGCACGTACAATCAAAACGATCACTTTTCCTTTTGTTCTGCTTCTTAGTCAGTACGATCAGTACGATCATTCCCTATCACCAGTCAGTGGGTCTAACTACACCGACTCTTGCCATTGAAAATGTTCGCGGTTCGCCCGTGGCCTACCATTTGACCGACATTAGACCGCAAATCTGGCCGAGGGCAGGCCGTCGTTGCTGAATCGAATACGAGTAGGTGATGACGACGACGCACTTTGGTATCGCGCCTAGAGATAGCGTGATAGGAATCGACAATTAGCTCTCGGACTTTATCAGAATTAAATTAAAGCATTGCACATCGACAGAGCGATGATCGACGGCAGAGACCTTGCACCGAGTTTTGCGCACGTTTTGCGTTTTCCAAGAATTCAGAAGATCGTAGGTTTTACTTATTGCGCGACGATCACGGTGAAGTAATTCGATTCCGAAAGAGGTGCTCCTAAGTATAGGGGCGTAGTTCAAAATGCACACATGGGGTAAAAGCACCTAAAATCATTTCCGAAAGAAGTACTCTGTGATCATAATCAGTGGTTGATTGTGTCAAGATATGTTTTCATAAGAAATCCTTGTCAGAGCCAGACTATTGTAATTATGAAAATTGGGAACTATATTTTATAATTTGACAATCTCGGATTTTTAGCTTGCTCGTAATGATTCCTGATTATTATTGTGTTATTAACCCTTTGTTTCTAAAGATTGGGCGAAGTTATAAAGACGAGTGAATGTGTATGTCCAATTTACATACTTCTTCTAAAAACTATGTAAATGCATTACATGTTATGTTCAGTAAATATTCGTTATTGTTATCGCTTTGAATGTATCAAAAATATAAACGTTCATAATAGAAAATGAAGACAAATGGCATTTTGAATCACATTCCCCTACTCAGGTAATAATGCTATAGCAAATTTTGCGCTTCGATAGCGGCGCATTTGCCTACCACGCTACGCGCGTCGTTTAACCTTGTGGTGCAATGTTTGGCAAATAAGCTCACGTGTATGCGTCCCTCGTTGGGAGCTGCTGTAATTCAACTCTTATTCAGCCAAGATGACTGCTCGCTCGAGCTTCTTTTCGAGTGGAGAGTTGATTCAAGTCTGCCGCTGGCTGGGTGCACAACTTGAAACTTGAATTTGGTTACTTAACGATCCGATGAGTGTCCCAAAAGACAATGGAATGGTTGTTTTGTTTCGACAGGGGACGTGATTTATTTGGTGAAATTGGCGATAAAATCAATTGGGTTGTGGTTTCGATGGAATTTAAATGCTCTGTAGATCGAAAGTCATTTGATGCATATGTAGCAACAACATTTTACAATGTTGTTAAACTCTCGTGTGACAGATTTAATCCTAGAGAACATCATCTTCTTGTTGTAATCCTCCAACTGGGACAAATCCAGCTCTTCAGCTTAGTGTGCCAAGAGAACCCCCACATACTCATCATGTGGGAACTTTGTTTGTAATTGACCATAACCATTCATATATCCTGCAGCAAGCCCGAGGACGCCAATCAGGCTTATTCTGCGAGTCGTGTGAGGTGAGACGCCTCGAATGAGGTGACAAAAGTCGACTCGCTCCCATTTGATTGGTATTAAACCGTCAGTCTCACCTAACACGACTCGCAGAATAGCTTGAATGAAATTCCCAATACGAATAGTTTCTGCGAATTCAGTTTCTGTAGGGGTTATTAAAGAAGCTTATTACAGATCTCCTGGCACGGTACAGGCTGAGTAGTTGCGTATTGCACAGTTCGCACCAAATTGGACTGCACAGTATGAAAGTGTGATGGTTGAAAGTGTGACGATAAGTGCAATCGGGCTGTCTGACAGCAGTTTGACGTCGACAAATGTCAAAGATTAGCACGTGGTGTGTGATTCGCCTGATTCTTCCCCGCTTTTGTTTTGATTCTCATCCATGTTACAACTCTCCGATTAGACTTTCTCTCTTTTTTCTCACCCAGAGTCGGAGCCGGGCAGCCAGTTTTGCAGATTTGTGCGTTTCTTCTCATGGAAGAAGTTTGTGAAATGTGGAATTCAACATGTTGATGTCGGCAACCGTGACCGAGCACAAAAATAGTGTGATAGCTGAAGTGCATCAAAAATCCATCTTTGAAAGCAACCAGCAATAATTCAGATCCCATTGATATCAATAGCCTCTGCCCAGCAACTTGTATTCGGCCGAAAACTGCAAGCAACCATAGGGAGGATCGTGTAAACAACCTTTGAACTTTAGTCGTAGGCTGACACGGAAGGTAACCTAAGCTTGCTTCCTGGTAGTCTAAGCGTCTGTTTTCCTAGAGGAACGGCTCTTAGGGGCGGCTGGTCGAAATACGAGTGCCAGGGAAGCACTTTAAGATCAACAGTGTGCAATAGTCTTCCGGAAATTGGGGGTTGGTGTTTGACCTTGCGAGCCGAGACCAACGGAAACGACCCCAGCAACGAAACAGGACTGGCGAGTGGAAACTCAGTACATGCAAGCAACATGGAACTGTCGATCTCTCAGCTTGGAAGCACTCACATAATCAGTGGATAACTGGCACTGAGGAAGATTACAAGTGGTAGTCGAAATACGCGTATCTGTCAAAGGATCAGCAATATAGGGCGGAATTAAAAGGAACGAAACTGATTACACTCATTCGAAGAGGGTATTCTGCTTAGAGGGTTCGAAAAGTCGGTACAAGATCACTCACATACAGTGTTGGTAAAATCACACTCAAAGGAGACTCATGAACCGCTCCTGCGTGAGCAAACTCGCACGCGATTCGGAATCATTTTCTCACGCGCGAGATTTTCATGCAAAATCTCGCTCTCACGAGTCAAGCGCCGAAATCTCATTCGCTTGTAAAACGAATCCAAATCAATTTGAACGGCATTCAGTGTTATTGTACGCTATATTTGCTTTTGTTCTATCATATAATCCTAAAAACAATGAGTGAAATCGCGAGGCAACTCATGCATGATTTTCTCGGCGGTGAGTTACACTGCTCACATAATCGCCGATCTACTGAAGGATAGTAGGTACGGCAACATAGCGCTGACCAGGATCCATGGTGCGAACGTTTAGAGGTAAACATACCATCTACCAGAGCTAAGGCAACACACGCAAGATGGGAACAGTTTTATCGTGAGTGGCTCGTAATTGGTTGGTGGTCGATCTACGAAAGAATATGCATGTTGACGATCAAGGACTGATGCTTAAACTTTAACATAACCAACGTGCACAGATTACAATCTACACGTAGCTCGAACGCGAGTACGACCGCTGCCCAAGCCACGAAGTCAAGATCATCATAGTCAATGACTTCACAGAAAGGCCAGGCGGAGGAATTCAGACTGACGATTGGAAAGTTCTGCGACCACCAGCTGACGAACGAAAACGGCCTACGACTTATTGATTTCACCGCCTCCAAAAATATGAACTTACGTATCTCCTTTTTTTTTCAACACAACCTCCCTTATCGTTACACCTGGAGATCACCACAGCAGACGGAATCGCAAATCGACCACGTTCTGATTGATGGACGGCACTTCGCCGACATGGGCGACATGGAGAGGTGCGTGATCGGTTGGTGGCCGATCGACGTAAGAATGTGCTGTGCAGGTTGAGGATCAAGGGACGATTCTTCAACATTGGCATAATAAACGTGCCCAGCCCTCACTCCGGAAGCACTGATGATGACAAGGACGCATTTTACGCGCAGCTCGAACGCGAGTACGACCGCTGCCCAAACCACGACGTCAAGATCATCATAGGGGATCTAAACGTTCAGGTAGGCCAGGAGGAGGAATTCATACCGACGATTAGAAAATTTAGCGCCCACCAGCTGACGAACGAAAATGGCCTACGCCTCATCGATTTCGCCGCCTCCAAGAACATGACCATTAGGCCGTCCCTTATTTTGCAAAAATTGGAAATGTTATAAGTTCGTTAGTGGAAAATGATCGTTTTGGCTAAGAAATGATCGTGTCAAAATTTGAAGTCCATATCTCAAGGCTAAGTGGTCCCTCAAGGGGCCTTAAGTTGTCAAAAATGGTATGGGACCAAAAAAACATGATTTTTTTTTTGACGAAAATGCTATTCTACTAAAACCGGTGATTTTAGGACCCTAAAGGGCCAAAAATGTGCTTAGAATTGCGATATCTCTACTCGTTTTTGAGTTATTGAACAAAATAGGGTAGGTTTCCTTCGGGATCTAAAATGCTGATTTTTCGGTTGTTTTTATGTCAATAACTCAGAAACGAGTAGAAACGGCTTCCCAAACTAACATAGTATTAAGGCAGTAATAAATTATAAAATGTAAAATCAATGTAAAAACAAAAGATTTCGGCTCAGTTATGCCCATGTGGCGCCCGAGCCTCCCAAATAAACGAATAAGTAAAAAAAAAGGATGGAGGCCTTTTGACGGACGGGCGTGCGGTGATCAAAAGGAGGAAGCAGCACTTCGACGAGCACCTCAATGGCGTGGAAGACGTAGGCACGGGAACGACTACGCCAATGCAGCAGAGGACGGAAACGAACCCACTCCCACGCCGAATGAAGTTAACCATGTCATTTACCAGCTTAAAACCAACATAGGAGCTGGTAAGGATGGTATCGCAGCTGAACTCATCAAGATGGGCCCAGAAAAGTTGGCCACCTGTCTGCATCGGCTGATAGTCAGGATCTGGGAAACTGAACAGCTGCCGGAGGAGTGGAAGGAAGGGGTAATCTGCCCCATTCACAAGAAAGGCGACCATTTGGAATGTGAGAACTTCAGAACGATCACCATTTTGAATGCTGCCTACAAAGAGCTATCCCAGATCATCTCCCGTCGTCTGTCACCTAAAACGAATGAGTTTGTGGGAAGTTATCAAGCCGGCTTTATCGACGGCCGGTCGACAATGGACCAGATCTTCACCGTACGGCAAATCCTCCAGAAATGCCGTGAAAACCAGGTCCCAACGCATCACCTGTTCATCGACTTCAAAGCGGCATACGACAGTATCGACCGCGTAGAGCTATGGAAAATCATGGACGAAAACGGCTCTCCTGGGAAGCTGACTAGACTGAATAAGCAACGATGGACGGTGTGCAAAACTGCGTAAGGGTTTCGGATGAACTATCCGGTTCATTCGAATCTCGCCGGGGACTGCGACAAGGTGATGGACTCTCATGCCTACTCTTCAACATCGCTCTGGAAAGTGTAATGCGACTAGCCAGGCTCAACAGCCGGGAAACGATTTTCCCAAAATCCGGTCAAGCACACAATTACGGATGAAATGGACATTCAGCAATGTCAATGGATATATTCAACTTTGCAACTCCCCCCAAGATTTGTGCAAGTATTCATGCTATGCTATGCTATGCTTTACGGATGAAATGGACATTGTCGCCAGAACATTTGAAACGGTGGCAGAGCTGTACACCTATGTACTTGAAACGCGAAGCAGCAAAGGTCAGATTGGTGGTAAATGCCTAAAAAACAAAGTACATGCTGGCAGGCGGAACCGAACACGATCGGGTCCATCAAGGTAGTAATGTTACTATGGTCCACTGCACGAATTTATGCTGGCCTGCTTACTCTCAAGGGATATTTGATGTTTGAGCGGTGCCGACACCGCTCAAACGTCAAATTTCGTGTGAGAGTAAGCAGGCCAGAATATATTCGTGCAGTGGACCATAGACGAGGATACCTTCGAGGTGGTGCAGGAATTCGTCTACCTCGGATCCATACTGACAGCTGACAACAACGTGAGTCGTGAGAATCGAAGGCTCATCATCAGCTAAAGTCGGGCCTACTACGGGCTCCAGAAGAAGCTGAGGTCTAAAAAGATTCACCCACGCTCCAAATGCACCATGTACTAAACGTTAATAAGACCGGTGGTCCTCTACGGACACGAGACATGGGCTATGCTCGAGGAGGACCTGTAAGCACTCGGAGTTTTCGAGTGGCTCGTGCTTAGGATGATCTTCGGCGGTATGCAGAAGATCGGTGTATGGCGGGGAAGGATGAACCATGAGCTCGCTGCACTGTATGGCGAACCTAGCATCCAGAAGGTGGCCAAAGCCGGAAGGATACGATGGGTAGGGCATGTTGCAAGAATTCCGGACAACAACCCTGCAAAGTTTTTGTTCACGACAGATGCGGTTGGCACAAGAAGGCGTGGAGTGCAGAGAGCACGATGGGCGGATCAGGTGGAGCGTGACTTGTAGAGTACCAGATGTGACCGAGTGACGGCAGCCAGGAACCGTGTAGGGAGCCTCGTAGTCGTGTAGTTAGCGTCACCAAGCGTATAACCGTACCATGCTATGGGGTGAGGGTTCGATTTCCGCTCCGAGTGATGAAACTTTTCGCAAGTAATGTTTCTTCCTCGTAATGGTGCTCGTAATGTATGTCGTGTTCGTTGTCTAGTGTTAAGTTTCGTTCAGTCTGTACAGCATCTGGCTGATGTCCGTGTATTTTTTTATGGAGAAATATTTTTGATTCAGTTTTATCTTGAATTTGATATAATACCGTCGTTAGGGGTGACATTGGGCCTAGAGGGTAACATTGGTCCATCGATCCTACGGATTCAATATAAGTCAGAGAACTTGACGGTGGATGTCAAATATCTTAGAATTATGTATTCTTGTAGTTTAGCACACAAAATGCATTCCCGTCGTACTCTAAATGTACGGAATAGTGGCCCAATGTCACCCCACTTTGGCCCAATGACACCCCGCACGACGGTACTAAAGAAAAAAAATGAAATGACAATCACAGCACAACAAAGAACAGCAGTAAGGTTTTTATTTTGTGTATTTTAACTAGTTGCTAATTCTACACTCAGGACAGCAGTAAGGGCAAAACACTGTGAAGGCCGTCCTGGTACTCCACAGGCTCCATTTGCGGTTAGATTTATACCTAGGCACGGTAAGCATAACACCATGCATTAGGGGTCACCTGACCTCCAACCACTGGAACAGACGGCCCGTAGTGCTATTCTTAGCCAGTACGACTAACCGCTACACAGCTATCTAGGCTGATCGGAAAAAGAAGCAATATTGATGATCAACTTTATACGGCTCCGAAAAGCCCGTCGAAGTCGGGGTGGGGTCTCTGGTCAAAGTCTACAATCCATACCAATTTTGAAAATCGTCTTTGGACAACAGTCTACGACGGGAGATGGAGAGTTTGAATTAGTCTAGGTAGCTTTTGTTTAGTGAAGAAAAGTAAGCCTTGATGATTTTGTGGTTATATCGGTCTCTTTCTACTCATAGTATAAGGGAGTAGAGATCAAAGTGGATAATGAAATGATAGATATGATAGAATTCGCTAGGTAGCGAACAAAAGCCATTATGTTTTTCTTACCGCGAGTGAGAAGTGTATTCAGGTATGTTCCATGGTGTTTCATGGGCATTTCTGGGAGCTTTAGGAACATCCAGAGGATTCTAGGTTATTTCAAGAGAAACTTTAGAGACGTTATAGAGGGTTACAAGAGACAGGGATGGGAACACTCACTTGGAAAGAGTTACACTCACTTGGAAAGAGTTACACTCACTTGATGTTTTCTTAGCTCAGAATCATGCTATCAAAAAACAGTGTATGGAGCACTTTTACCTTTTGGTTTTATCTAAAACTTTCCCGAATAAAGCAAGAGTCGCACACGCATACCAAAGTCGTGAGAGGGCTTTGAAGGCGAGTCTCCACGAGGTGAATGTAAATTCACTCACCTCGTGGAGACTCGCCTTCAACGTTCTGTCACGACTTTGGTATGCGTGTGCGACCCATACTTTATTCGGGAAAGTTTTAGATAAAACCAAAATATAAAAGTGCTCCATACACTGTTTTTTGATGGCATGCTTCTGAGATTAGAAAATGGCAAGTGAGTGTAACTCTTTCCAAGTGAGTGTTCCCATCCCTGACAAAAGGTTTCGGGGACTTTTTGGAGATTTCAGATCCTGGGCCCCTCTAAAACCCCCTGGAACGCACTCAAACACTCTGAAACTCTTTTAACCTACGTGAAACGCTCTGACACGTACTGATACGTCCCTAAATGTAAACATTTCTGAAAACTCCTTAAATGGAATCTCCTTGAAACCTCTGAAGCTCCCCTGAATCTCACAGATACATCCCTGAAATCTCCTTAAATCAATCTGAAACCCCCTTAAGCCTTTTGAAACATGGGGAGTGGACCTGGTGATTGAGATGGTTAGAACACGCCGAGGATCTGGGATCGAATCCCACTCCTGAAAAATTCACCGAATGTGGTTTCTTCCTTCAAAGGAAAGTAAAGCCGTGGGTTCCGATACGAACTAAACTCACGTTAACAATCCCGTTAATAATGATAAAAAAAACTTTTGAAACTTCAAACTCCCCAAGACTTCCTTAAAACCTCTTAGAACTACCCTGAAACCGGTCTAAAACCTCAAAGCCCCTTGGAAACGCCCTGAGATCCTCTGAAACCATTTGAAATGTCCTCTAAGATCTTTATGAAAACCCTCGAAATGTCCGTAAAACTCTATGAAACCTTCGTAATCGCCCCTTAAAATGCCCTTAAACGTTCTTGAAGATCTTCCTGAAACTCGATGAAACCTCTTGAAATAACCCTGAAAGTCCTTGTTTGAAGTGTTTGAAATCCTCATAGATCCTCGTTGAATCCCCAGTAGGGTAATTGTTCCCTTCGTTGTGGTGGTACTTAATGTTGCGGTAGTGGCAATTGAGCACTTTTTCGACTGAAATGTTTCCAAAAGGCATTTTTAATAGATGTATTATGCTTAAATTATGAGATTGCACCATTTGTGTGCTTAATATTTGCCCAAAAACCTATTTTAAAAAATAATTTCCTTAAATTTATTGCTGCTGTGTTCCTATTGTTGCGGTAGTGTTCCTAATGTTGCGGTATCCCATATGATTTCAATGGGATACCGCAACAATAGGAACCAAAATTAAATTTTACCTCCATAATAGGAACAGTGTGCCTAATGTTGTGGTAAGCGATTCATGATCGAAAACAGAGAGAAACGATAGTTTTTATATTTTTTCAAGCAAATTTGGATAGAAAACTACCAACTAACGTTTTGCAACCCTTCATTAGATGGTACGATCATTGTTTTTAAAATGAATTTACCTTAATACCACAACGATGGGCACACTTACCCTATCTGTTCTGAAACTCCCCTAGAAGCCCTTTGAAACGCACTGCGTTCATGGCAACCAAACAAGTTTTAAAAATATCCTGTTCCTTTTCCGAACTCATAACTTTCTTATCAAATCTATAAAAACAGCAGCCAGACAAGAAAGAGGAATAATGTTCATGCCAATGAATAAATTCGAAAATTGAGCCGTCTCTGGAGAAATGAACCATTTTATGTCCAATTTATGAATGTGCCAGAAATAAAATATCTGCTTCGGGTCAATACCATTACCATAACAAAATTTGCATAGAATTTTCGAAAGTCCTGTCCCATTCCCTGTTTCCCACGGTGTAAGACTCCCAAATGTAGATCGGAGAAATGCCATATCCAGCGCAAAGGAAAGAAGACAAAAAAAAACAGAGAAAAAAGCCACCTAAAATGTGCAAAATAAACCGGTTCCGGGGTCTCTTCTTCACATCCAATCCCCCAAAAACAGAGAAAAATAAAACTTCGTCCAAACTACAAACACAGCTTGCCAACTTGCTGCCCACTTTTTCTGCCATCACAATTGAACCTTCTCTTCTTCGTTATCACAATGTTGCACCACTGTTTTGTGGTGCGGTTTCTGATGCGGTTTTCAGCAATTCGTTCACTCCGCTCACTTCACAGTGCTTTCTGGTGTTCTTCGCCAAATTTGCTTCCGATCAGCAGTGTAATCCTAATTATTTCCTCACAAAGCATCCATGGATCACCGAAAGAGGATACATTCACTAAATTGAATAGCCTTCTTCTCGCATTACTTTGTTGATGTTGATGGATGTAAAAAACAGTCGTCGTCGTAACACGTGCAACGACGAATCGCACCATACACTATATGTAAAACAACGCGCCAAAAAACGATACGATCGCGCTCGAGTCCAGTTCGATACTGCTGTGGCGGTCGATCGTCACCACATTTGAACTCTCCGTCCGTGGCCGTGAGGGCTCGTCGACCGATCGACGCTCAGCTCAGTCGGTGACTGCCACTGCCACTGAGTTGCTATTTGATGGGGTCGTAGTGCGCTTCTTTGCTGCTGGTTGGATGTTGGTTGGTGTGGATACCAAACAAATATTGACGCCGATTTTTGCTGATCGTGCTGCGGTTGGAAGTAGTTCTCTCCGGCTGAGAATCGGATGCGAGATGAGTTGGCTGAATTTTTGGAGGCAGACGCGTTGATACGTCGTTTGATGGTGGGAAATTAGTGCTGCAAACTTTGACCGGTTCGATGGCTGGATAGTGTGAATATGGAGGCACAAGAGGTCGCGATCGATTCATGATAGAATGCGGTTAATCATTTCTATACAGATTTAGCATATATTCATGAATGACGAAAAATCATACAAATGGGCTGCTTATCAATTAGTTAAAAGAATTAATTGAATTTCACGCTAACTATTTCAGTACTTTGTCAATTCAATATCTTAGAAATACCAATTACTTCGCCTTTGTATCCTTTCTAGACGCCCGACAAACTAAACAGCAATATCAAAGGGGCGGTTGTTGACACATTTTGGCGAATTTCATTACTTAATTTGTTAGATCATTTTTGTTGCTGAACTCTCATTTCCCATAGGTTTCACGTAGGTATCACACCTTCGGATTTGTCATCTCGATCCGCACTGTTTGCCTTCCACATGTGTGATAAATAAGTGATAATGAAGTTTGATCTTTCTAAGTGGAACGGCAAGCAAATCGAGACAAGTTAACTACCGATGTTTGTTATACGTATTTACACAAAGCAATGAAAAATAACTACAACAGTGCATTCTAGCGTATCCGAAGTATAATAGAGTGGGCCATATCGGTATTGATAGCAAATGTGAACAGTTTTATCGGTTTTAGTTGATGTCAGGATTTAGCTACACTTTCGCTATATCAGCAAATGATCATGGGTTCCAATCCCAGCCTTTCTAATCACAACCAGGGTTGGAAAACGTCACAAATGGTCATGACCTTTTCAGTTCCAAGATATTGGTTAGTTATGGAAACAGAACGAGATCGTCGATAAGCATTTCTTACTAGGGCCAGTGTAATTGGAAAATCACCAAATGACATTCTTTTAACATTTTCGTTTCACCGTTCTAACCATCAAAACGATAACAGGGCTAGAATGAAGAAGCATGAATATTGGCGGTTGGCATAATGGGTTTCCGCTCTTCCGACTGGTAACATACATTGTTGCCGCTGGCAGAGACAACAGCAAAAAAAAATCATGAAGGAATTCATGGAGGAATTCCTAGACGAATTTCAACAGTAATTCCTGGAGAAATCCTTGGACGAATTGCAGGAGGAGTCGATGGAATAATTCCTTTATAAATCACTGGAGGAATCCCTGGAGAAGTCCCTGGAAGAATCCCTGGAGTTTCTCAGAAATTCTTCCAGGAGTTCCTCGGAACTTCCTTAAGATGTTGTTCAGGAACACCTTCATGAGTTTCTCAGAAACTTTTCCAGGAGTTACTCAGGAATTCTTCCAGCAGCTCCTCTGAAATTCTTCCTCCAGGAGTTTCTCCAGGAGTTCTTCGCGAATTTCACCAGGAGTTCCTCGTAAATTCTTCCTTGGTATTTTCCTGAGGTTGTCCTGAAAGTATTCCCGAGGAACTCCTGTAGGACTTCACGTGGAAGTCCTGGAGGAATTGACGAGGAAGTTCTGGAGTAACTCCTGGTGAAAATCCTATGTAAGTCCTAGAGGAATTTCCGGGGAACTCCTGAGGAAATTTTCGATAAACTCCCAGGGGAAACCTCTAGGAACTCTTGGAGGTATTTCCGAGAATTTCCCGGAAGAGCTCTGAAGATACTGCTGGAGTAATCTCAGAAGGGTTCCTGGATGAATTCCCGAGGAGTTTGTGGAGAAATTCTCGAAGAACACCTGGGGAAATTCCTAAGAAACTTCCGGAGAAATTTCCGATGAACTCCAAGATAAAATCTCGAAGAACCTTGAAGGTATTTCTGAGGAACTCTTGAAGAGATTACCGAGAAATTCTTGGAGAAATTCTTGAGGAACTTCTGAAGGAATTCCCGTGGAATGATTGGAAGAATTCCCGAGGAACCTTTAGATAAATTGCTGAGGAACTCCTGGAGGAGTTTCCCAGAAAATCCTTAAGAAATTTTCGATAAACTTCTGGAAGGATTCTTGAAAAACTTCTGGAAGAATTTCCGAGGAACTACTGGAGCAATTCCCGAGGAACACCTGGTGGAATTCTCGAAGATCTCCCGGAGGAATTTCCTTGGAACTCCTGGAGGGATTCCCGAGAAACTTGTTGATGTACTCCTAAAGAATTCTTAGAAAAAATCCTAAAGAACTCCTGAAGGAATGGTTCGTGAATTACTCGAAGAATTTTCGAGAAACTTCTGGAGGAATTTCCGAAGAACTCCTGGAGGAATTTCCGAAGCAGTACTAGAGGAATTTCTGGAGGAATTTCCTAATAACTTCTGTATGATTTTTCGAAGAATTCTCGAAAAAGTCCTAGAGAAATTCCCAAAATACTGCTGGAGGCATTTCGGGGGAAACTTCTGGTTGAATTCCTGAGAAACTTCTGTAGGAATTCCCTAGGAACTCCTGGAGAGGATTTCCTGCAGGAATTCTTGAGGAATTTCTGGGCGAATTTTTGAGGAACTTCTGGGGAAATTCCCGACAAACTCCTGGAAAATTTCCCGAGAACTTTTGGATAAATTCGTGAGGCATTCGTAGAGCTGTTCCTCAGGATAAAAAAATTGAAGACCTTCTGGGCAGATTTTTGAGGATTTCCTGGACGATTTTCCGAGGAACTTCTTGAAGAATTCCCGGTGAACAGCTAGTGCAATATCTGAGGAACACCTGGAGGAATTTCCGAAAACTTACGGATGAATTTGTGTGGAATTCAGAAAGACGCCTTAATGGACTCCCGGTAGATTTCTGCGTGAATTCCTTAGGACTCCTTGGAAGAATTCCCGAATAACTCCTGGAAGAATTCCAAAGCAACTCCTGAAAGAATTTCTGAAGAACTCCTGGAGAAATTTCCGAGGAACTCCTGGAGGAATTCTTAAGCAATTCTTGAGGAACACCTGGAAGAATTCCCTAGTAACTTTTGGGGGAATTGCGGAGCAACTCCAGAAAAAAAATATGAAGAACTCCTGAAGGCATTTTCGAGGAACTCCTGTGGGAGTTCTGGTCGAATTCCTGAGGCACTTATTGAGGGATTCCCGAGGAACTTCTGCATGAATTTGTGATTAATTTCCGAAGAACGCTTGAAGGAGTTCCCCAGGCACTTTTGGATGAATTTATGATGAACATCTGTAAAAAGCGAGAGAAATCCATTGAGGAATCCCCGAAAGAATCCACTAAAAAGTCTTAGGAGAAATCCTTAAGAGAATTCGCTGAAGAATTATTGATTCTTCCTTCCAAGATAAGCCACAATCCATCTGGAGTCGCTAATAAATGTTTTTGCGATGGTATTAGACTCCATCTTAGTATGTTCCAAAGCCATGTTGATTACTTCCAGCATCTTTCCGAGATGTTTTCGGATGCCTTCTGGTTTATGAATGCCCCTGGGATTTTTCCAGAATCCTTATGGAATGGTTCGTGAAGCTTTCTGAATGGATCCTGAATCCCATTGCCGATGGTACCAGAATCCTTCTGGGATGATTATTAGTTTTTTCTGAGATAGTTCCAGAATCCTTTGGGGTAGTTCAAGAATTCATGGATTGTTCCAAAATCTTCCTGGTATGGTTCTAGGACCCAGAATCTTTCTGAAATGGTTTTTGAATCCTTTTGATCGTTCTGAGATGTTTTTTTTTTCTGGGAAGACTCCAGAATACTTTTGTGTTTCTTCCTCTACCCTTCTGGGATATTTCCAGAATTCTACTGGAATAAGGTCTATATCCGCAATAATCCGGACATAGAAACACGGCTGTAACTCTGCAATGGATCGATAAAATTGGCCAAAATTTTCACTGGAAACTTTTTGGTGTATGTTTATTATTTGAGCAAAATTTGATGAAGATCGGTGCGATACTTTTAATTCTAGCTCAAAAACAAAAATAGGTGCTTTCAAGCATTTTGTACAATCATGACCAATTTTCATCTGCATGACTGATGGTTCTTTTCCACTGCAGTCCAAAGTACAGATAGGATAATGATGAAGCTTCGTGAGCAGTTATGATATACATTCATACTCTTTCTTGCAAAATTTCATCAATTTTAATCAACTAGTTGGAAAGCTATCACTGCTGATGTGGGTGAGTATTTGCGAATATTTTCCGTATTTTTCATATGCTATATATGCCTATTCATAACTATCGAATACCTCTGCCAATTTTAATGAAATTTTCACAGAAGTTAGTTAATCATGTATATATTATGTCCGCAAAATTTCATGATTATTGGAATAGTACTTTCAACAGTACAATAAGAGGTGCTCACTAATTGCTGTCTAAAGGGCTAAAACCACAATTAGTCCCAATACGTGTTTTGACTATAAAATTGTTGATAGCGCATCGATTTTTTTTTGGAAATTTTGCCGATGCAGTAGATGTATATTGAAAGGTTTGTGTTCAAAGTTTTAACCATTTTCTTTGCCAATTCCAAAAGTTACAGCGCTGATATGCTAAACCAGGTGCTTGTACAACATTCATTTGCGTACGTTTACTGTTACATTACTACAACAAAAAGTACAGCACCGATTTACATCAAATTTTGCTCAAATAATAAACATACACCAAAGAGTTTCCAGTGAAAATTTTGGCCAATTTTATCGATCAATTGCAGAGTGACAGCCGTGTTTCTGTGTCCGGATTATTGCGGATACAGACCTTAGCTACAAAGTCTTTTTTGCGATAATTGCTGAATCCTTCTGGAATGGTGCCATAATTCTTCCAAACGATTCCTGAATCCTTCCGGGATGGTTCCAAAATCATTATGTGAACGAAGTTGGACTTGAACGTCAAAAAACGCAGTAGGCAAGACAAAGTTTGCCGGGGACAGCTAGTTCATGATAAATATCAATTGACATTTTTCGAATTTAGTCGATGACATTTACCTTAAATATTGAAGATACACATAGACCGGATTCGCGACTTTCTTGTGGAACGGGTCTAGCCGCACAAGCTTCTCATATACCATATGTTCTGGTGGAGCGTCTGAAAGGAGCTGTAGGTTTTTAAGTGTAGAATTAGCTTTAAGTTAAAATACACTTTAATAAAAAAAACCCGATTTAATCCACCTATGGTGAACAGAACCCTTCTTACACTTATTAAAATTATTGTTGTATTATTTGTATTTAACATATTTATTTTGTAAGTTTATTTATTTCAAAAGTTCTAGAAAATATTGTGGATTCTGCATCTAGTGGATTGGTTTCCAAAATACCATGGACTAAACTACCAGAAATGCCGGACACCTTCTAGAATCTTGTGTGAAATTTAAAAAAAATAGCTTACAAAAAGATCTTGAATCGATTAACAAATGGGTAAGAAAATCAGCGAGATACACTTTGTCTAATATCTCCTAATCAGTCGAATCAATTAGCTCTTGGTATTGGTACTTGGTATTCATGGTTATGGTGTAGAAAGGACAAAAATGATATATCTACTAAGTTAATCAGTTTTGGCATTAGCTAGTTATTTTGGCAGTCCAGTTCTTGCATTTTTCCCACAATATATAAATTTAAAGCTTTCATTTAACATATTGATAGTTTTCATAGAATTCCTGTGTATTTATGATTTGTTATTTATAATTTTGTTGAAAACAATAACCTGCTAGTATACACTTTGTATGAGGTCAGCATTATTTATTGATAAATAAGTTCCCATAGACTGGTAAAAAACTAATGCAAGATACCAAGTGAATATAATAATAAAAAAAGAATTTTTTGAAATACTCTTCGAAAGATGTCTCAGTAATCAAATGTCGAATCGAAATAAAATTTCAGGGCCTTTTACAAAGATATTGTAGCTTTCATTTGGTGCTTAGAGAACCCAAATCGATTGACAGACGGCTGAGATATTTATTATGGTACCCTTAGTCAAAAATCTTTCAAAAAGTTAAACTGTATTACTCCCAAGTACTCTTTGAAAGATATCTCGGTAACCCTATGTCCAATCCTAATGAAATTGTACAGGGATGTACTAGAATGTTGTAGCTTTCATTTGGTGCCAGGAGAACCGAAATCGGTTGACAGACGGCTGAGATATTTATTATGATACACTTGGTCAAAAATCTCAAAAGGTTTAGTAGTATAAATCCTAAGTACTCTTCGAAAGATATCTCTATAACCAAATGTCCAATCGAAATAAAATTTCTGGGCGATCTACTAGGATGCTGTAGCTTTTATCTGGTGCCAAGAGAACCCAAATCGATTGACAAACGGCCGAAATATTTATTATGATACACTTGGTCAAAAATCTTATTTAGTTTAGATGTATGACTCATAAGTACTCTTCGAGAGATATCTCGGTAACCAAACGTCCAATCGAAAAAAAATCAATAGCGTTCTACTTGGATGTAGTAGCTTTCATTTGCTTCCAAGAGAACTCAAATCGGTTGACAGACGGCTGAGAAACGTGCGTGACTTTTTTTTGTAACGCACATACACACATACACACACACACATACAGACATTTGCTCAGTTCGTCGAGCTGAGTTCATTGGTATATGAGACTCGGCCCTCCGGGCCTCGGATCGAAAGTCGGTTTTTCGAGCGATATTTATACCCTTCTTATGGGTGTAAGAAGGGTAAAAAAAACAAAAAAAAAGAGCTGTAGGTGATTCTAGATATGTAGAAATGACATTTTCAGCACTGCTCAACAGGACCCTCAGCTATGACACTGGTATGATGATATCGGGTATCCTATTTTTAGGAAATTAACCTTTTTTCGACTCTTTGATTCCATGACCAGGGTATGGCATACTGCAGGTATTCCTGATGAATGCAAAGAAGCGTTAATTATGCCTATCCCCAAACAGGGAAAGGATAAGACGCCGATGGAAGGTTATATAGGGTACATGTGCCATCAGTAATCTCACGCTCCCATATTCATCCTATTCGAAAACAAGCGATTACGGCACCGATTGATTCCGTTCTTTTTGTTTTCATGGGTGCTCACTCCTAACAAAAAATACAAAAATAAGAAACAAAACAAACAGCGCTTCAATCCTTTGTTTTTCGTAGGATGAAAATGGGAGCCACATGCTTAATAAGGGAACCAATACCCTACAAAGAACTTTATTTGTTTTCATGGGGAAAACATTCGAGGGGATGGTTAACTATCGCCGTTCAACAGAACTGGAAAAGTATGGACGAATCCACCCATAACAACATGTATTCCGGTGCGGCTAATGTTCGGTTAGGTTCCTTTCCGGGCTTGATCATCGTTTTGGGAAAAGTACGTGTAGATAGAATCTCATGAGACCTATCCAATGCCTTCGACATGATATAGGGAATCGCGCTACTTGGGCGGTGGCTTCTATATTCGTCTGTTTTCCACTATAACTCAGTCAATCTTGAACCAATTGACACAATTCTTGGAATGCGGTGAGATAGGTATAGTATCTACCCGTGTACAAAATTTCAAGTCAATCGGTTCAAAATTGACCGAGTTACAGTGGAAAACAGACGAAAATAACAGACGAAGAAAACCACCGCCCAAGTAGCGCGATACCCTACAGGTTCCCTAGCCCGACAACCCTGAAGGGTGGGATTCGAGTGGGTGAGTTTTCGAGTGATAAACGCGTGCGAGTGATCACTAGCGTACGCAGCCGTTTCTTTTTTCACGCTCATTCTCTTCGATAAACACAAGAAAGAGCGAGGTACCCGCAAGTGCCCCCTCATTCGTCTTTCTCTTTCTCGTGTTTGTTTACGAAAGTGAGTGAGAAAAAAGAAAATGCTGTGTACACTAGAGAAATACATACTTGCTAGAAGTAAGTCATAGTAACTTCTGTGTAACCAAAATCTGCGTTGCCGTGACTCTTCTGTGACAAAAGTGTTACTTGGGACCCCAAGGTTGTTTGAGCACTGTATTTCACAGCGGTCTGGGTCTCGTCTCGACGATACCGTTTTTCATGGAAAAGAATTCAGTATTTAAGCACATACAGATTCTCTCCAAAGTGAGGATTTTATAATCAGCTCAAGCGCTTTCAAGACTTCATCAGTAGCTTCGCTACTACTGAAGTATGGGAGGCAACCACTGGTACTTCTGATAGTAAGGGCGTGCGGGCCCATATAGCCGAGGCGGTAAACGCACGGGTATTCAGCATGACCATGCTGAGGGTGACGGGTTCGATTCCCGGTTGGTCCAGGATCTTTTTGTAAAGGAAATTTGCTAGACTTCCTTGGGCATAGAGTATCTTCGTGCCTGCCACACGATATACGCATGCAAAATGGTCATTGGCAGAGCAAGCTCTCAGTTAATAACTGTGGAAGTGCTCATAGAACACTAAGCTGAGAAGCAGGCATTGTCCCAATGAGGACGTTACGCCAAGAAGAGAGAGAGAGGCGTGCGGGCCCTGGAAAGGAACCAACTACCTGGTACGATACCGGTAGTTTTGCGTACCTCGAACCAGTAGTGGCTTGATCTTACGTCAACAAAATTCCCATTGTAAGCCACGAGGCCTCGCCTATGGCAACGGGCCTGGAATGCGGACTGCATTGCTACAATCAAGGTATGTAAAAGGAGCTACAATCGTGCAGACTTGTGAACGAATCTCGGACCGTTGTACTTTCGGACTCTACGAGAGCACCTCAGAGATCCTCTCGGGATTCTGCAGAGAATCCTCTCGGCATTCTCAAGAGAATCCTCTCGGGATTCTGCAGAAAATCCTCCCGGTATTCTGGAGATAATTCTCCCGGGGTTCTACAAAGTATCTTCTTGAGATTCTACAGAGAATCCTCCCGGGATTCTGCAGAGAATCCTCTCGGGATTCTGCAGATAATCCTTTAGGGATTTTGCAGAGAATTCTCTCGGGATTCTGCAGAGAATCCCCTCGGGATTCTGCAGAGAATCCTCTCGGGATTCTGCAAAGTATCTTCTTGGGATTCTACAGAGAATCCTCCCGGGATTCTGCAGAGAATCCTCTCGGGATTCTGCAGATAACCCTTTCTTCGGGATTTTGCAGAGAATCCTCTCGGGATTCTGCAGAGAATCCTCTCGGGATTCTGCAGAGAATCCTCTCGGGATTCTGCAGAGAATCCTCTCGGGATTCTGCAAAGAATCCTCTCGGGATTCTGCAGAGAATCCTCTCGGGATTCTGCAGAGAATCCTCTCGGGATTCTGCAGTGAATCCTCTCGGAATTTTGTAGAGAATCCTCTCGGGATTATGCAGAGAATTCTCTCGGGATTGTGCAGAGAATCCTGTCGGAATTTTGTAGAAAATCTTCTCGGGATCCTGTAGAGAATCTTCTCGGGATTATGCAGAGAATTCTCTCGGGATTGTGCAGAGAATCCTCTCGGGATTGTATGTAAAGAGAATCCTCTCGGGATTCTGCAGAGTGTCTTCTGCAGAAAATCCTCTCAGGATACTGCAGAGTATCTTTTCGGGATTCTGCAGAGGATCCTCTCGAGATTCTGAGGCGAATCCTGTCGGGATTCTGCAGATAATTCTGTCGGGATTCTTCAGATAATCCTGTAGGGATTCTGCAGAGAATCTTGTCCGGATTCTGCAGAGAATCCTGTCGGCATAGAGTATCTTCGTACTTGCCACGCTATATACACATACAAAATGGCCATAGGCAAATCTAACGGAAGCTAACGATCTCTCCGCATCTGGTGGCAGGAACGAGAACCCTATGAAAAGAGTGACTCCGCAACTTCTATAGCAAAAAATGAGTAAAATTTGACGACAAAAAATTGACTTTTTTATGTATCTCACCAAGCGCCCCTACAATTGGGGGTCATCCGAATTAGCCTATTGGCAGAGGAAGGTCTCGGTTAATAACTGTAGAAATGTTCATAGAACACTAAGCTGAGAGCAGGCTTTGTCACAGCTGTGGCATTATTCTAAACAGAAGAAGAAGATTTAAAGTTGAGTTGAAACGTCCAACACATCTCATTTAGTCATTTTGATTCTCTGAGACTACAGTACCGATGCTCCGATTCAATTGATGTCACAGAAATGTAAAAAAATAAAGCGCGTGGAAGTGAATATTAGACGCTTCACTGATAATTACATTTTGTGCGAAGTCGAATCAATTTTCATACCTGAGTTTTTTTTTTGTCTGCAATGGCCAATAATATCAGTTTAAAGATTCAGTAACCACGCGTTGGTCTCGACGGCCGTCAAGTAAGCATTACAATCTCAACGGCCCAACCAAATGACTTATCGTTAAATCCCAAACACTTTGCTCTCAGCTCAAGCAGCTTATCTAACTTCTTATTTGAAACTCGAGTGGCACTTGCAGTTCAATTAGTAACACTTGTAGCAATAACAACATAGGCATTTACCCCTTAACATGGTCCGTTTTCCCCCTGTCTACAAAGTATGTCGTCAGCGCGTTGCAATGGTTGCCTGTCAGTAGTGGTCGTAACCAACAGAACATTGAGATAAACCTGGCGTCCAAACCGGCAAACCAATTGAGATGGATACTTGAGCGTAACATAGTAGTAGCTGGGTAATTTACAAGTGATTATAATCCGGACCGGTAGAAATACCCTACTACTACTTTTATTCACTAAGACCAATTCGTTGCCATCACGTATCCTACATATCTATACGTAGTAAGACATACCGCAACAAGATTTACAGTCCGCTTATGCAAATTGAAAGTTATGCTTTGTTTTGAACTGCGTCGTCAACGTCGTCAGTGAATGCCTACTAACCTAAATTGATTGCGCTGTGGTGGTTGATCCATAAACCGCAGCGACACTTGAGCGTCAAGACGTTGACTTGGTTGATTAACGACAGGCTAAAAATATTGAACCGCAACTATTTTTATCCAAACGCTCACAGTATAATCAGCAGAGGATAATCAACTTGGTGGAACCGAGTCCAGATTTCAATCGAATGGCGGGAGACAAGCATCGTTACGATTACGCATGGGGGCAGCCCTCAACTATTCAGCAGCTGAGCCAAGCTTACTTCCGAGCCCCTTCATTTACGCGGGGTTTTGCATCGACTCTTAGGGGCGATTTCTTCACCCTGGCTTAAGCGTTAAGCCAGGTTTAACTGTATGGGTAAGCCTGGCTTACCGGTTAAGCCAAGGTGAAGAAATCGGCCGTTACTGTGACGCCATCAACTTGAACCAGGCTGGTGGTACACTTCTTCTCGAAATGATTTGGCCTTTTAATCTAATTGATCGTTTGTTATAGACTTGAACTAAAATACAAAGTAAAATGGTCACTGTCCTAGCTTTGGGCAATTTTGAATCGATGTTCGCAACATCGATGTTTTTGTTCCGATTAATCGATTTTTTGAATCGATGATGAAGTCCCACGAAATCGATCGAATCGATGTTATACATTCGATTTTTTTTCGATTTTAAAATATGAAATTCCTTTTTTTAGAATGCACTGTAGAATTTAGCCATTAAAAAAATTTACATAAAATCGAAGTACATATAATCTAGGGTCCACTAAATCGAGGCATACCTGTGTCTATCAGGTTTCATGAGCAATCCCTGCCAGGAGTCTAAGTGAATCATTCTCATGATTCTAAAGGAATCCTCCTTATGGTCTAGAGAGTCCCTTTCAAGGTTCTAGCGCATCCTTCTCAGGATTCTAGGTCAGTCTATCTCTGGATTCCAAACCTTTTTTTTGAGAATCCCTCTCAGGATTCTAGATGAATTTCTCTTAATGATGTGTAGGATCCCTCTCAGGGTTCTAGGGCAATTTCTTTCAGGATTTTAATGGGATGTCTTTCAGTACTGCAGGAGAATTTCTCTCAGGATTCTAGACCCATCTCAGGATTCTGCAAGAATCCGCCAGGGAGTTCTGAAGATATCCATCTAAGCATTCTGGGAGAATCCCGAGGAAAAACTTCTCTCTGGATTCTGAGGCAATCCGTCACAGGATTCAGGAAGAATATATCACGGGAATCTGAGGAAATCCCTCAAGATTCTGGAAGAATTCCTATAGGGTAAAAGCACTAGACTTCGCCACTGTTCTAGTCTTCGCCCTCTCCATACAAATACCATTTTTTATGTATGAAGTGGCGAAGATTAGAGCAGAATTTTAGGGGGACGAAGTCTAGTGTTTTTACCCTAAAAGTTTCTGAGAGAATTCATCTCAGAAAACTGGAGAAATCTCTCCCAGAATTCTAAGAAAATCCTAATAGAATTCAGGGAAAATTCCTATTGGAAGAATCTTTCTTTTTTTCTAGAATAAGGTCCCTTAGGATGCTGGTGTGATATTTTTCAGCATTTTGAAGGAAGTTATGAAAGAGTCCCTTTAAAAATTCTGGAGAAATTTTTCTCAGCCATATTATATGGGAATACCTATCAGAATTCTAGGGAATCTCTGGATTCTAAGGGAATTCATTTTTGGATTTTGGGGTATTTCCTACCAGGGTTCCCTACGAAGGGTGAAATCCCTTTCAGGATTCTAAGAAATTTCTGGTAACCTGGGTTGATTCCTCTGTATTCTGGAAGACCCTCACTTAGGATCCCACTCAGAATTCTGATAAATTATTTCTCAGCATTCTCAGGCACTCCTCTCAGACTTCTCAGCGTTCTCAGAATTGTGGCGAAATTCCTCTCAGCATTCTGGGGGAATATTTCTTAGGTTTCTGGTAAACTTCAACGCAGGATTCTAGTGGTATCCTTCTCAGGATTCTGCGTAAGATCCTTTTAAGATTCTGGGAGAATATCACTAAGTATTCGAGTACTCTTCCCAAGATTCTCAGAATATTTGGCTTTCTGAGTAATCCCCGTCAGGATTCTGGGGGAATTTCTATCAAGATTCTGGTGAATTTGTCTCATGATTCTGGAGTATTCCTTGGGATTCTGGAGCTATATTTTTCAAGAATCTAGGCCACTTTCTTTAAGAATTCAGAATCCTTATCAGATTTTCGGAAAAATCCTTCTTAGGTTTCTAGATATACATATTTTTCTTAAGAATCTGGAAGAACCCCTCATATGATCCCTCTAAGAATTCTGGGGGAATCACTCGTAGAATTCTAAGGAATACTTTTCGGAATTCTGGCAGAATTATTCTCAACATTCTAAAGGATTTTACCCATGATTTTAGGGGAACTCTGGGAGATAATTAAAAGGATTTTGGAGGAATTCTTCCCTGTATTCTGGGGTAATCCTATCTCCCAGAAATCTGTGAGAATATATCTCAAGTTTCTTTGGCAATCCCGCCCAGTATTTTGAGGCAACCTTTCTCAGGATTCTGGAGTAATCCTTCTTAGGGTTCTAAGCTACCCTTTTCAGGATTCTGGGTGATTTCTTTTAAGTTTCTTGGGGAATTCATCTCAGAAGGAAGAACCGCTCTTGGAATTCCTCTCAGGATTCTGGGAGAATTCATCTTAGGATTCTGGGATAATCCATCTTAGTATTGTGGAACTTTTTGGGAGAATACCAAGTGGAAGCTTCTCTTAGGATTCTGAGACAATCTATCACATGATTCTGGGAGAGTTCCTCTTGGGTCTCTGAGACAATCCGTCTCATAGATATGGAGTAATCTCTCTGAGGATTTTTGGGAAAACCCTCAATTGGATTCAGAGAGAATTCCTACCAGGATACCGGGAGAGCCTTGCTTTTTTTTTCTAGACAATGTCGCTCAGGATTCTGGTGTAATCATTTTCAGCAAAGGTTTTTGTTTCGATGCAAAAATATTAATTTTCATTTTTTTTTCTCAAAATAGTAAATTTTCGAATAAGAGTCGCGAAATGTTCGATGTGCAATCTCAAATTTTGATATTGAATTTATTTAGATAAATAAAACATGCCATGAACTTGAACTCATGCAGCAAACGAATCATTTTATAATTTTGTAATAATTTTATAATATCGAATCGACGATTTGAAAACATCGATTTTAAGCATTCGATTAAATCGGTGAATCGATTCAGCAGATCCGATTCGAATCGATTCACAAAAAATCGATGTCTCAGCCAGACTTGCCCAATGCTACGACTGTCCATAAACTACGTAGATTTACTTTTGGCCATCTCAGACCCCCAACCCCTTTGAAATGTGTATGGAGCGTAGACTTTGACCAGAGCCCATTACAGCCTAGATAGTTTCTATATATTCAAAAATAAAACATATTTCCAGTAGATTTTGTTGAATCTAAAAGTTGAACAAAACCCACAGTTTCGCCCTACGTTGTGATTGATGAGGAAAACGAAATACTGAGTTCTTCTGTCATGGCAGCAGTCAGAAATGAAAATTAGTTTAACGTTTATTATTAGTATAGATTCGATAGAGATCGAAAATACCTCTGCATTTCACAGTTGGATGGATTGTCCAGAAAAAATACCACAGGAATCTCAAAGAAACTATTAAAGAAGCTCTGGGTATTTCAATGTAGGAACTTCTAAAGGAAATTCTAAGTTAAGTTTTGCCAGAACTCCATGAGGAATTCCTGATAGAATTATCGGAGGCAGTGCTGACTAAATTCTCAATACTTCTTAAAGAACTCTTCATGGACACTTAACCTCTTTCCCCCTTCCATCTTCTTCACAGATTAGACACAAAAAGAGCTTCTAATCTACAAGAAAATATAGAGCGATTCCAAGCAACAGCATCAAAATTAAGGAAAATTTTTAATTCATGATTTTCTATTGAACTGAAACTTTGCACAGTTTTTCAGTTCCATCTAAATCGCCATTTTTCGATATCAAATTTTTATTTAGAGCCACGACTAACTTTTCAAAAGGGTGTATGTGAAAATGGTTCAAAAATATTCAAAAATATGCACAGCAAAAACGGATTGTTCGATTGTTATGAATTTTTCAGCAAAGTTAGATAGCTAAATGGTGATTTCTAAGAAAATATACACTGTGAAAAAAAATCTATTTTATCATTGAAAAACATCATTTTTGTCACAAAAACTCAAATATCTCAAAACCCTATCTTTTTACCAACTTGAATTTTTTAGGGAAAACGGTCCATTGTATTAGCAATCTACCATAAAAATTTGGTGATGGTAAACTAATAAACAAAAAAGTTATAACATTTCAAAAATTTCACAATTTTTACATTTAGTAAAAAAAATTTTTCTGTGTAAATTATTTCGGCCGGGAATCGCGATTTGATGCTGATTTTATTGTTCAGCAAAGTTAGATAACTAAATGGCGATTCCTAAGAAAATATACACTGTGAAAAAAATCTTTTTTAACATTAAAAAATGTCATTTTTGTCACAAAAACTCAAATATCTCAAAACCCTATCTTTTTACCAACGTAATTTTTTAGAGAAAACGGTCCATTGTATTAGCAATCTACCATGAAAATAAACAAAAAAGTTATGACAATTCAAACATTTCACAATTTTCACATTTAGTAATAATTTTTTTTAGTGTAAATTATTTCGGCCGGAAATTGAAGTTTGATGCTGATTTTATTGTTAATGGCCTTGCGTGAGTAAAACAAGTTGTTTTTATTATATATTATATATACATATAATATAATATACTATGTACCGTAATGTTCCGATTTTATCACGCCCTCCGCGCATTAGTCGTTTATTCATTAATTTGCTGTTACATTTGAGGACAAGTGTTTTCCCTCTTCTTCAAGATGAATGTTGAAAGCGTGTTTTGCAACGTTAAAAATATTGAAATGGGTATAGATGTTGAAGAATATTACAGGGCATTTTTGAAAAGGGGCGTAATTAAATTGTTTAAACAGATGTCGCTGATGGCAATTTCTCAGTTGTTGTCGTTTTCGAACTTCCTGCGCCCTGCTTTACCGATGATATAAAGATGGCTCGTTTGTCAAATTCTAGACGGCAGGACGTGCAAATGCGTAATTTTGTACACAATGTGGACATTTGGGCATAACCAGTCTCTTTCAGTTTATCTATGGTGCTTTCGGTGAGATTTCGTAACTCTTTTGAACATTTTTTTTCATCAAACGGTCTACAAGAGAGCGTTGAGTTGAAGACCTTTGAGAAAGCGACTGTTCATCTTGTTCGTTAGATTATAATAAACAAAATCACTTATTAATTTTAACTTACTTGTTTGGTGTTGGTGGCTGAAGAAAAAAAAATACTATACAATTTTTAATATTCATAGCGGTAGTATTTTTTTGTTTTTTTCGTGAGCATTGTCAGGTATGTATACAGACAAACAAACGTAACACTGGCGAAATTTTCATTGACCACGCCTTCAACGATCATTTTGAATCTTGGTTGTGGCTTTCATAACAAGAAGAGCGCCCATCGTTTTTCTTTGCGTTTGACGTTTCACACTAGCGCCTTCTGATGACGATATTGCACAACGCAGTGTTTCGTGAAACATTTCCACCAGGTGGTGATAGTGTGAACTGGGCGATGAATTTTCACTAAAATTGTTCTAGGCGTTTCGTCTGTTTGTCTGTGGTATGTACCTCTTATGCATTTGTTGTTGTTGAAGTTACTCGCATTCTTCCGATCATAAAGTCTGTTCTCTAAGAGGGATTTTTTTTGCGGATAAACTAGACGTATACGCGTATAAAAAAAACTTTTATTATACAGCTTTTGTCTTAAAAATAAATTCAATTCCATTTTTCTTATAATCAACAGCTTTTCAACACTATCAAGGGATTTTTTCACCAGTCACGTACAATAAAAAGTATGACAATCTCAATATTTTTGATCACAACACTGGATCGCGTCTAAGTTTCAAATAGATACTATAGTAATTACGAATAATCAAACTAAAGTATCATGAAAACAACTTGTTTAATTCAGGTTTTAGCCTTTACAATAAAATCAGCATCAAAATATAATTCTCGAAATAATTTACACAGAAAAAATTTTTTTTTTGTTACTAAATGTAAAAATTGTGAAATGTTTGAAATGTCATAACTTTTTTGTTTATCAGTTTACCATCACCAAAATTTTATGGTAGATAGCTGATATAATGGGTCATTTCCCCTAAAAAATTGAAAAAAGTAAAAAGATAGGGTTTTGAGATATTTGAGTTTTTGTGACAAATATCATATTTTTTCAAAGTAGAAAAAGAAATTTTTTACAGTGTATATTTTCTAAGGAATCATCATTTAGTTATCTAACTTTGCTGAAAAATTTATAACAATCGAACAATCCGTTTGTGCTGTACAGCTTTTAGAATATTTTAGAACTATTTTCGCATACACCCTTTTGAAAAGTTAGTCGTGAGTGAATATGAAGGTTTAATATCAAAAAATGGCGATTTATATGAAATTGAAAAACTGTGCAAAGTTTCAGATATTTTTGAAATGGTCGCTCAGGATCGACTGACATGACTCCGTGGAATTCCTCTATAAATCAAATCTGTGCAGTATTCCGGCACTCAACATGATCTTCGGTCACATCATTTCGGAACGCAGTATATGATCGCAGTATCTACCGTCGTGTCGTGACTTTGCGCGCGAAGTAAGAGAGGGCCGTCCATCCTAAGCTGCTCGCCGATGAATGAAAGTGAGGCGTTCAATTGCTACTGCATCGTAGACATCGTCATCACTATTCATTCACCGCCGTTGCCGATGGAACGCGATGCAATCACGTGCTACGTACCAAGACCCCGTCTCCGATATCCCTGCTAGGTGAGTGCATCATGCCTCTCCAAACTTGGCGTAATAGCTTCTACCTCGGCGGTTTCTTCACTGCCTTGCTAGCCTATTACTTCACAAGCTTGCTTATACCCGTTTGGGGAGTTATTTTAGTACTGCGCTTGGCTATTTTTGCACACAATTTCCTCTCAAAGTTAGTACCTTGATCCAAAACTCCATTCACATGCTGCTGGTCATCGTCGTCATCATGCTCAAACAGCTGATGCTGGACCACTGCACTTGACTCAGTCCGTCTTTGCTGCAGACATGTCGCCCGTCACAACCAGCGCCGCGCGTAAACCCCTTCTTTGGTGATACGGTCGTACACGTTACGCGGCCGTCGCGTGTTTATGATAGCGTTTATGCTCGAGACTCGCCGTCATGGACGAAGCAAGGGTTTAGAATCTATTTTATCGGAAAGATTTTATCACACTCTATTTCAATTTATTGATTACCGCTTATCAACAGTAATCGGGTAATGCTTTAATGATATTATTGGACAATAGTACCATATAATGATGAGCTTTTTTGAGAACGTGTATTCAGCTTAGTTCTGGTGTGCATGAGTCAACTGATAATGATTGACAATACATTCGTGTAGTTATTAGAGTGAGTCACTTTAATCTTTTTTTCAGACCAATATTGTTTTGGTTCGCTTTAGGATCCTGAACGACAGTGCAAAATTCGGGTGTGACAGGTTTTGTCAACGTTTTACACATTGCAAATAAAATTTATGTTGGGTTTTGAATGAACAATAGGTAAATCATGCGTTTTTCTTGTAAGAAGCTGAACTTTTTTTTACCTTTCTCGTACACTAAGTATGCTGGAAAGGCTATATGTTCACTCGAAAAATGACTTTTTGATAGAACGCCCGGAGGGTCGAGTCACATATACCAATCAACTATAGTTCGACGAATTGAGGTGATGTCTGTGTATATGTATGTGTATGTATGTATGTAGCATTAGCATTAGCATTAGCATTAGCATTAAGCGAGTCGCACAAATTCGTAGATGGTACAGTCCTAGACCGCTGTTATGAGGGTTGCCTCCTTCCCGTCCGAACCAAAGCACAAAGATTTGGGACTAATCTCTGACTCTTAGACAAAACTGACGCAATCCTCCAATGGTCGAGCACTGTCCTGGCCACGTCCTTGCGACTGCTGAGGAATGGGAAAGGATGGTTAGTTTTGGACACCTATGAAAAATGTAGACAACTCTACGATCTCTCAGGCCTAGGTGTCACGGGAATTTGGGTGTTGTTAGTGGAAGGGTAAACTCCAAAGGATACGCTTGGTTAACGTTCAGGCAAACCATTGTTAGACTGCTTCAAATCAGTTGTCTGCCCAATTCATCCTGGTTGGCATTTGGTTGAATTACTAGATTCTTCGGTTGATAATCTGAAATATACACACTTAATTCAGATTGCCGGGATATCAGTATTTTTCCATTCTTTTGCCGAGATTTGCACAGCCGAGTAATCAGCAAACAACAATTTTGCTGAGATCTCAGCAATGTTGACAGTTCATTGCTGAGCTTCGGCAATCGTTTTGCTGAGAGTCAGCTAACAAATGTCACTTTTTGCTGGGATATCAGCTGATAGTTTTACTGAGCAGACGGCTGTGCGCGTTTTTGCCGAGCCCGCAAATCTGTTTTAAGTGTGTAGAATAATATTAACATCGTACGTCAAATAAAGTACATATTAGTGATACGCTCGCCACAGTTACATATTTTTAAAATATTATTTATATCGTACGATACATTTACCTGAATCCTGCTGAAATAAAATGTTAATTAGCAGTACATTGAAACACAAATACTACAAAACACAAGGAAAAGAGCATCAAACTTTGATCTTGGAATATTTAAAAATACGGTAAATATCAAGATCAAAATTTGATTTGGTAGATCTTACACCGCAACGCACCATTCTAAGGTGATCTACCCACGTTACGGGTGATGTATGTGTATGTATGTATGTGTACAAAAAAACTCACATGACTTTTTGGCAGTAAACCTCAACCGATTTTAATGATCGACGGTTCATTCGACGGAAAATCTGGTCACATTGTTTCCTATTGATGATGGTTTTAATCGGTCCATCCGTTCCGGAGTTATGACCATTTAGGTGTTCCGCACCGGTACCCCAGGAAGGAATCAGATATTAAAATGCTACAAACCCATGCATGCCTTAATGTGCGGTATTTTCGATAACCTAATGAACGATAAGCATGAAAATAGTCTCAGATCATATCTGAACCGGTAGTGTCCCGGACCGGTTCCAAGTGTCTCGCCGAAAGTGTTCAACTAAGTGAGCCAAACCTATGCATGCGACACATCAAATGTGTCGTCCTATGTGTACATCCTCGATGTCCTGCAGGATGTAGACAAAAATAAAAGAGAACCAAACCCATACATGCGACGCTTCAAATGGCTTGCTAGGTAGCCTGATGAACGGCTAATAAGACAAAACAATCTCAGAATATATTTGGTTCCAAGTTGTGTCCCAACACCAGTGCCAGGTGTCCCGCCGGAAGTGTTAAAATATAAAAGTGATGCAAGCGACACATCAAATTTGTGCTTTTTCAATAACCTAATAAATGGTTAAAAAAAAATAAACTCAGATCACATAAAAAACTACTGATAGTGTTCTAGAACCTGTTTCGGATGTCCTGCCGGAATTGGTCAAATGTAGAAATTAACCAAACTAATGCATGCGCCACATCCATTCGGGACATGATGAACAGTTAGCAAGAAACTAGTTTCAGACCATGTTTGGGACAATCGGTACTATCCCGGAAACGGTTCCGGATGTCACGCCGGAAGTGGTTAAATGTAGTATTGAACCAAAACCATGCATGCGGTACATCAAATCGCGCGTTTTTTGATAAAATGGTTCTGATGACCTGAACAGTTATAGAGTAAGAAAATAGGCACAGATCACAAGTTACTACTGGTAGTGTTACCGGTTTCGGGTGTCCTACCTGAAGTGGTGAACTGTAAAAGAGAACCCAACTTATACATGCGGCACATTAAATAGCAGCTGTTTTTGATAAACTAATAAATAAGAATATAGAAAATGGTCTCAGACCATATCTCTTTCGGAACGGACCATAAAAAACAGATTTTTTCAATTTTTCTCTCATAAACTAAACATCTTCCAGAATATTTTTTTTTACTTCGGCTACTTTATCCACCTATGCACTTTTTGGGGTCAAATGACGAACAGCACAATTGTGCTGGCCTGCCCTCAAAGCGGTCGATGTTCTATAAGAAATTGCGGAAAATTTCCTACTTTTAGGCGTTTTATGGTATAGAAGATTGATTGTAATTACAGTGACGATTCGTTCGTTGAGAGCTCGTTAGATGGGCTGTCTCGATGGTTGAATGTTCACTGGTTGGGGCAAAACCCAACTAAAAAGCACTGTCAATGTCAAAATAGATGTCAAAACGAGTTTGACGTCTGACCGCCGTCGCATCACAGCTCCTGTATACAGAACGTTTACGCAAGTATGTGAGTGTTCCGTGACGTATTTCTTGTCACTTGCGTGTGTCTAGAGCATTTTGATCAGTTGTCAGTTGCCCCAACGAACGAACACGATTCGCTAATCGGGGCGCAGTCGTGACCCAACCAGCGAATCCGGACTGTATTAAAAAACTGCAAAGTGTTAATTTATAAAAAAAAAAATAGACGTATAATTTTAACTCAAGGCAACATATATTTCAAATCTTACAAGTGAAATTACAATTGATTTCAATAATTTTTCTTCGCCGTTTTGCAGAACTACTCAATTTCTATCGATTTCTTTTCTCCGCATACCCAGATAAAACAAATATTTATTAAATTACGATAGATAAAACTTTTTTAACTTCTAGGTTGATTGTTCACTATTTGTTTAACTTATTGTGATGTATTCTATAAACAATTCTAATCAAAGGTAAGGCTCGGAAATATGAGTATAAGTAATAATTCGATCATGAAAAATTATTAGATCACATATTTTGAGGAAAAAATAGTTGAGAAATATATGTAAAACTAATGCAACACATAACACAATTGTGCTGGTTCGTCCCAAAAGGAGTATTTGAGACAACCGGTAGTATTACCACAGAGAACAGACGAACATGCTCGAACAAAATTGCTTGAAAATCTTGTGTAAAGAAAAAAACAAGCTCAGTAGCGACATCGACGGTGACTTTCCCACTCAAAAACTTGTTTCGACACCATGATGGCGCTTTCTGAAGAAATATTTCACTAGCGCACCTTTAAATTTTCCTACTCAGATTCTGAGCTGTATTTGCCTAAATAACAAGCTGTTTATGATTATTTCACTAATCCAGCAACAAAATTTGAGCAACCCATTGAAAATTAGCTTCATCTTTTTCAATAAGAAACAAGTTGAACAAAAATTCAATTATTGTTTTCCAAGTAAAACCAACACATTCTCTTGGTGGAACTATAGTAGGGTGCACACTTGGTGACACTAGCGCCAAAAGGTAAAACAACGGCAAATTTGTACCCCGATTCGAAATTTGACAGCGCCGCGCGATGGCCACATTCCCAGTTATTTCAAAACAACCGTTGCAATGCTTTACACAACTGCACGACATGAGCTTGGACGTCTGTTCTCTGTGGTATTACGGAACCAGTTCCGGGTGTTCAAACGGAAGTGGTCATATGTTAATGAGAATCGAACCCGTGCATGCGACACATCAATCCGCGGCTTTTTATAGCCTGATCACAGATCTCTGTGGCCTGATGAACGGTTAGCAAGAAAACAGGCTCAGACGTACTGTGGGTCAAACCCACAAATATTTAATTAAATTTCGTTTTTTTTCGATCCAAACTGACTAAAACCTGAATCGAAAAATGGTTTCCTGATATTCTATTGATTCTTCGACTCGTGGCGATTCGCCGACCATTAAACTTCTGATGCGGAAATATTGTGAAAGAAATTTATCCATGCAATTCTAGTCGATGCAATTGGTGGCTCTCTTCGCAAGTTTAAAATTTTCCGGATAGGATTGATCGTAATTATGGAAATAGAAGAGCCCGACCTGCGTGAAGTCTTGGCTAGGAAGAGGTGGTATTATCACAGAGAACAGACGTCTATCTTTGCTTTCTGCCTTGTGTAAAACTTTGTAACGGTCATTTTAAAGTATGTGGTTATCCTCCCGTTGCGTGGCGCTAGCATCTCACCTCTTTCATTGTCGTGTTGTCATTTTTGTTTCCAGTGCTCGCCGGTTTTTGCCGTTTGGCGCTCGTATCGCTTTGTGGGTTAGTGTATTTTAACGACGAACACTGCCATCGTGTGGTCAAATCGACTTTATATGTGGGGCAGTCTCCGTTGGTGGCGTTGAGGTTCACATAAATCCTTTACATACGATTTCGACGTATTTTTCTTCGAACTTAAACGTCTGTTCTCTGTGGTATTATTGTCATGGAGAAGTTTAGAATACTGTTCGCATGATTTCGAAATTTTGCTGGCAATAATGAAGATAATACCAAATATAGAAAATGGCTGATAATGAAAAAACCTGAAGATGATATGCTTATGGACATCAAGCCTTACACTACAAATGGGTGATATCTTTCTATCATTAGATGGCATTACTATTAATCTCGATTGTGCTTTAAATTATGTTTATTTTCCATCTATATTCAACTGCATACAATATGAAGCGTTTGGTAGGGGTATGTCAACGCAGCCTTCGACCCCTGTCGTTTCTAGAATTATTTTGACGTTTAATGTAACATATATAAGTTGAGGCATTTCCATGAATCATGTTTGCAGTAAATACTGCGTAGTACGTCCACAGAGAACAGACATCCAGGCTTGAACAAATTTCATTCGGAAGGTTGTGTAAGGATTTGAATCTTTACTTGAGTAAGGTTGCAAACCAATACACGATGACAACACTAACACCACCAAACACCATATTGCCACAGTCAGTGGTGAATTGAAACATTTCAAGTGGTGAATTAAATTAGTATGGGAAATTAACCGATTGCAGCGCCACGCTATTGCCACTTGTGTTGCTGATTTCAAATGGCCGTTAAATTCCTTACACAGTTTCGGAACTGGACTTGGATGTCTGTTCTCTGTGGTACGTCTGGCCGCTTAGCATTAGCGAGGTTAAAAAAATCGTTTTTTGCTTAACACCGCTTATTCGATACGTAATCAGATTCTCACAAACTGTGAAGGGCTTGTGCAGTCTCAATTTTCAACCAAATGAGCTCAAACTTTAAGAGAAGGCATAGAATTTGGTTACAAACCGAATGAGTGGTGTGGAGCAAAAAAGATTTTTTGAATCACGCCATCGTGGCATGTCCATGGTTAAATTGTAAAGTAGACCCAAGCAATAACATATGGTTTTAAAATATTTTTTTATAGAACCGGTTTGTCCAGTCTAAAGGAAATCATTTTTATAAAAATATCCAAAAATCCTATGAAAGCTATCAATGAAAGCTTTCAATCTATACTTAATAAGAAAAACGCAGAAATAAAACTAATACTTAATGTTTATATTAAAAGTGACACAGGACAAAATAGAAGCACTGCGTCAGTTTTGGCCATATTCTCTACTTTGATTTCTATTTTGACGAATCACGTGTATTTCTTATTTGAGGAATCAAAATAGACATAAATATGGATGCAGATTTTTTGAAGGAAAATATTTTTCTCTTGCTGTATTCAATGAAATTCTATGCTTTCACAGCTTTAATCATCATATTATATGTATTAGGATCTAGTAGTAAAAAAATATTTTTGCTGGTTCAGATCACAACAGGCTGAATAACGCACTATGGCTAAACCACCCGACTGGCCAAAACTGGTACTTCTACTCTAGGTGTCTTGAGCAAAGTTGTGGAAATTGTAATTTCAAATAACTTTGTTAAGAATACCGTATAGCTTGGACTTAGTTTTTGAGGAACAATTTGCTAATAAGTTAATAAGTTTTTTAAAACAACCTTCACTGAAAATTTCTTTAAAAAAAAATAACATGCACGAAGAAACTAGAAAAAAAAAACATTCAGGGGTATAATCAGTAAACCCACAGAGTATATGACTGGTAAATCCTTTGCACAAACAAGCAAGCAAGCAAAGATAATCGTACACATCGTAGTTGCTACTCCATGATTGACTAGAACAATCGAAGTTGCACAGAGAACCATTGAATGGTGCTTGGGACTAGCTAACCATTCTCAATGTGTATATGACTGGGAAATCCTTTACACAGATATGAAATTTTGTCAGGATCTAGTTTATAAATCATATTAAGATCAGTATTTATCAACAATTCGTTTCAAAATTCCTTTTTTTTAAATTCTCTCCATATTTTTTTTGGATTATTTCTCAATTTCCTTCTTGAATTTCTACCGCAATTCATACTCGTAACTCTTTCGCAGTTTCTCACAGAATTTTTCCCGCGAGTTGTTCCTCGAATTTCTCAATGTTACTTTTTCCTGGAGGTTTTCCGGTTTTTTTTCTGGCTTTATTCAGTTCTCCCAGTTTATCCAAGGTTTTTTAACGTATTTGCTTCCATGAATAATTCCTTTCCAGATTTTTTCAGTGTTTTTTTTCCTTCAAAAATTTCCTTAAGTGATTTTCCGGGATAGATTTACAACAGTTTCTCTTTGGAATTTTGCGAAATTCCTGCTGAAACCTGTACCAGGGAGATTTTGGAAGTTTCTTTTGGATTTCCTCGCGAGATTCTAATCGTGGCTCCTCCCATGATTTTTCTTAGTGATTTTCAGAGTTGCTTCTTCAATTCTCATAATATGTTCTCCAGGGCGATCATCCAGTCCTTTTTTTCTGAGATGTGTCAGTTATTTTTCTAGATTTCCTCTCAAGATTTCTCCTCAAATAAGCTTTGCGGAGTTCTCGCAAGATTTCATAAGATATCACTAGTTTACAGCATTTTTAAAGTCGGTAAGCTGATTATCATTTTTAGTGTGGAATCATGTCCTGAGTTCGGGACCGGGAAGGAATAAAATTACATACAAGGTTGATGATTTGAAATCGATTTTTGTTCTATTTTTGAGCAAAGTCGCTCACTTCTGACATCTCATTCTCCGTAATCAACGCTTCGATTGAGCTGAATTTTTTATTGTATCTCGCCCACATAAGATATGTCAAAGGAACGTTGACAAAGAATTTTTATTTTTTTCTTATTGAAAAAAAAATACATTTCTTCATATATTTTTGGAAATTTTGCTAAAATTTAAAGAGATCGTCCCTTAAACTCGCCAATCCCTTAAACTTCATCAATCTGACACAAAACCTGTGTACAGAAAATTGAAAGGTAATATATTCAGCTTTCAATTTATGGATAAAGTTTAATAATTGGTTGAACAAAAAGCAAGATATTTGAATTTTAGTAAGTTCCATATTTAAAAAAAATGTAAAACTCGATAATGATCTAAAACTCAAAAACTGTTCTACTTAAAATTTTTTGAAGCACGGTTTCGAAATCAGTGCTAAATTGTGCTTTAAAAAACTTGGCCAGGCTTCGCAGGGCACGATCTGAAAACTCCTGTATTAATAAAAGGAAAATAGAGGTAGCATGCATCACAACACTTATCAAAGTAACAAAAACACCTTTCCGTGACAGTCGTGGAGAAGCAGAGGGGATCTCGATCTCTAGTAAAAGCATACTACAGTACAAGTCATACTAACGTTCCTTCTCTTCCTCGATGACCGTAAGGACCGGCGCCGTTATAGACTCAACAACGTTTGGAATTATCGATGCTGCCGTGTGCAGCATACCCGAGCAAAGTTCAACAACAAAATCACAGCAAATCGAAAACATGATTTGTATTCAGCAACAAATTAATGTCACATTTTGATATCAGTTTATCTTTACTTAATTTGATTTCAAATTTTGTTTTCGGTTTGCTGTTATTTTAAATCAATATAAATATTTAGTGTTAGAATAGTTTTAAATCTTTTAGTAAACCCTGTAAAGTAATTCAAGGGATATATCATTAGTGCAATTATATGATTTCATTTATGATTCGATATTAATCAAAAAATCTCTACATTAAACGACTTTTCATTTTTCTTGCGCAGATAACAAAAACAGTTATCAATTTGCTATCATCGATAGCAAGAATTGTTTTCAATTTGCTGTCACAGGAACATTTTTCAGCTCTCATTTTTGATATTTAAACCGTTAAAACGACCAAAACGACAACAACCTGAGTTATCAAAGTTTGCATTATCACAACAACAAAAGTAGTTTTCAATTTGCTATCACACTTTGCTCGGGTAGTTGTCCCATGTTATAAGGAATTCTCATAGAATATGGAACATCTATGCTGCACACGGCAGCGAAGGTTAATATTGAGGACGATTAGTTACTCCCTAGCCCCATGTGTTGGTTCATTGTGGAATTTCAATTGTTTTGGTCAATCGCATTGTAGCAATTACAAACTGTACAGATGCCTCATGCTCATACTTAAAAAAGCGTACCTCCAATACGTGTGCTAGAGTGGATCAAAAATTGACAACTGGCAATAGGCAGCGGCAATTCTATGTTCCCAAATAACATTTTGATCAGTGTTGAAAATTTCATTTCGTCATATCTAAATTCAATCGCCTACAGCTAATTTTAGAAGCTGAACCTGAGAATATGGTATATGAAAAACTTGTGCGGCTAGACCAGTTCTGCTAGAAAGTCACGGAAAAACCACTATTTTTCGAATATTTAAGGTAAATGTCACGGACCACCTTTGAAAAATGCTAAATGATATTCACCGTGAATATCATTTGGCATTTTTAAAGAAAGCCCGTGACATTTACGTTAAATATTCGAAAAATAGCGGTTTTTTCGTGACTTTCTACCAGAACTGGTCTAGCTGCACAAGTCTTTCATATACCATATTCTCAGGTTCAGCCTCCAAAATGAGCTGTAGGTGATTGAATTTTAATATGACGAAATGAATTTTTCAGCACTGATTTTGTTGATCAATTAGTCTTGTAGAGCTTTTAAGAACCGTCATAAAACCCCATACCTTTTATTCTAGTTTTATGATGGTTCTAAGAACCTCTTCTAGTTCATTTGACTAAAAAAATGTTGCTTGGGCTGTATGCGTGTGAAAAAAAAGTCATCAAAGAGATTCACATCCCTAGCAATGCCACTGCATTTTCACTAGCACTCGATGACTCGATTGAAAGTGAGAAGATTTGTCAGCCTTTCAACAAACCGGCTAGGTGATTTGCTAGCCTATAGTGAACGCGGATGGACACTTACCTGCATCGTAACGAGGTGGTTCATTTGAGCATGAGATGTTTTACCCCAAGCGCGCGCGCTTTTTTGATTGAATCCATGATATGGCGCTTTTCGGAATGTTGTGTGATTAGATCTGTGTGCGGTTACTATCGCGATAGTGGCGACTGACGGTCCCCATAAGTTAATGACATAGGTACCTACCTACTGCACCAGAATTATGCAATATTCGAAGTGTTGGAATTCTTTGCACCGCAGCGACCGACGACGTCGTGCACTATCGTATGAGGTGTTACAGTTTTTTTTCAATAGATAAGTACTCACATGGTTTCGCCATTATCCCCGGGGTAACTGCTGGAGTACAATCCTACGATTTTGCCCGACATTGTTCCGGAAAATTCTATCGTCAGAGTGCCATTCGTTTCCGGAAGTATGTCTTGGTTGTTGTTGATCGTTATTGTGAGGAATTCTCGTTCCAAGTCGAAGTTGTAGGTCTGTATGGTGATAAAAGGAAACGTGAATACGAGCTACAATTGCCGGTTATAAAATTTGGCATACAGTTAACATAGAACTTGTTGTTTCTGGCGTGAATGTAGGATAACCATTAATGGTGAGACCGCTACTATGCAGGACAAATTGTCTGGTTCTGCTCAGTACGGTTACATCGATCGCAACTTTTCCTGAAAATGTGCCATCTTCCAGATTCGGATGTAACCATAAGTCATAGTGTACTGGAACGACGGTACCCGGCAAGCGGTAAAAGTTCTGAAATTGCAAAGAACGAAATTCAGTCTGGCGAATTATTTTCTGCTATTCATTGCAAAGTGCATTTTTTTTTTCATTTCTCATTCAATCACCGAAAATAAGTAAACAAATTTTCAAAAGTTTACCGGGTCCACAGGAGGTTCAGTTGTCGGAGCCACCGTCGTCACAGTTGTAGGGGCCGGTGAAGTCTCCATCGATATGGTGGTCGTCGGGGCTGGCGGTTCCAAGGTGGTTTCCTCGGTGTCGGTCGTTGTGGAGGAGAACTCCGTCGGTGCCGAGTCCAGTTGAACCCGAAGTTCCTCATTTTCGGCCTCTAGGTCATTTTTCTGCACGGCCAGCACGGTTGTGGAAATGACGAACGCAAACAGGACCACGCTGAGGATCGTGATGACCTTGTTGGCCATTATGACATCTGCAAATAAGGGGGAGGTTGGATGAGATGGCGAGGACGTTTGTTGGCTTTGGTGTGATTGTTTTGGGTGAGCCACAGAAAGAGAATAAAAGATGAATGGCCTTTGAAGGAGGATGTTCAGACTGATAAGTCTATGACAACTGATTTCTGTCGCATAAACAATCGAAGAAGTCAATCATTTGAACCTTGGGATGAAGATAACTCAAAATAACTTGGTTCGTGAATCACACGATATCAAAGCATGGAGCCACTAAACATAGTCTGCAGTTTAAAAGACACATTGATAAGATAGCAGTAATAGGTAAAACTGAGAAGAATTATGTAAAGCCATTAACTTGATTAAGTTTCAATGAAAACACCTTTGATTCTCGTTGTCATGTTATAAATGACTTAAACGAGATTTGACTACCTAAATGCTTATCTCCAAATGGCAACAGCATTTTTTTTTCTTCGATAATAACCGAATCGCCTCTTTCTTTCATTTTTTGCCTTTCTCGTACACCAAAGTGTACTGAAAGGCTTTATGTTCACTCAAAAAACGAATTTTCGATAGAAGTCCGAGCCTTCCGAGGTCAAGTCACATATACCAATCAACTCAGTTCGACGAATTGAGATGATGTCTGTATGTGTGTATGTGTGTATGTATGTCTGTGTACAAAAAAAGGTCACTCACTTTTAAGGCACTTCCCATTGACCGATTTCACGGATTTTAGCACGAATCGAACCGAAATTTTACCGCATTATTTGTTATTGAAAATGGTTAGGATTGGTCAAAGCGTTCCGGAGTTATGGCCATTTTAGTGATCCGCACCAGCACCGGCGACACATCAAGCGCGCCGATTTTTGTAATCTTTAGCATGGTTGACGAATTTTGTGCGGAAATTTATACTGGAGACCAGAAAATCCCTAATATCAGCCCAATATTAAAGATGGCGACCTGAATATCCAATATGGCGGTCTAAAATCCAAGATAACGGTTGAAAATTTTGGTCCTAAAACCATGCAATATGGGTATATTTGCTATGAAGAAGATGCCTGGAACTCAAAAATGGTCATCAGAATATCCAAGATGGCGGTCATATAGAGAAGATGTCCGGAGTCCCAAAATAACGGCCAGAATATCCAAGATGGCGGACTAAACTCCGAGATGGTGGCTCCAAATTCAAGATTACGACTCTTTAATGGAGTTTTAGGCCCGAAACCATGCAATATAGGTATATAAGGTATGGAGGAGATATGCAATATGGGTATATTTGGTATGGAGAAGATGACCGGAGTCCAAACATGGCACACAAAACAGAGTTGCCATTTACGTTCATGGTCTACTCGACTTAACATTTTTCCAAGGTGCTAGAAAATAGTATAATTACAAATAAATTTATAGCTTTCAATAGTGGAAACCATGCAAAACATATTTGTACATCATTTTGTGAAGAAGTACAACAATTATTATCCATTCTTTCTTTAGCATTGAAAAGTTGGTTCGAAATTCAAATGTATTTTTTTTCTATCTGTGAATTTGGCAACACGATTTCAATAAACACGATGGAGCCGAAATGATTTGTGCTTTATGTTTTTGAGAAAGTTTTTGATCAATTTATTATAATTTCTCGTCAAGTTTCAAGTTTTCTAACGGGTATTATGAGAAACTACAGGGGATGGCCAAAATGTTTGGGATAGGCAACTTTTTTTCTTTCACAAAAAAGTTCAACATGCTGTAACTTTTCATAGAGTGCATCAAATATTCTCAAATTTTGACCGTTTATCAACCTATTATATGTGCATCAGTGGTACAAGCTCGATTGGTTAATCTTTCGCAAAGTTATAACCGTTCTGGTAAAACACTATTTTTAAGACTATCAATTTTTGAACGCTCATATCTCGGAGACCAGAGAACTGAATTGAATGAAATTTTGAGCAATTATCAACAATATAATAATGCTTGAAAATTCATCAAAACATAGGTACATTTTAAACGTTGAAAAAAGTTATGATGGATTGACAAATTTGAATCTTTTTCGAAAAAAATGTATTTTTTTACATCAATGTCATTAAATTTTATTTTTGATTTCCAAAGATTTTCTACTTCTGTTCAGAAGATATCTACAGGGGATAGACAAAATGATCGGGACAGGCAAAATTTTTACTTTTAAAAAAATGTTCAACTAGCTGTAACTTTTCGAAAAGTGCATCGAATATTCTCAAATTTTTACTGTAAGTTCATCAACTAGTTGTGTATCAGTGGTCCAAATTTGAAAAGATCGGGCTATTCTCCACGAAGTTAAAAAGATTCTTGAAAAAGGTAAAATTATCCGATAGTCAACTTTGAGCTGTTATATCTCCGAGTTCAATGAACTGATTTCAATGAAATTTTGACTTTTCATGACTTATATAATACCGTCGTGCGGGGTGTCATTGGACCAAAGTGGGGTGACATTGGGCCACTATTTCGCACGTTTAGAATACGAAGGGAATGCATATTGTGTGCTTAGCTGCTAGAATACATATTTCTAAGATACTTTGCATCCACCGTTGGATTCTCTGACTTATATTGAATCCGTGGGATCGATGGACCAATGTTACCCCCTAGGCCCAATGTCACCCCGAACAACACCTCTAAAAAACGTGTGACTTAACTTGAAATTTTTAACAAGAGGAAAAGTTATAGCAAATTTATTTTTTTCACGATTTTTTAGTAAAATGATCTATTTTTAATATGCATCCCATTACTTTCTCAATTTATTGTCGGCTATGTTGTTACTTTCCTTCAAAACACATTTATATATAAGTCATTTAGAGGGAATTTAAATGAACTATAATTTGCATCTTAAATTTTGAAACGATGTTGAAGTTTTCGATAATTTGGTGTTTTATTAGAAAAATAATCTAACCGTTATAAGTTTCTTTCGTGTTAAGAATTTTAAGTTAAGTCAAAAGTTTTTTATACCTCATTATGTAAGTCATAATAGGTCAAAATTTCATTTCATTCGGTTCATTGAACCCGGAGATATAACAGCTCAAAGTTGGCTATCGGATAAATATACCTTTTTCTTTGAATCTTTATAACTTCGTGCAGAATAGCCCGATCTTTTCCAAAATTGGAACACTAATACACAACTAAATGATCAACTGACAGTAAATTTTTTAGAATATTCGATGCACTTTTGGAAAAGATACAGCTACCTGAAATTTTTTTGAGAGGTGAAAATTTTGCCTGTCCCGATCATTTTGTCTATCTCTTGTATAATAAGATATATTTGAGCCTATTTGGGTTAAGGACATATATGAGCGAATCCAAAGATGGCCTGCCTTGCAAATACCAAAGATAACTGCCTTGCAAATACCGAAAGCACGGATCTCGCCATCTAAACAACAAACTGAGCTGAAAAAGCAATGAGTAGCCTTGCTCACTCGTGATAAAAATTGAGTAGCATTTTCGTTTTCGGGCGTTTTATGGATGACGAGATCGGTGCTCTCAAAAATGCGAGTCAAAAATGCACCTGGACGCTCTCCCATTTCACCTTAAAGGAAGAACATGTTTAGTAATTTTTGTGCAGTATTGTAAATTTTACTCATTTTGCTCTATATGGGTAAAAATGTCAAACCATCAACTTTTTTCAACGTTTAATATGTACCTATGTTTTGATGGATTTTCAAGCATTTCTACCTATATTGTCGATAATCGCTCAAAATTTAATTCAATTCGGTTCATTGGTCTCCGAGATAAGACAGTTTAAAAACTGATAGTCTTAAAAATAGAGTTTTACCAGGACGGTTCAAACTGCGTGAAAGATTAACCAATCAAGCTCAAATTTGTACCACTGATGCACATATAAAAGGTTGTCAAACGGTCAAAATTTTAGAATATTTGATGCACTCTATGAAAAGTTACACCATGTTGAACTTTTTTGTGAGAGAAAAAAAAAATTGCCTATCCCAAACATTTTGGCCACCCCCTGTATAATAACTGAAAGGTGCAGTGAACTACCATAATCCAGTAAAGAAGTGATTTAGTAGTGCAAATATCTATTTTTGCTGAAGTGAAAAACGGTGGAAAAAGTTTGATGCCAGCGAAGAGATTCAGTTCGGCATCCCGTTATATCAATGTCGTCCGAAAATTTAATTTTTTTTTTAGTTTTTATTTTTGTGTATTTTAACTTAGATGCTAATTCTACACTCCAAAAATTTGAAGCTGCTGATGTTCTTTTTACTAAAAATGCATATTTTTTTTATTGATTTGCCGTAGTGAATTATGGTGGATATGACCGGAAAAGGCACGGTAAAGGCTGGGTATGCTGCGCAATTGAGATCCCATTGTGATCCACTAGCCTCTGCCCAGCAACTCCTATCCCTACCTCCACGCGGTACCGGCCGGAAACTATGAGCAACCTTAGGGAAGATCGGGTAACCAACCCCGGTGGAACTTTGGTCGTAGGTTGACAGGGAAGGGGGGGTTTGCTTCGGCAAACCTGAGCGTCTGTTCTCCAGGAGGAGCGGCTCACAACAGCGTCTTTTCCCCATGTTAGGGGCGACTGATCAACGTCCGAGTGCCAGGGAAGGACTCTAAGCTCAACTGTGCACTATGGTCCTCCGGAAAGTAGGAGGTTGGTGTCAGGCCCTACGAGCCAGCCGTAAAAAAAACCATTGTAACGGAAAATCAGCAACAGAATAATTCGAACCGAGACCAACGGCAACGACCCCAGCGAACAAAAAAGACTTGCAATTGGAAACTCGGAACGTAGGACTGCCGATCTCTCAACTTCATTGGGAGCACCCGAAGACTCAGCGATCTACTGACGGACTACGGGTTCGGCATCGTAGCGCTGCAGGAGGTGTGTTGGACAGGATCCATGGTGCGAACGTTTAGAGGTAATCATACCATCTACCAGAGCGGCGGCAATACACGCGATCTGGGAACAGCTTTCATCGTGATGAGTGATATGCAAAGGCACGTGATCGGTTGGTGGCCGATCGACGAAAGAATGTGCAGGTTGAGGATCAAGGGCCGATTCTTCAACTTCAGCATAATAAACGTGCACAGCCCACACTCCGGAAGCACTGATGATGACAAGGACGCATTCCACGCGCAGCTCGAACGCGAGTACGATCGCTGTCCAAGCCACGACGTCAAGATCATCATAGGAGATTTGAACGCTCAGGTAGACCAGGAAGTGGAATTCAGACCGACGATTAGTAAGTTCAGCTCCCACCAGCCGACGAACGAAAACGGCCTACGACTCATTGATTTCACCGCCTCCAAAAATATGGCTATACGTAGCACCTTTTTCCAACACAGCCTCCCTTATCGTTACACCTGGAGATCACCACAGCAGACGGAATCTCAAATCGACCACGTTCTGATTGACGGACGGCACTTCTCCGACATTATCGACGTCAGGACCTATCGTGGCGCCAACATCGACTCCGATCACTATCTGGTGATGGTCAAACTGTTTTGGGCGCAGTCATCAACAATGTACGGTACCGGCGACTGCCACGGTACAACCTAGAGCGACTGAAGCAATCGGATGTCGCCTCAGCATACGCGCAGAATCTCGCAGCCGCGTTGCCAGACGAGGGCGAGCTCGATGAGGCCCCTCTAGAGGACTGCTGGAGTTCAGTGAAAGCAGTCATCAACGACGCAGCAGAGAGCACCATCGGGTACGTGGAACGGAATCGACGGAACGAATGGTTTGACGAAGAGTGCAGAACGGTTTTGGAGGAAAAGAACGCAGCTAGGACGGTAATGCTGCAGCAAAGGACCCGACAGAAGTGGAACGTTACAAACAGAAGCGGAAACAGCAGACCCGCCTCTTTCGGGAGAAAAAGCGCCGCCCGAAAGAAGTGGAGTTCGAAGAAATGGAACTGCTGTGCCGTTCCCAAGAAACACGAAAGTTCTATCAGAAGCTCAACGCATCCCGCAACGGCTGCGTGCCGCGAGCTTAAATGTGCAGGGATAAAGACGGAGGCCTCTTGACGGACGGACGTGAGGTAATCGAAATGTGGAAGCAGCACTTCGATCAGCACCTGAATGGCGTGAAGAACGTAGGCACGGGAGACCACGGCAACGGAGGAAACGACGACGCCAGTGCAGCGGAGGACGGAAATGAACCAACTCCCACGCTGAGGGAAGTTGAGAATGCCATTCACCAGCTCAAAACCAACAAAGCAGCTGGTAAGGATGGTATCGCAGCTGAACTCATCAAGATGGGCCCAGAAAAGTTGGCCACCTGTCTGCATTAGAGTCAGTCTAGTTAGAGTCTGGCGGACTGTCACTTTCGATCGGAGCCAATCGAGCATGACGTCACGGTGTAGCATTCATCGATGAGGACACTATGACGTCATGCTCGATTGGCTCCGGTCGAAAGTGACAGTCCGCCAGACTCTAATTATAGGGACTCTAGTCTGCATCGGCTGATAGTCAGGATCTGGGAAACCGAAAAGCTACCGGAGGAGTGGAAGGAAGGGGTAATCTGCCCCATTCACAAGAAAGGCGACCATTTGGAATGTGAGAACTTCAGGGCGATCACTATTTTGAATGCTGCCTACAAAGTGCTATCCCAGATCATCTTCCGTCGTCTTTTACCTAAAACGAATGAGTTCGTGGGAAGTTATCAGGCTGGCTTCATCGACGGCGGTCGACAACGGACTAGATCTTTACCGTACGCCGTGAAATCCAGGTCCCAACGCATCACCTGTTCATCGACTTCAAAGCGGCATACGACATTATCGACCGCGCAGAGCTATAGAGAATTATGGACGAAAACGGCTTTCCTGGGAAGCTGACTAGACTGATTAAAGTAACGATGGACGGTGTGCAAAATGGCGTAAGGGTTTCGGATGAACTATCCAGTTCATTCGAATCTCGCCAGAGACTGCGACAAGGTGATGGACTCTCATGCCTACTCTTCAACATCGCTCTGGAAGGTGTGATGCGACAAGCCGAGCTCAACAGCCGGGGAACGATTTTCACAAGATCCGGTCAATTTGTGTGCTTTGCGGACGACATGGACATTATTGCCAGAACATTTGGAACGGTGGTAGAGCTGTATACCCGCCTGAAACGCAAAGCAGCAAAGGTCGGACTGGTGGTGAATGCCTCAAAAACAAAGTACATGTTGGTTGGCGGAACCGAACACGATCGGATCCGTCTGGGTAGTAATGTTACGATAGACGGGGATACTTTCGAGGTGTGTGGAGGAATTCGTCTACCTCGGATCCTTACTAACGGCTGACAACAAAGTGAGCCGTGAAATTCTGAGGCGCATCATCATTGAAAGTCGGGCCTAGTACGGGCTCCACACCAAATGCACCATGTACAAAACACTAATAAGACCGGTGGTCCTCTACGAACACGAGACATGGACCATGCTCGAGGAGGACCTGCAAGCACTCGGAGTTTTCGAGTGACGCGTGCTAAGGACGATCTTCGGTGGTGTGCAGGAGAACGGTATGTGGCAGAGAAGGATGAACCACGAGCTCGCTGCACTTTACGGCGAACCCAGTATCCAGAAGGTGGCCAAAGCCGGAAGGATATGGAGGGCAGGGCACGTTGCAAGAATGCCGCACAACAATGCTGCAAAGCTGGTGTTTGCTACTGACCCGGTTGGCACAAGAAGGCGTCGAGCGCAGAGAGAACGATGGGTGGACCAGGTGGAGCGTGGCTTGGCGAAGTGGCGATTAGGTCTTGTCTTAAATGTGAGGTTGAACAAATAAATGTATGTATGTATGCGTGAGAGGAAAGGAACCGGCTAGGGCGATGTGGAAGAGTGTAGAAGACGCTTTTATGAAAAAGTCGGCGGGAAGGCGAACGCCCATCAGGAAGCAGATTGCAAGACTTCAGTTGAAACCCGGTGAATCGGATCAAGGTCATCTGTTGCGGTTTAAAGATTTGGTGCGTCAACTCCGTATGGCTGGTTCAAAGCTCGAAGAAGGCAAGGAAGAAGATCATGTGTGTTCGGCATTCATGCTCACGTTGCTGGAATCATTTGACCCTCTGGTTACGGCATTGTAACATCTTGATGAAATCCAGGTTGTTGAGTGAGGAATCGAAGCGTATAGAACGATACCAGATCAACAGGAGAAACCGGTGGCGTTTGTTGTGAACAAAGACGACATGAAGTTCAGGGGTAAGTGTTAAGCCTGTAGTTGCCTACGTTGCCAAGGAAGGTCAATCATTGCTCGCGTATCAAGCTGGAGTCGTCGAAGAGATGAGTAAGCAAGGAGTGGCTCTGCAAGCATAAGACGTAAAGGTTGTTGAAGGATTTAGAGAAAAGCACTAGAACTGGCGCTGTAGTCACTTTTCCTGTTTAGTTATACTAATGACCTTAATTATAATAATTGATTGTTTTCTCTACAATATGGACACTGACATCTTGTAGAGAAACTGTTGTTTTTTTTATTGTTAATTTATTTGACACTTCTACTACCGCTACCGACGCTGTTAGGGCGTGGCAAAGTAGATGTTAGTCACACGAACGGTCGCGAAATTTGACCTTTGTAGTTAATTATTCTAATGGAAAAGCTCATATCGGTAAGCAAGCTAACCAAAGCAGGCGTAGAAGTCTCGTTCGGAAAACAGGTAGCAACGTTGAAAAAGGATGGACAATTGATTGCATCGGCATACAGTAGACGTTCGGTCGGCGCAAACGGTTTGACTGCAACGTTTTTTAACTGCAAGTCCGTTAAATGCAACAAATTTGCAGTTATCGCACCGCCAAACGTCAAAATGGTGCACCATGTTAGCCCCAATGAACAGTCGGATGAATTTTTCGCTCATTTTACGTCAATTGATGGCTTATTGACAGTGTCAGGCGTTGCAGTTATCGGATTTTCGTTCGCTAAGTGAAACGTAAACATGTTGCAGTTATCGAACGTCTACTGTAGTACCTCCATTTGCGATTTGTACGAGCTGAAGATCGAGATACTTCCGGGGATTGCTAGAGCGTCTACAAATCTACGCAGAAAAGAAATAATGGTAATTCCAAGTTTCTTTATTGAAGAGGGGACGAAACTCGAGCTTGATGGACCTGAGGACGGAGCAGAGGATGCATTTTTTTCTCCCGCAACGATATCCAAAAAGCCACGAAATCGACCACGTTCTTATCGACAATAAATTCACGGATATAAACAATGTCCTCACTGTAGAGTATATAAACATCCGAAACTGCACGTAATCTGGAGCGACTCGACACTCACATACTGCAGTGCAAATATAAATTCGGATCATTATCTAGTCATGGTATGCATGCGCCTAAAACTTTACACGGTTATAACCGCGCGTAGAAGTTGAATGCCGCTGCTTAACATCGAAAGGCTGTGGGGTTCGGAGCGTAGAAGTGGCTCAAGCAAGACTGCTCGCAGCAGTTAACAGTGCAGTGGCCATACGAACGCAAGAGCAGCTTGGCTGAAGGGATATCTTATCTAGGCTGCACGTGAGGCTGCAGCATTAGGTTCAGTACAAAAAGGGCGACAAGTTGCATACAAGATACTCTCTCAAATTTTATGCCACCGTCTATCACCGATTGCAAGCGAGTTCGTGGGACAATATCAGGCTGAATTCGTGGGTGAACGCGCTACAACGGATCAGATGTTCGCCATCCGCCAGGTGTTGCAGAAATGCCGCGAATACAACGTGTCCACACATCAGCTTTGGCAGATTGTGCACGAATACGGATTCCTGGATAAACTGATACGATTGATCAAGGCGACGATGGATGGAGTATCAGGGAGACTCTCGAGTCCCTTCAAATCTCGCAGTCATCAGGCAATATGTCGGATAGTAACCCGACTAAAATGGTTCTCGAGAGCAATACGACCGATACCCGAAGAAGTGGTGCGCAGCGAGCGAGGTGGCAGCTGGAGGAGTTACTAGGTTTCACAGTACATATGTCAACTCTTTAGGCTTAGAAACTATTCTCAAATTGTAAAGCAAGGCACAGTCTAAGTAAGAAAAGCAAGTCTTGTTTTCAAACAAAAATAAATATAACACATTATTCTTCGAGAAAATTCTTAAAGTGTGGTTAAAATTTTGTTTCAGAAAAATGATTCACATTATTGTATACATACCAATAATCTTAATGATTTTACAACTATCAGAGATAATCAATATAAATGCTACTATATCTGTATGACAAATAATTTGACTGCTTCGTAAAACCACCTGGCCTTAGTTTACATGATACCAATGATGGGCACTCAACGATGAACTAAACTGAACTGACTATTTTTTTCCTATTTTACACCTCTTCAGAAACTTTCGCAGACACTTGAAACCCTGTGGTATTCCCGTGATTGAAAACTTAATCCAATCGTAATCCAACCTACCGCCGATGGTCTTCAGTATTCCCATCACCATTCTGATGGTCTTCTAGATTCACTCTCCTGCACTTATTACTTATCACCCACTGTCATCCAAATTGTTCCCGATAAATTGCTTAAATGACAAAAAACCGATCCGTTCGATTCGCGACGCGCCACTAAACTGGCCGATTATTTCGGACAATATTCCCCAATTTGGTGCAAAATAATTCATTATCAAAACCTAGAGCAGCGCGCAGCGGAAGATTGCTTATGGAGAACAATCGTAATTGAAGCTGATAGGGCGCAACGTCACACGCGCTCAGGATAGACGGGATAGACGGACCGGCCAGCCGGTGGTGGTGTTGGGAAGATAATTCAGCACTTTTACAAGCCCGAACAGTAATATCTCAATCAAAGACCGACAACCGGCCCTTGAGTGCGCTGTTGGTTTCTGTTTTAGAATCCACTTAAGCTACGAGCTTAGCTTCTAGGCTGATAAACGGAGGCCACAACGCGGTGTGTCGTTGCTTCGGTGTGCTAGTGGATAATTGCATCGGCATAGGTATTACACATCGTTTGATTTTCGAAATCGTCACTTTTCGATAAGATGGGAGATTATCGTGGAAAGGCTTTCGAAACATTTATGTAATTTAGAAGTTATCAGGAACGCCAGTAAACCATATCAATCCACATTATAACGACCATCAGTTATCACATGGCATTGCCGCGGTACCGTCTCTGATGTTCATAAATATCGCGATCGTATAGGCATTGAGTCAAGCATGTTGCGATACAATTTTCTGTAGCCTAACGAAAGGCGTTTTTCGAACCGGTTGTCACAAGTAGCGTTTAAGCAATTCAACCGATTCAGTAGGCACCGAAAGAAATGTTGTGAGTATTTGATATAGAAAGACTGAATATTTTCGTCAGTTTATTCTCTTTGTCATGACGGGTTTTTTGTCGGCAAAATTGCCTGAGTCTTGGCCATATCATTCAGTTGGTATGAAAACCTGATTATCACGAAGAGAAATGAACTTACTTGAATTGAAATAACAATTTTTCTTAGCGTGGATAAAAACTTATCAAACGATATAATATTTGATCATAATGGTGAGTTTATGAGGAAACAAAGACTGGTAAATCTATCTTCTTTTATTTTTCAATAAAATCTTTAGTTGAATATCCAAAAATAAAACAATAAACAAAATGTTCCTAATTATATAATTGAGGCCATGCTCCGTTGAAAACTTCTTCAGAATCCTTTGAACATATCAGTTGAAATTGCTACTGGAACGCTGCTGGGATTTCTCCAGGAATTCTTGGTGAGAATTGTCAAGCAATTCCTGCTGGAATTCATCCGGCATGCCAAAAACCCAAAAAAATCTGAAAGATTTCTACCAGAAACATTTAGAGGAATCCCAGTAGCAGTCCCAGCAGTAGTTCCTAAAAAAGTTTCTAGAGAATTCCCAGTAGAAATACTCCATAAATAAATTACAACAGTAATTGCCGGAGGAACTCAGTGGTAATGTCAAAACAAATGTCATTTTTTACATAAAAATTTGGAACTTCTCCAGAACTTAGAATTCCACAATAGGGTATTTGATTCCCTTATTAAGCATGTGGCTCCCATTTTCATCCTACGAAAAGCAAAGGATTGAAGCGTTATTTGTTTTGTTTCATACTTTTGTATTTTTTGTTAGAAGTGAGCAGTTGTTTGTTTTCGACTAGCTTGAATATGGGAGCGTGAGATTACTGATGTGAGGGTATGCTAACACCCCAGTGGCCCAGTGCAAGTGGAGAATATTCCGTTTGACGAAAAGTTATCCCCGACTGGAGCGGGAATCGAACCCACACTCCGAGGCTTACGAGACACCTAAACGACTGACGCCGCTAACCGCTCGGCCACGAAGCCCACAATTTCATACGACAATTCTTCCAAGATTATTTTCTGAAATCCCACCATACATTATTTCTGACATTTCTCCAGGAGTTTCTTGTGAGGCTCACTAGATTTTTTTCTGAGAATCCTTCAAGCGTTTTTCAAGAATTTCATCAGAAGTTCTTCGTGAGATTCTTTGAAGGGTTTCTTCTGGTATTATTTTTTTTATAAAAAGTTACGTTTATTTGTCGATATTGCTTATAAAAATTATTCACATAATTACTTAAACGTCGACATCAATAGTGAAATTTAGTTCATCGATATCTATCCGTCCAATACAATCATTAATGAAGGAAATATAATTCACTAACATCTTCAATAACTTGGTTCTCGTCCTTGTTCCAATTCGTTCTAACGATGGTCGCAGTAGTTCATCAGCTTCGATCCTCCGCCCACAGGTCTGCATCAGTTTTCGCTCTAGTAGTTCGAACGCATTGTTCACTCGTCGACATGCAAAAAATTTATGCTGCACGTGTGTTCCACAATGCGCACAATCTTCTCCATCTGAACGTCTCATCCTGAATAGCATTGATAAAATAACGACCGTCTTTGATAATTTGATAGCGATTGCTGGCGTATTTTCGATCCTCGGGTTGCTTATAACAACTGTTTTAATTAAAGTCTGCGTTTATTCACTCATCTTCAGGGCAAACTACAAGTTACATACAAAGTTTGAGTGGTCAAGTCATTTGTTTTACGAAAATACTCACATCAAAAGTTGTTTTTAGGTCAAGTGGGTTTGGACATGGACTGATGAAACGGCTAACAACATTACACTGTAATTATACACACAAATTTCGGACATAATGACTTGATTCGTTTATTAGAATAATTAAAACTTTGAACGGAGCACAAACAAGCAGCAGCAGAAGCTTCAGCACCAGCTGTACGCGACAGGGTGCATAGCCTACCTGATCGACCAAAAAATGCTTATATGCGGATGGATGTTCTTTCCACGTGGGCTCACTTGCAGCAAGGTTGTGTTGCTAGAAACAATCGAATTCAAAGGGTATTTTGGTAATTGCAAAAAATGTTGTATGCAACTCGTTGCAAAACTCGATTGTTTTAGCACTCGTCGTATTTATCCAACTCGGCAGGCCTCGTGCTGAAAAAATCGGCATTTTGCAACTTGTTGCATAAATAACTATTATGCAATTCAGTACCATAATTTCTATTTTATATAACTCATTTTGGTATCATAATGGTCAACTTTTCCGAACTGGTTCATAATGCAACTGAAATGAGTTGCATAATGAAAAATAGTTGCATTATGTTCATAATGCAACTCATTTGAGTTGTATTATGAATATTATGCAACTCAAATGAGTAATTTATTTTTTAAATTTATTTTTAACTAAAAATTTGGACGAGGGAAAAACCCCTTTGAGCGATTTTCATTTGAAATACTTTTCAAAAAGGCACAAAACCTCTTCATTTTTTCAAAAACATTAATAATATTAAAATCTAAAGGCTCAAACGGCAAAAAACCATAGCAGAGCCAGAGTCTTGATGCTTCATCGATTGGATCTAGGGTCATCATTTGCTCAATAGTCATCAAGGGTCATCAATGGATTATATCTGAAAAAAGCAAAAAACAGGAGAAACAAAAGATTTCAAACAGCATATGAAATTTCATTTAAACATTCAAATAACAACTTCATTATAGGTAGACATTTTCTACCGAGTATATCACGTACAGATTCCGGAATGGAATGATTGAAAAGATTCAAACTACAAAAGAATCTTTTTCTAGGTAATTCAAACCTATGGCATACAAATACAATGTGATCAATGTCTTCATAAAATTCGCCGCAATCACATGTGGTGGGCTTTTTTATCTGGTGAGTTTGTTCCTTGTTGCTTCTTTGTTATTTTCTTTCTGTATGTGGACTCTATTTTCATTATTTTCTTTATTCATTATGTGCGTACCGTCAAACGGGGTTACTTGCAACAGCGGTGTAACTTGCAACACGATGACATGTGACTAAATGTGAAGCATTTTCTGATAAAAATAAAAACTAGTATGCCCTACTATTTCGGTTATAGAGATTATGTGTATCAAAGATCGATTTAATAAAAAGTAGCTTTGTTTCTTTGTTTATGGTTTAGCTACACTGTTAAAACGGATTGCTCATTTTATGCCATAATAACAAGTATGAAAATCGTGCTTGACCTCTCCCTTATGGTAAGTGCGATAAGTCTGATGACCTTGCTTGCAATTAGGGTACCTAATAGTAAGCTTAGCTAAACAATAAAAGTTTGATAAACTTATCGACAAAGTAATGCAAAAAATCATTATTATATTCGACAACCACTATGGGGTAACTTGCAACAGTTGAATTTGACGAAACCTTCTATTATTTATCTTCATTGCACGATATACTTGACAGAAATAACCGAAATGGATCATTTATTGATTACGTAACGCGTTCATTTTCAAATGACAATTCATTTGTTACATTTTTTTTTTGCTAGGAAATACCACATTTTGAAGTTTCATTCATGTTTCATCATGTTAAAAGTTCAATTTTTGTTTCTTAACGCTGTAAAGCAATCACCAACATCAATTCTGAACCTAGATGGAGTAAATTATTTCAGTTTAATATCCAAATTAGCGAGTTTGACATTTACAAAGTAGAATAGGTGTGTTTCAATCATGTTAATTTAGCTATGTATATTTTAAACATTTTTATCAAATTTGTATAGTTCGTCACCATGAGTGTCGACTTGGTTTTATTTGTCAATAAGGAAATTTCAATTTTGAACATTACAATAGACATATATTAGACTTTCAATGGCGCTTCAACCCTTGTGACCAACATCTAGTAGGTGTGTGTCTTGGCTGTGGTACTTAAAGTGTCAAATTTACATGATTTTGATCATAGCAATCTTAAATGAAAATCAAAACAAAGCCGTTCGTATTTCTCTCCGGCAATTGATCACTTTTGTGTGGCCGATGGCCAGCAGTCCCCAGATGGCCCTCTGCGCTACAATGGATGTGCAGAAATGAAAGTTGTACGAGACAGTGTGATTGATTTATTTCAACTACCGCCAAGAATCGGCTTGTGACCTGGTAAGAAACAGAGAAATGCGATCGTTTGCAGTGGGCTGGAGACGTCAGTATCTGAGACTCTCACAAATGTTCATTTACTGGGGAAAATTTCAGTTGGTTTGGTATCCAAAAATCAATGCAATGATGCTTAAATGCCTACAGTTGCATGTTAGAAATACTGGGGAATATTCGACTGGAATGAGGTGGCGAATTCGTTTACACAGCTTACACAGCCTTGGAGGGTTTGCCTGAATTCCCTAGACTGAGGGAAACAGACTATTCAAGTATCAAACGGTGTGCACTCGGATAAAATTGGATCCTTTCAACAGCACTCCTATTTAATTCTCACGCTGGTGCGGGGTGATGATCCTGGATGTTTGACTTTCCTTATGCAATTTTGAATGAGACAGTTAAGTTGAAAGGATTTAATAGGTTCAGGTAAACACGAATTGGCCTTACAAATACTAATTGGCAGCTCAAATTCACATAAATCGTAGGGTCAGCTTCTAACCGGTGCGCTCTCGCTGAATGTTTACCTCAACATATGCAAAGTTGAAAAATACGATTTGACACTTTAAGTACCACCGAGCCACATCTTTCGAGAATCAAGGCTACTATGGATGAAACATCCTAGTCACAACCGCAGTATGGGGAAACAGCGCCTCTAGCGTTCTATACTTGTACTTCTATTAACATTACACAGCTCAACATTTTTTTTGTCTCAAGAGCAAACTTATGTGTCTCTGACAGATTTTGGGCCGCTGAATCCGAATCCGGGCTCAGATTTGCTCTAGCACGTCACAATTTTGAGCTATACCGTAGGGCAAAATATGCGATTTTGGGCTTTTTTGACTGCAAGCCATTAAGCATGGAAATATTTTTTTTAACCAATCAAAGCACAAATAGGTCAATTAACATCTAAATTAACGACTCATGCAACATATTTTGTTTTACCAAATCAAATTTGATAGATTTAAGCATTTTATGTCAGTATGTAAACTTGCATGCAACTTTTGGAGGGTGACTTGTATGGGAAATATCGAATCTAACATAAATCGCTTAAAACTATTAAATTCGATTTGATAAAACGAAATATTTTGCATGAGTCGTTAATTTAGATGTTAATTGACCAATATATGCTTTGATTGGTTAAAAAAAATATTTCCATGTTTAATGGCTTGCAGTCAAAAAAGCCCAAAATCACATATTTTGCCCTATAAATTGAGATATAGCTCAAAATTGTGACGTGCTGGAGCAAATCTGAGCCCGGATTCGGATTCAGCGGCCCAAAATCTGTCAGAGACACATAAGTTTGCTCTTGAGACAGACCAAAAGTTAGTTTTTGTTACGCTGTGTTATCTCTTCCACTTTGTCTATCATGTATCTGTTTGTGTATGTTCCTCATACTCATCTTACATGTATTTACACTACAAGCATTGCAAAGTTCAAGTATCGGCGCAAATTCTCGCTATTCTGATTTTTTCAATAAAATTTTCCTATATTATTGTACAGTCCGCCACTGAAAGGTGCTGGGCACAGTATTCTGTTTTTCAATATGTTTCAGTATTGTTTTCCCTAATAAGACCGTTTTATCACATTTTTTTATGTCTTTATTTATGAGATTTTCAGCCCGAGGCTGGTTCATCTCAGTTTGTCACAATTGGTGTCGGCACAAAATTTTGCCTTAATATTTCGTGTCCATAGTATCATGTGTATGTGTATGCTCATGGTTACATACATTGCAACGCTTACCAAAGTGAATCCTGATTTATGTAACTACCAATCCCTCCCAACTAACAAAAACTCCTTCCTGTGACAACTGTGGAGGGCACAGTAGTATATACAACCTCTAGTAGCAACGGTTGTCCAACTAACATTCCTTCCCTTCCCCGGTTGACCGTAAGGACGTGGCCGGCGTCGTTATTGACCTATTAAAATCCGAGTTCTCGGAACGTGTACATTGAAGAAGGTGTGCTAATCCCAAGCCCCATCTATTGGTTCCCTGTGCAATTCCGCTAGCTCTAGTCAATCACGGAGTAGTAACTACGAAGTGTACGGTCACCAATGCTCAAGCTCATGCTCAGAATCCCAAACATTTTGCCAATTATTCAAACAATATTCATTAAGCTTTGGAAAGAATTCTGATGCATGAAATTTGCGATTGAAAATTATTCCACGATGCACTCCCAGTTTGGCTAAAGAGTCAGCTTGTTCATTTCCATAAATATTACAATGTGCTGGAACCCACACAAATTTGATTAAATATCCTCGACAGAATAGATCATATAAAATGTTTTTAAGATCTAAAAATATGATATGGGTTTTAAAATTTAAATGCATGGAATTCAAAGCATACAAACAGCTCAAACTATCAGAACATATAATTATAAATTTGGATCACATTCACTGATTAAACTGCAAGAGAAATATAAGGCAATTAATTCGGCAATAAATATAGAACACGGACTTTGCAATTTGAAAAAAAAACGGCCAAATTTATGTTATAAACCCCAAAACCTGCAATATTTTCACAGAAAGATCCATCTGTGAAATAAATTTGGTTACGATTGACTCCCTCAAATTTTCGTTCAAATAATAAACTGGCAAACCGAGAATGTTCTTGTTTTGGAATTTGCTTTAATTCTTCATGTAAAGATAAATCAACTAAAGGCTGAAATGTATGAATGTTAATATTAAAATTATGGAAACTAGCAGTAGCAAGTTCTACATTTTCAGCAGAGCAATAAATAAATGAATCTAGAATTTTACTTGTTGGGTTAATTTCATACAAAGAATTTTGGATATTAATTATCGGATGATTATATGAAAAACAAAAATTTACAATTCAATTTTTGAAGACTAATTTTAAGAGGTACTATTCCAGCTCAAACTTCAATTGATTGAGTATGAGTTGAATTCATTAATTTTAAACAAATTCTCAAACATCGAAACTGATTTTTTTCATGTTTTGAAAAATGAGTTTGAATTGCACTGCCAAATGTAAAACAGCCATATTCCATAACTGAACAAATAAAAATAAAGAGTAATTAAATCAGAAGGATGAGCCCCTCACCAAGTGGCAGTAATTGTACGAAGGATGTTAATTCTTTTCGAACATACTTTTTGAATATACAAAATATGATTGGCCCAATTTAATTTCAAATCAGACCATTAACCGAGATATTTACAATCATAAACTTGTACAATGTCATGACCATTTAAATATAAGTTTATACTGATCAATGAGCGTTTTCTAGAAAATATCATATATTTTGTTTTTGAAGCTGAAAAAGTAAAACCATTAACCAAAAACCATCCCGCGACTCATAGTTTGAGAAACGCTGTTATAGAGTATCCCAAGTAACATTCTTGATTCTATTTGGTTTTATTTATTTTTATGATAGTTTTATCAAAGCATTGCATAGCTTCTACTGAGCACAACTATTCTTCATCAATCTGTGGTTTTAAAAGCATCTCCAAGAATACTTGAGATTCAGTGCATAAAACCACAAATATGTACAACAAGAACTGTTGACCTTAACGTTCGTTTTAAGAGTCTGTTGTAGTTTTCTTCAATCAAGCATTCTTGAGCAAGAGTAACTGTTCTTGAATAAGAACAGTTTGGCAGATGAAAAAAAAAAACACATACATCAAATTCTGGGTGTCGATTCGTTATCGTCGCCAACCATGAACACCCGTCCCGACAACTGACCCTGACGCGGCGCAGTGCCAAATTCCTCTGGTTCAACATCCGAAAAAAAAGGTTGGTTCGGTTATCCGGGATGTCGATTCCTGTGAAATTTGTGGTCAATTGTTCAAACTGCAGACAATGATGAACATTGTGAAACTCAACACTAACTTACCTTTTGAGAACGCTTACCGGAGGATGCTGGCACTGCACCGTATCAAGGCTGGTTACCGGTTGGCGGCGGTACCAGGCTGCTGAAGAATGTTGATGGATGAGGGAGCCCAATTTCAATTGCCGGCTCATTTTATTTCAAAATTTACCGCGGTGCATGAAATTTTTTGTTTGTTTACAATTTGATATACAAGTTTTATGATGTTCTCGACAAAGTTTACATAAATACTCATGAAGAACGTCATAAATCAGAGTACTCTTGAGTAACACTTCTTACCCCTTGTTAAGTTGAAATAAATTAAAGACGGTTTTTTGGTGTTTTTGGTGGAAAACGTTATAAATCTAAGTACTTTTGAGTTACGCTTGTAACTCTTGCTTCAGTAGAGAGGAATTTAAGGCGTTCTTATGGTGATGTTGGTTAAAATCACCGAAAACTAATGACGTCTCTGTGGACTGCAACGGAAGCCATGTTGAGAAAACTCATGAAAAATGCTCTTGTGACCTGAAATAATAATTTTAAATATTCGATTATCGCATTTTTATCTAAGCGCGTTGCAATTTTTGGAAGCATCTTTCAACATATATACGATAAATTCCGCTTGGCAGTAGACAACAATGTTGCACTACGGAAAAATCCCCAATATGTATTAGAAACTAATCCGGATTACAATATTGTATCATTCATTGATATTTTCCCAACTCAATTCAACTTACCTTCCAACATAAAAGCTGCAGCAGCAACAGAAACTGACAATTTTATAATCGTTTTATCGTTTACTTGAAGAGCTCTACAAGTAGAAACCAATTCGCCTATGGGACAATTTATGAAGTACAACAGGTTTGAGGAGAATCTCAAAATCAGTTCTCCAAGACTATCTTAGGATGGGCCTCTTTAGTCTTATAGTGGGTTTATGGTTGGTTTGACATAGTAGTGCAGAGCAATTTGGTTTATGTTTGATTTTAAAGAATACAGGGTGCGGCAGGAAAAAATGCGAAAAGTTCATGGCACTATTACACGCTAAATATTGTATATATATGACTATTTTTTCATGACAGTGTATCAGGTAATGTCTATATTCTAGCACTGAAAAATACAAATGAACACATTTGATGTTTAACATGTGATAATGTAGGCATAATTAGCGGATATCAATAAACTGCGCGCCCAATGGTCATTAAACAAAATGACTATAACAGTAACAAAATTAGCTCAAATTCGATGAACAACCAGACCACACTGATCCAGAGCCATGTAGTTTCACATAGCAGATGAAATGTGTACATATATTTGATGATATTGTAGAGAAAATCAAAAATTTTGTTTTATCAGATGCGAAATTTAGCGACCTGTGCGATTTTCTGCGGTTTGAAAATTCTTATTGTCTTCATCTTCAGGCGCCGCCCTGTAAAGGTTAGTGACCAAAATGGAAAATTTTTTAATTAACTTTTCAGAAAACTACCCTATTATAGATCATGGAACGTTGAAACATAGATTGGTTAATGTCAAATGGACGAAAATGAGGTTTGAAGTTGAAAAACACTCGCATTTTTTCCTGCCGTATACTGTAGGTGTTAAAGAATTCATCAAAAGCATTATAAAATTAATTTTGTTACTTGGAATAAGTGTCAGTGGCATTTCAGAAGAAATGCCGAAAACAGCAAAATGAGCAACTTTGCAGAAGACAGTTTTCTTCTAGGACGCTCCTATAAAAAGCTAAAACTTATCTAGATCAAATATTTTGTAACCAGATTTTAGTAAAAAATCTTACAAGATACTTCTCTGAAGACACCAAAACTCTAAGATGTATATCCAGAGCACTTGAGGTTTTGTCTGGCCATAACAGCGTTCTGCCCAGTGTGCCTTACAAGAGGTTTTAGATGTTTTTTGGACTTAATTTCCGCTATTGACATGTAAAACGAAAAAGGCCGAAAAGAAAAGCTTTCAGAGCTTTTGAGTGAGAAGTGCTGCGGGAAATTTTTGGTGGAAAAGGGTGTGTGGAGCAGACGCACCAGACACGAGATATATCAAGTTGCTCACTTGATGTACAATGAATACTGTGAAATAACGCGAAACTGCACGTGGTTGAAGCGACCGTGAACGTTCGGGGAATTTGGAGGAATATCGCCCCCAAAACTGACGAAGCCGTTGCTCTATCATACGCTCCGCGCTGGTGTAAAGTTACTTTGTAGCCAAAAAGGTTTCATTGTAAGGTAGCTTGCCTTTCTAATGTTCAATCTTTCACAATTCAAAATAATGATTTCATGATATTACGAAAAATGTTTGAAACACTTGTCTTTTTATTGATCGCATAGGTATACTAAAACTAAATAATAACGTATTATTTTAAACTTACGCTATGCACAACATTTCAACGATTTCAGATATACAATGCTAAACTGTACTTAATCTTTATAATTAATAAACAAACATGCGCTCCTCCTTATCTAAACGTACTCATCAAACATTTCAATAAATATTCCTTATCAACTATCATCATTTGGATCGATTGTTTGTCATCGCAACAGACGAGTTCTTCCCCTATGTCCCATCACCCAATCCGAACCGCCTGCATTATGCACCCCTTAGTTATGCACCTTCTCAGTTATTCCACCCATTTTTCCCCTCCGAATGGTACGGATAGGGCCACTCGGTGTACGGCTCGTACCTCCTCTCGGGCAAATCCTTCACGTACACCTCCTTGTCCTTCTTGCTGGTGAAGTTCTTGAACGCCCCCAGCAGCAGCAAGAAGATGGCTAGTTTACCGGCCATGAATGACTTGAACAGGAACAGTTTCACCGTGGTCAACATGAACGGAATGATCGCCGACTGGATCAGAAACGGAAGGATAAAGAGCGGCATGGCGTACTTCCACATCTTCTTGACGCCCCCTCCGCCGCGCTGACGACCTGAATTGAGGAAATGAAGGGAAGGTTTCAGAATGTTACAGATTTCCAAGGAATTCGAGCTAACGTACCTGTGAAAATATCCTTCAGCACTTGCTCGTTCAACTTCACGTTAACAATGTTGTTCGGTTCGTCAATTGTCATGTTGAGCACTGGTCCAAAATCGTACTGTTTCATTTCCTCCGTTTTAGAATCAGTTTCCGCTTCGTTTTGTGGTTCTTCCTTCTCACCTGGTTTCTCATCTGATGCCGTACTCTTAACCTCTTCCAGAATGCCCTCGATCATCTTGTATCCTTCTTCGTAGCCCGACTCGTCTTTCTGTTCCACTTGATTATCTTCCAGTCCAAGGTCATACTCGTCTTCATCGATTTCATCCGCGGAAAAGTCATCGATCTGGATCTCTGACCCGTGGTCTTCCATGAATGGAGCGGCTTTAACACTTTCCCGTACCGAATTGTACACCGATGGATTCTTCTTCGCCACATATGTACTTCGCAACCTGTTCTTGACCGGAACGTCTTTCACCGTTGGCTTCACCTCTGCCTCCGTCGGTAACTCGTCCTGTTTCGGTGGTTCTTCACTTTCCTTTTCCGATGGCACCGCTTCAATCTCTTCCACTCGAGCCTCCTGTTCTACCGGTTCCCGTTCGAACCTCGACATCTTTGCCAAAACATGCTCGAATTCACCCGGTTGCGGAGGCGTCCACACCGCGGACGACAAACTGTCTCCCGAATCGCTGGTTTTCACTTTCCACGACTTTCGCATCTCACCGTTAACCCACGCAAGTCCACTTAGCAGAATCACTCCCGCCCACAAAACTCCTCCCCTCTGCATGATGACCACCATGTTCCCTTGATCTTGATCTTGAAGTTCTTCACCAGGCGCTTCGGCAAACCATATACCAATCAGACCCAATCAACGATACCCCGCGTGTATCTCTTGTCGAACTGCAGGGAAGACAACACAACCGTTCGACCGTTGACAACCAACTGCCAAGTGCCCGGCTATCAGTTTGGTTTTACAGCTACCCCTGGCTGGCTGGCCAAACGTGGAATGAGAAGAACCGTTGCACGGCACGCGATTATATTTTATTAAAGCACACACTTGCCGCTAACAGCCCGACGATGAGCAGCCAGTCCAGAGCCATCAGGCAGTAGGTCCAGGAGAGGACGAGGAGCAATGATGCACTCACTGTACTTGCTGCAAGTGCGGCTAGTGTACAACTGCAGTCTGCAGCCTGCAGCACCACGGACCTCGTGGATCATACAGCTGGCTGGATTGATTCCTCTCGCGGTAGATCGCTTGGTGTGTGGATGCGTTTGCGGCTCTGGATGGTATCCAGTGGATGTGAGGGAATCCGATGTGAAATGCGCCATTTGAGTAAAACGAGAGTTGCCTATAACTCCGTTATGCCCAATGACGCCCGTACACATGATCCCAAATGAACAAATTAGCTTTGCAGACTAAATGAACATGACTTTGCTAACACAGATAGTTAAACAACGGCACTAAAACAGCGCTCTCCATGTTAGTATGAGTTTCAATAATGCCTTTGAAAAACCACCTCTTTCTCCTGGCGGAACAAGTTAATCGCCTGAATGTAGACATTATTAGCCTAAATATATGCATCCAAAGAGTTAGTGTTGCCCCTTCTGAATTCAACTTGCCGGAAATCCAACTTTATGCAAATTACTCTCAAAAAATAATACATATTTGAGCATTGTTCATTTTTCATATATTTTAATCGAAGAACACATCGATCAGATAAGGTCCAAAGCAGCTTTCCCTAAGAAAGATGCATCGAACCCCGATCTGCCCCCTCCTGGTTACTTTCTTTCGGTTTGTTTGGTCTTGATATGATGAGGCGACGACCGTTTTTGCGGTTGGATTGGAAGTAGTAGGAGGGTGGATAAGGAGACGATTTGCTCGAGATACCTGCACTGCACTGCACTGCATTGCAGAATAATGTGGAAGCTTGTGTTGCTTGCGTTGATGCAGTCGCAAATTCAATTAACTTTGCACTTTTTGTGCACCACACGTTGGTTGCAGAATGGGAAAGCTTTGAAATGCCACTATCTAAAGCATGTAATTCAGTCCTTTTGGGTGACTTTTTCATTATTTTCGGGCAAATCACGGATTTTTTAAACGTTCTAAAACTTACATCTCCTGCTGACCCGAAATGAATAATAAATTAACAAGTAAAATAGGTTTATGTGAGATAAAATGATAAAATCTATCTTTGGCAGTCGGTATTCCCGGAATTTCTGGAAGATTTACCTTACGGTGAAGATCTGGTCCGTTGTCGACCGGCCGTCGATAAAGCTGACTTGATAACTTACCACGAACTTATTCGTTTTGGGTGTCAGACAACCGTAGCCGTAAGTGATCTGGTATAGCACTTTGTAGGCGGCATTCAAAATTCTGATTGTTCTGATGGTCTCAAATTCTTTATTATCCCTTTTTTAACCCTTCCCTAAAACCCAGCCAACAAATAACCCCCCTTACTCTCTTGTCTTCAATTTACAAATTCGACATAGGGTATGTGATCATTTGGGCAAGAGCACCTATTTTGGGCACTATAACTCAGTCAATTATGAACCGATTGACTTGATTTTTGAGACACAATCACATACGCACAGTATCTAGCCATTTGTAAAAAATCAAGTCAATCGGTTCGAAATTGACTGAGTTATACCAGCAAGTGCCATAAATAGGTGCATCTGCCCAAATGGTCGCAGATGCTATATCTTCCTGCAATCTCGCAATCAATTTCAGGAAGTGTTTGCAAGGGCAGGTGCCAGTAATTAGTCCAGTGCAGTGTAAGTGTTAAGGTCATTTTTATTCAGGTTTATTGGCCTTAGTATGTTAATGGTGTCTGATGTGAAGAATCGCTTAGATTGACGAGAATCGGTTATCTTTTATAAAATCTCGAATTTCATTTTTAAGGCTTTTGGAGCCATCCCAAAAAATAGCTCCGGTCCTTTGAACTGAGTAGATGACCCTTGATCACCCACGATTCGAACGTATCGATTTTAACTATTCCCCCTCTCGAACATCTTACCCTGAATGAGTACTATCGGTGTTCGAAAGTAAGGCGTGTCGTCTAGTCTCTTGTCATCATCGCGATAACTGTGGACAAGAGTTCGACTGGATTCAGTAAGAATTTGCCCAAGTAACACACTTGTCACAGAAGAGTCACGGTGGCGCAGGTTTTTGTTGCGCAGAAGTAACTGTGACTTACTTCTACACACTTAGAATAGTTTACAGTATTCGGTAATTTTTTACCGAATTTTCAACAGCTGAACGTTCGATAATCAGTTCGGTAATCGAAAAGAGTACCGAACGCACGGTAAACAAATTTATTCGACCCAGCTGTCAAAACTACCGATTTTTTCGGTAATCTGCTCGAAACATTTACCGTACTGATCTGTAAGCCAAGACACATGATTTTGCTTTTACTGATTAGTTCGGTAAATAATAAAATCCAACCGTGATCTTTTATCACCATTTTTCTTTATTTCAATGATTGTTCATCATTTAAATGGAGTACATATAAAAATAACTTACTACTGAATTTCGACCATATCACTAGACACATTGGCGTAGCTAGCTTTTTCTTTTTTCTTACTCATTCTCCTAAACACACACGAGAAAGAGCGAGATGCAAGAGGGAGCCTGTGCCCCCTCTTTCATCCTTCTCTTTCTCGTGTTTGTTTAGGAGAGTGAGTAAGAAAAAAGAAAAAGCTAGCTACGCCAATGACTAGACACTGAGGGATTCTTTCATAATTGCGAGAGTAACCACGAAGGCAATTGCGCTTACAATAATACCGTTCCTGGTGGACTGCTGTTTGCTGCTGCTGTTGTAAAGTGCGGAAGTGGTTAGATGCTGTGGAGTTTAGTGATATTTTCGAAATCATATACATAAAATGAATGAATAATCAAATAAAAGTATTTAGTATTGCTCACCTGGTTCAGAAGAAGATCATGTTTTTCACAATTTCTTTTCAGTCACCAACAAACTGTCAACACTCGTTTGACATATTCTATTTACTGAATTTCGGTAATGTGAACAGTTATTTAATGTTTAATCGGTAATTCGTTTACCGTACTCGGCGGTCCTCTTCATTAACAGTACAGATTGTAAAATATTTGACAGCTTCCGGTAAAAATACATTAAATCACTGATCGTAAAGTTTGTTATTTTACCGGAAAAATGTAAAATTTCACGATTACCGTATTATTTCGGTGTACAAATTACCGAACGAGGCAAACGAATCTAAGTGTGTAGCAAGTTAGTGTTTATTTGTTAGAAGAAAGTCACAGTGACTTTTGCACAACAAAAATCTGCGCCGCCGTGACTCTTCTGTGGCAAGTGTCACTTGGGTGATCTAGTCCCATCGAGTCCGCCAGAGGAACACCACACCAATCGTGCTGCCAATTGGAAGATTGTGCTGACACCAACATTTGGTGGCTCCAGAGAGGAGTAACTGGCACCAACACTTATCCTTATTCTTGTAGATTTCGGCGCAAACAAAGGCGTTAAGCTTCAGGCAGAACTACTGTGTTTCTTTAAAACGGCACAGCAGTTTCATTTCCACGCACATCGCTTCTTCCAAGCAGTGTTAATTTCTTCTAAAAGATGCGGATCTCCTATTTTTGCTTCGGTGTCATCCGGTTGATACATTCGCTCTATAGCTCGCGAAACTGTTGTCGGCTCCGTACACTGTTGATAATGGAGAGTTTTAAGCGCAGTTCTAGTTCTAGCATCACCAGGTAGTGGTCATAGTCGATGATAGTGCTACGATGTTCCTAACGTCGATAATATCTGAAAAGTGCTGACCAGTGACCATCTAACAGCGCGTCGTTAACCTGGGGCTCCGTTTATTGTGGTGATCTATAATTATAAATTATAAAGCTGTGTTGGATCAAAGTGCCGTTCTCGTTCAGCAGTTGCTGAGCGCTGAACTTTCCGATCGTCAGTCTGAATTTCTTCACCAGGCCATTCTGAGCATTTAAGTATCCTATGATCTTGACATCGTAAATTGGGCAGTAAATGGTCGTACTCGCGTTCGAGCCGTATTTGAAAATTATCCTTCTCACCATCAGTACTTCCAGAGAGAGGGCTGCGCGAGCACGTTGATTATGGTGAACCTGTACATTCTTTGTTTGGCTGTTCCCAGCTCGTCTGTGGTATTACATCTAAACGATCGCACCATAAACCCTGCCCAACACACCTCCTCCAGGTATCAATATGTCGGCTCCAGAGGCTTTTTTCCTCCATTTGTAAAATGTGCGCCAACACATCTCCTGCACCGCTACGATACGACAAACCAGGGTTTCTTCAGTATATCAGATGGGTGCTGATGTTATGATTTGATCATTCTGCTTGAATGACTTGAGTCCTCCTCCTCTTGTTGGCGTAACGTCCTCACTGGGACAAAGCCTGCTTCTCAGCTTAGTGTTCAATGAGCACTTCCACAGTTTTTAACTGAGAGCTTCCTCTGCCAATGACCATTTTGCATGTGTATATCGTGTGGCAGGCACGAAGATACTCTATGCCCAAGGATGTCAAGGAAATTTCCTTTACGAAAAGATCCTGGACCGACCGGGAATCGAACCCGTCACCCTCAGCATGGTCATGCTGAATACCCGTGCGTTTACCGCCTCGGCTATATGGGCCCTATGACTTGAGTGTGCAGCTTGATTCGGAGCTTTTATCGAACATACAGAAAAGTTATTGCAAAAGCTAATGCCTTGTTCGGACTGATTAAGCGTCTAGGGAAAGATTTCGACGAGTCATACACTATCATCTTTCTCTACGTTGGATTAGTTCGTTAAACTATTGAATATAATAGTGTAGTTTGGCAACCTTATTAAGAAACGCATAAAACGAGAATCGAAAGTATACAAAAGAAGTTTGTCCGGTACGCTCTTCGTAATCTGGGTTGGCGAGACGCCCTACCTAACTAGGGTATGTGTGCCATCAGTAATCTCATGCTCCCATTTTCATCCTACTCGAAAACAAGCGATTACGGCACCGATTAACTCCGTTCTTTTTGTTTGCATGGGTGCTCACTTCTAACAAAAAATACAAAAATAAGAAACAAAACAAACAGCGCTTCAATCCTTTGTTTTTCGTGGGATGAAAATGGGAGCCACATGCTTAATAAGGGAACCAATACCCTACAAATCATTAATTATGTATGCTTGTTGGAATAGGAATTCGTAGGAAAATGGCTGATGCTTTATTTTTGAAGGATGTAATAGAGAATAGATATGTTTCTCCATACCTAGCAGGGCAGGTCTCATTTTATGAGGGACGACCAGGCTTAAGGACAAACGTCTTGAAATCCCGCTTCAATAATGCATCAGAACTTCAGACGCACAAATCTCAAAAAGCAAGCTTCAAACAACAGTACATTTTATTATTCTGTTCTAGCTCACTTGTAATAAGCTTAACCTTCCTTTTGCATTACGTTGGCAGCAGCTCGCTGACGTAGTGTACGGTTTGGGTCAAAAATGACCCTAATGGCAAAGGAGGGTTAAAATGAAAAGCTCAGGTGCGCTCATTTTGTTTACGAAGAGATTTGTGCGCTCGAAATCGTGAGTAGGTGCCAAAGTCGCCCATTGTGGCGTCCATTTTGGGTTTCTTGCAAGTCTGTCGTTAGTGCTAATGCTATTGCTAATGCAATGGCTAAATCATGCGGTACCTTGCTGAAGGCTTTTGAAAAGTCCCCATAGATGGCGTCGACCTCATTCTGCCTTTAAAAACAGTTTATCATCGTATGGGTAAATAAACATCAAGTTTGTCGTCGTTGATCACAATTTCTAAAATCCATGCTGGTGCTCTGATATCACCGATTATACAACCGAATACAGAACATCATGCAACAAACCCTCAAACACCTTACACAGACATCTAAGAATCGATATTGCTCGGTGAATCTCCACGTCATGTATGTTCCCCGACTTATGAACAGGGGTAATAGAGACGAATTTCCATGTTACAAGAAACACTCCCTCGACCAGAGAGCGGTTGTAAATCGATGCAATTGGCGATGCTAGCGATTGGGTACATTGCTCAATAAAGATTGGAGGTATGAGGTCAGTTCCCGAACCTTTGGATGCATTCACATTGTTGAGAGCAGCACGAAAATCAGCATCATCGAATGTTACTTGCGGAAGGTGGAGGGTGTATGATGGGTGACTGTTTATGAAGTCAGGAAAGGGTTATAGGGTGTTTGTGCCTATCTTAGTCTCATTAAGGATGTGCAACATGAAAAATCACTCACAGCGCAATGTATACGCTTCAAACTTAATGATACAAACCTTTAACAAACGTGCTCACTTCCACTGTTGATCTTACGAAGCACTAGAGTGGGATTTACCTTCAATATTTGTTTTAATTGCGATCACAAATCGCGAGCCACTCGCACCTATCTTCAGCACACCGTAAAATTTTCATCTCATCGCGGTCCACCGGGTGGCCCCTTATTCATCTCAACAGTATTTACAGCAAATCCACAACCACTCTCACATTTTCTCATCGTAGAGCATTCTGCACTCACCCACTAACGCACTCCCTTTCCCTAGCAGGTGACAGTTTCATTGTGATTGTTTTCCTCTCTCGCAAAGGAGAAGTCATAACAATGTGCGGCGCGACGAATCGTCTATGCTCGCTCCCCACGTTTTGCACTCGCATACATTCACAGCTGATTGGCAAATCAGTGCTGCCGAACTGGATGATAGTTCGTAAAGCTTGAGCGGTAGCAGCATATTTAGATGAAAACCAAACCAAATATTTTGAAAGAAATGGCGTTGGAAAATGAAATTATTGATCGATTTGCGTAGAAGTTCGATTACCAAGATGTTAAACCAAGAAACGACCATATTCTGATTGAAAAAACATCGTATTCGTAGTGACCAAATCTCATTCAATTAACTACTTGTTTCTTGATGTCTGGCACCGCTGTGATGCTTGCTTTGGTGCTTCGGCAGAGATGTGCGCCGCGGTTAAAACATCATTTTTGGTCGTCGGCGGCGTTAAAAATGAGAATTCAATATTTCGCTCTTTTACATCTCATATAGGGAAACATTTTAACAAACTATACTTTGCATATGAGAATGTACATACACTAAAACCTCAATTTATGCATGTTATTTTAATGCACTTTTTAATTTATGCACCTTTTTTTATGACCTGCATAAATTAAGGGAAAGCTACTCAGAACCAATATTGTGCATAAGAATATTTAATAATGACGGTAACTATTGCAACGGCGGCTAAAGGGTGTTTATAAGGATGAGCAAATGGAAGTCACAGGGGAGTTTCAGGGGGTTCCCAGGGGTTTCCGCGAGGTACCAGGAGATCTCCGGGGGGTTTTCGGGGGTCTGAGGGGGTTTTCGAAAGCATTGCAGAGAGTTTCAGAGGATTTTCGACGGGGTTTGGAGGCGTTACTGGTACGTTTTCGGGGGTTTCCGAGGATCTCACGTGCGTTAAACGGGTGCAAGTGGGTCTTAGATGGATTCGGAGGCGTTAGGCAGGCGTTTTTGGGGGTTCAGATGCGTTACATTGGGTCCGAGGGGATTTTAGAGGGATTTTGGAGGCATTTCAGGAAGTTTCAGAGCATTTTTGGTGGGATTCAGAGGCCTTATGGAGGCGTTTTCGGGGGTTTCGGAGCGTCGCAGGTGCGTTACATGGGGTACGAGGCGGTTTAAGGGGAATTTTGGAGCCATTTCAGGAAGTTTCAGAGCATTTTCGGCGGGATTCAGAGGCGTTACGGAAGCGTTTTTTTTATGCCTAAATTTCCCTCATTTAATGCCTTTTTTAATTTATGCACCCCCAGCCATGTGCATAAATTGAGGTTTTAGTGTAGTAACTTGTAATTGCGCACTCGTATATAGTGCGGCAGACAATTAAACGTTCCATAATAAATAAAAAAAAATCCATAAGGCGCAGTCCACAAATTACGTAACGCTCTTTGGGGAGGGGGGTAGTATGGCCAAGCGTTACGGCCCATACAAAAATTTTTGGATTTCCATACAAAAAAGCGTTACGGAGGGGGAGGGGGGGGGGGGTCGCAAAAATATAAATTTTAGCGTTACGTAATAAATGGATGCTGCCTAAATAATTCTTAAGTTATGGCATGAATTGAATTATTAGAACCTGAATTCTTCAGATTTCATTACATCGGAGAAAATTGGGTTGATTTTGAAATTCCTCACATTTTGTATGTATGTAATGAAAAATTGACCCCCTCAATTATAAACGAACGTCGTTATGACGTCACGCGGGGAAAAGCATGCATGCTGTCATTGCATGCTTTATACACCTTGTGTGAAGAATATGATATTTGCTAGGATTTTTATATGATGATATATAAGTGACTAAAAAGTAACTAAAATCTCAACAGGATCATTGAACGAAATATTTTGTTTATTCGGCAATGAATGACATGCATTCATTTTGGGAGCGTTTAAACTTAAATCGATTATTTTCTGAAGATTATTGGGGAAATTCTAAGTTCGGCGGCGTGGTGAGTTTTAAGCTGGCGGCGTGCTAGAAAATCAAAACATCCGGCGGCGTGAAGTAATAAATCTCGACGGCGCACATCTCTAGTCCTTGAGACAAAATGAGATGAATATAGGTACTAGGCCGAAGAAGGGGGCTTTTACCCTAGTTAAGAATTCCTAACTGATTTCTCGAGGTTTCAATGAGATTTTAGGAGGGTTCAGAGTAGCTTCATGGTGTTTCAGGAAAATTTAGGGTTTTTTTTAGGGGTTTTCAGAGACGTTTCAATGCGTTACAAGACGTTTCATGGAGGTTTCTGGGGAGTTTTCGGTATTTTTAAGGATTTTAGGGGACTATCAAGGAGAATTAAGCTGATTTTCAGGAGTGTTGCTGTTGCTAAGCTTTTAAATGCGTTTCAGGGGATTTTGAAACCTCCAAATTGTAAATGGTTTCCGGAGGTTTCAAGAAGTTTTCAAACATGTGTTTCAGAGTTGTTTCAATGTGATTTAGGATGTTTGTGGATGTTTTATAGTGTTTATCAAGGAAATTTTAAGAGATTCTCAGAGAGTTTTCAAGGTGTACCGGGTAATTTCAGGCAGTTTCTGGTGAAATGAAATTACCAGAGTTGCAATATCTGTATTTGGAATCTGAGTTTGGAAGTGGTTTCCGAGGATTTCATGATGCTTTCGAGGAGGTTTTAGGGATGTTTCTAAGGGGGATCAAAGCATAGATTCAAAGCACTTTTTGATGGGTTTTCGGTAGTTTTGGGGATTTCTAGGGGGCTTTCAAAAGGGTTTCGATACGTTCAAAGGGTTTCCAGGGGATTACAGGAAGTTTCTGAAGGGGGAGAGTGGTTTCAACATTGAGGCCGCCAACACAATTGACCCTGTACTGAACCGTGAGAGACTCCGCTAACCCATCACTATGTAGCATCTGAACGACTTAGATTTGGGTGTGGCTGTGACTGTGATGAGGCCCTACTAGTCCAACGGTAATTTCTGCCGAACGCGCTCTTATGTCACAGGTTTAATCATCTCTGTCTATCAAAGTCAGCTAGACCAAATCATTGAATATGAACATGGTCAACCCCTTCAATTTTGCTGGACGGGCACTGAAGAAGGTACAAAACTTTCAATATCTTCATCTTAAACTTCAATATCTGCAGCCATATATTTATAAAGATCGATTCAGATTAGTCAACGTACCAATGCTAGAATTTTCAATTCCAATGTGAAATCTGTGCTGTTGAATGACGGCAAGACGTGGTGCGTATCAAATGAAATCACACAGAAGCTGTAGGTTTTTATCACCCAATGCAATGGCTGTGGTTTAAAAATTGGGCCTGATGACCACAAAACTGGATCCTAAATACTGAGCGTGAATGGAAAGCCTTACACTAAGAAAGGTGGGCTTCGTGGCCGTATGGCGTCTGCATCTAGGCTTTCATAAGCCTCGGAGTGTGGGTTTGATTCCCGCTCCAGTCGGGGAAAACTTTTCGTCAAATTGAAACTGTATGGCTTCGTAGTCGAGCGGCTAGTGTCATCAAGCATCGTGCTGAGGAGCGCGGGTTCGATTCCAGTCGTAGCTGTGAAGAAAGGGCCCATATAGCCGAGGCGGTAAACGCACGGGTATTCAGCATGACCATGCTGAGGGTGACGGGTTCAATTCCCGGTCGGTCCAGGATCTTTTCGTAAAGGAAATTTCCTTGACTTCCTTGGGCATAGAGTATCTTCGTGCCTGCCACACGATATACACATGCAAAATGGTCATTGGCAGAGGAAGCTCTCAGTTAATAACTGTGGAAGTGCTCATAGAACACTAAGCTGAGAAGCAGGCTTTGTCCCAGGAGGACGTTACGCCAAGAAGAGAGAGAGCTGTGAAGAAAAGTTTGCGGCTGTGCCACTGCGCGTTCCATGTTAGTCCATTGTCTAGTGTCGTGATTCCTTCAAAGAGAGCGATTCCAAGCAACAGCATCAAAATTAAGGAAATTTTTTAATTCATGATTTTCTATTGAACTGAAACTTTGCACAGTTTTTCAGTTCCATCTAAATCGCCATTTTTCGATATCTAATTTTTATTTTGAATCACGACTAACTTTTCAAAAGGGTGTATGTGAAAATGGTTCAAAAATATTCAAAAATTTGCACAGCCAAAATGGTTCGTTCGATTGCTATGTATTTTTCAGCAAAGTTAGATAACTAAATGGTGATTCCTAAGAAAATATACACTGTAAAAAAAAATCTTTTTTAACATGAAAAAATATAATTTTTGCCACAAAAACTCAAATAACTCAAAACCCTATCTTTTCACCAACGTAATTTTTTTAGGGAAGACGGTCCATTGTATTAGCAATCTACCGTAAAAATTTGGTGGTGGTAAACTAATTAACAAAAAAGTTATAACATTTCACAATTTTCACATTTGGTAAATATTTTTTTCTGTGTAAATTATTTCGGTCAGAAATCACAGTTTGATGCTGATTTTATTGTTCAGCAAAGTTAGATAACTAAATGGTGATTCCTAAGAAAATATACACTGTGAAAAAAAAATCTTTTTTAACATTAAAAAATATCATTTTTGTCACAAAAATTCAAACATGTATCTCAAAACTCTATCTTTTACCAACGTAATTTTTTAGGGAAAATGGTCCATTGTATTAGCAATCTACCATAAAAATTTGGTGATGATAAACTAATAAACAAAAAAGTTATGACAATTCAAACATTTCACAATTTTCACATTTAGTAATAATTTTTTTTTAGTGTAAATTATTTCGGCCGGAAATCACAGTTTGATGCTGATTTTATTGTTAATGGCCTTGCGTGAGTAAAACAAGCTGTTTTTATTATGTATTATGTATATTATATGTACAGTAATGTTCCGATTTTATCACGCCCTCCGCGCATTAGTCGTTTATTCATTAATTTGCTGTTATATTTGAGGACAAGTGTTTTCCCTCTTCTTCAAGATGAATGTTGAAAGCGTGTTTTGCAATGCTATGGGTATAGATGGGTATAGATGTTGAAGAATATTTCAAAGCATTTTTGAAAAGGGCGTGATTAAATTGTTTAAACAGATGTCGCTGATGGTACGGTGGCATGACTCTCTGCACTTAGGGGCTGTCCATAAACCACGTGGTCATGGGGGGGGGGGGGGTTCGGCCAATGACCGTTTTGTATGGACAAATAAAAAATTTTGTATGGACTAATGACCACGCGGGGGGGGGGGGGGGGGTTGAAAAGTCCCAAAAAAATGACCACGTGGTTTATGGACAGCCCCTTAGCACTTCTGGCAATTTCTCAGTTGTTGTCGTTTTCGAACTTCCTGCGCCCTGCTTTACCGATGATATACAGATGGCTCGTTTGTCAAAGTCTAGACGGCAGGACGTGCAAATGCGTAAATTTGTATTCAATGCATACATTTGGGCATAACCAGTCTCTTTCAGTTTATCTATGGTGCTTTCGGTGAGATTTCGTAACTCTTTTGAACATTTTTTTTTCATCAAACGGTCTTCAAGAGAGCGTTGAGTTGAAGACCTTTGAGAAAGCGACTGTTCATGTTGTTCGTTAGATTATAATAAATAAAATCACTTATAAGTTTTAACTGACTAGTTTGGTGTTGTTGGCTGGCTTGGCTGAAGAAAAAAATTACTATAAAATTTTTAATATCCATAGCGGTAGTATTTTTTTTTGCTTTTTCGTGAGCATTGCCATGGTATGTATACAGACATACAAACGTAACACTGACGAAATTTTCATTGACCACGCCTTTAACGATCATTTTGAATCTTGGTTGTGGCTTTCATAACCAGAAGAGCGCCCATCGTTTTTCTTTGCGTTTGACGTTTCACACTAGCGCCTTCTGATGACGATATTGCACAACGCAGTGTTTCGTGAAACATTTCCCCCAGGTGGTGGTAGTGTGAACTGGGCGATGGATTTTCACGAAAATTGTTCTAGGCGTTTGGTCAGTTTGTCTGTGGTATGTACCTCTCATGCATTTGTTGTTGTTGAAGTTACTCGCATTCTTCCGATCATAAAGTCTCTAAGAGGTAATTTTTTTTGCAGATAAACTAGACGTATACGCGTATATAAAACTTTTATTATACAGCTTTTGTCTTAAAAATAAGTATACTTCCATTTTTCTTATAACAGCTTTTCTTACAACAGCTTTTCAACACTATCAAGGGATTTTTTCACCAGTCACGTACAATAAAAAGTATGACACTCTCAATATTTTTGATCACAACACTGGATCGCGTCTAAGTTTCAAATAGATACTACAGTAATTATGAATAATCAAACAAAAATATCATGAAAACAACTTGTTTAATTCAGGCGGTAGCCTTTACAATAAAATCAGCATCAAAATATAATTCTCGAAATAATTTACACAGAAAAAAATTTTTTTTTTGTTACTAAATGTAAAAATTGTGAAATGTTTGAAATGTCATAACTTTTTTGATTATCAGTTTACCATCACCAAAATTTTATGGTAGATAGCTGATATAATGGGCCATTTCCCCTAAAAAATTTACGTTGGTAAAAAGATAGGGTTTTGAGATATTTGAGTTTTTGTGACAAAGATCATATTTTTTTGAAGTAAAAAAATAATTTTTTTACAGTGCATATTTTCTAAGGAATCATCATTTAGTTATTTAACTTTGCTGAAAAATTCAAAACAATCGAACAATCCGTTTTTTCTGTACAGCTTTTAGAATATTTTTAAACTATTTTCGCATACACCCTTTTGAAAAGTTAGTCGTGAGTGAATATGAAGGTTTAATATCGAAAAATGGTGATTTAGATGAAATTGAAAACCTGTGCAAAGTTTCAGATATTTTTGAAATGGTCGCTCAGGATCGACTGATATGACTCCGTGGAATTCCTCAAGAGCGATTAGCTCACTGGAAGCATTGGATGTATCTGTGTATTTAAAATTCTCCACTAGTTTACTGGGTGTTATGTGTGTTGTCCGCTGTCTAATGTTAGCGCTTGTTCAGTCTATACAACCCCTAGTTGAAGACAGTGTAGTGTCTTTTTGAAAAGAAATTGGAATCCTGCTGAACATCGCCAAAGAGGCAGACCTCACGTTTGTTCCGCATATCAAGAAGGCTCCGTCTCGCTCATTTCTCCGATACCATGGCGTCCCCTGACGTACTCATAATCCGAGTTGTCTTGCCTTGCAGTTCAGCAGCATCGGTTGGCGCGTAACATTGGATCATGGTAAGGTATCGAACCCGTATTCTTAGTCTGGCTACAATTATCCTCTCATTAATAGGTTACCACTTCATGAGTACAGCGTGGGCGTGAGCACTACACTGCAAAATATTTTTGCTGGTAATCACTGGTAAACTTTGCTGATTTTTGGCGTGCTGATTGCATTCAGCAATACAAATTACTGAGTATCAGCAATTAATTTTCTTCTTGCTGAACCATCCAGCAATTTTGACAGTTGATCAGCAAAGTTGTGCTGAAATTCAGCAAAAATGTTGCTGAAATTCAGCCATTTCTTTTGCTGATTTTTGGCGTGTTGGAAGCATTTCAAAAAATTTGGTGTGTACGCAGGAAACCAACTCCACGGTGCAATATGGGGCGGCTCCATACAAACAGGTGGCCAAAAATATTTTTTCGTCAATTTTATAATGTCTTGCCCCTATTCGTAAGGATTATACCTTAAATATATGAAAAACACGCCTTGAATGCTTCTAAGAACTCCAAACTCAAGGTTTGTCCGTACTGAGAGCATGAAAATTCGGCTTTTTGGATTTACACCATAAAAATCGTAATAAAATTGCAATCTTCCCATTTCAACTGATAGAATGATCCTAAATGTCATTTCGAGCTGTCTAATAAACTGATCTCATTATTTGACGGGTTTAAGAAATTTAAATAAACATTTTTTTCAACATGATAATTTCAACAGTATTAAAATACAAAAGCATTGCATACTTTTAGGCGTTTATCAGTATGAGCCATTTTACGAGACGTTTCGGATCAGCTGATCGCTCATTTCATGAATGAAAATTTGACAGGAGGTTGCGGCCAAGCCCGTGAGTGTTAATATCAATATCAACACTGTTGTCGTTTCGTAAAATAGACTATTTCTGAAGCAAATTCGTAAAAAATACGCTTTGCTAAGAGATCCAAGGCCAATTTTGATTCTACTATGATTGATCTACCAAGAAAAACGGCCATGACGATCAAATATGTCATCAGACATATTTATTGCCCAATAGGGTGATTTTATATTGGAATAACTCAATCATCGCCGACAACTTGATTGGAATGGCAAAATAGCAGCTAGTAGCAGCCAAATTTAATTTCAATGTCTCCCAGGGATCCTTAAGAAAGACATAGAAGTAGTCCCGAAGCGAAACTTTGCGAAACTTTTTTTGTATGGAATGGTTTGTATGGGGAAAATTTGTTTGTTTTAAAGTGGCATCATTTAATAGTTTTACAATAAACTTTTCTAGGTCTGATATGTCATTCGAAAGGTTTATAAGTAAGCTTTAAGAAACTAGTTTGACAGTTCAACATTTTCTATTTAAGCCGGAGATATGCGAAGATGAACAATTCGTTCATTTTACCAAAAATTGCCAATGGTCTCATTCTGCTGCCAATATCTCGATAAGTATATGGATTAGCAAACTAATATTTTAGGGTTAACTGGTCCAAGTGGTCTACTTGCAACTACCGAACCTTAATCTCAAATTGAATAAAGTCAATTTTCGTTTTTGGCCACCTGAATCCCCTTAGTGCGGCGGCGAGGAGCGTGTTCATCTCGAAGTCCAGAGTCTATACTCTGGACTTCGAGGTGAACACGCTCCTCGCCACCGTGCTATCAGAATTTGACCCGACGCCAATCTGTGTTCTCCTAAGTTCGGCCAACGGACTTCGCTCAGTCTTAGGATCTCAAGCATCATACGGGATGACTCAATGACTAGTTGTGCCAGTTTACCCTACTGGGCTAGGGTTAATACATTCTAAGTTCCAATTCTTTTGCGTTGTTTCGCGCTAAAAGTCGTTGCCGTTGAATCAGTTCGTAATCTTTTATTTCGGGTTTCGGTAACGGTTTTTGGGTTTCGGGAACTGTAGGTTGTTGGCCTTAGGTCCCCTGTTCACTGTGGTGGGGCTGCCACCTTAGGTACAGCTTCCGGTGGTGGAGCATTTCATACTCAGCCGCTGGATGACAGAACAGATACTTTTTTTTTATCTGTATTAACGAGATTTTAGGCTAGTTCAACTCGGGGCCCACGCTTTACTTCCCTTCCGAAGGAAGAACCCACATTTTGTGAGTTTGTCGGGTGTGGGATTCGATCCCAGGTCCTCGGTGTCAACCCGAGCAGGAGAAAATAGCTGCAGAATAACAAACTCAGGTATGGAAAACCGAATACTTGCAACCTGAATGAGGTATTAAGAAGCCCTGCATAATTGGTAAAATACCTAAAATAATAACTGGTATGTATTCTGTGCATAACACGAGAATAATGACATCAGGTGTGGTAATACCTAAATAATAATCAACGATTTGTCCATATAAATAGTGATTTTTTTCTTAATTTAATAATATCTCAAACAGTCCTCGACACCAAACCAATAACTCGTTGAAGTATTTTATCAATATCTACAAAATACCAAAGTAAGTTATTTTCAATACCAGGATAACCGACCAATACCTTGTCTTGGTATGATACCTGACTTTGGTATGCAGCAGTTATGTGTCAGTTATTCGTTCCTGCTCGGGAAGTGTTCTAACCATCACACCAGGTCCACTCCACAGAACAGATACTGTTTGAGCCACACCTCCTTGGTGAACAGACGCTCGGGACGTACCTCCTCAATCTAGCTGAAGTCAGAAGGACAACAGAGCCCAGGCTGCACTACCAGCTAAGCACACAACACTTAGCTGGCGGTCTTTCACCGTTTCATCGTTTCACCTGTGGAAGCATGAGGTAGGAACTAGTGTGGACAAGAGCTTACCGACTCACCGTTTTGCAGTTCACTTGCACAAGCTCTACTCCAATATTCCGAGATCCAACCAGGCTTGTTCATCTTCGAGCTCCTCCTTCGTATTGTCTTTTGGATCACTCCTCCTGTCGACAGCCTTTCATCCAGATTCTACCTGTTCGCTCTAACTCCTCGTTTAGGTGCGATCACCGAGCTTTATTCGCAACTCCACAATACTTTCATTGAACTTGTTCCGGTGTCCTGTCAGCAGTCATCCAGTTGACCAGTAAAGTTCGTTCTTAAGGATACTCTCGTCCGTTGCTGCCAAGGCATCCTCCACCTAAGGATCCCGTACTTAAATTCCCTGTTTTATGCGGCCGATCCTTCTTCAGGTCGATGCGTGCAGTGGAACACACTCCTAGGCCCATAACCTGTTCAGGGTGTCTACTACCTGGAAAAACCTGGAAAACCGGGAATCCTTAGGGAATTTTATTTAACAGGGAAAAACCTGGAATACTCAGGGAATATCTTGAGTACTCAGGGAAATTTTACTCCAATAAAAATAAAACATTGGCTTGTATGAATAAACACCTGATAGTAAAAATCCATATATTAATTTCGCTACAAGGATTTTTTCCAAAATTATCGTCAGGGTTTCTTTAGAAATGTCTCCCAGAATTTATTTCAAAATTCCTTCCGTATTTTTCACGGTATTTTTCTTGGTATCCTTTTTGATTTTTTTCCGGAAAGGTATACTTACGGATTCCTTCCAGGATCCCTGAATCCCAACCGATTTCTCCTGAAGTTTTTCACGGGGATGCTATTTCTTCCCGTTGTTGCTCCTGGAGTTCCCCCAGGTTTTTGCTCATAAAAATCTTCGTAGGTTATCTACCAGAATTTATCTCGAATTCTCTATAAGAATTTCTGTCGAGGTTATCCGTGGAATTTCTTTCGGGATTACTCATGGAGATTTTACGCGATTCCTTCCGGTGTTCCTCTTGGGATTTCCCCAGAACATCTTCCCAGAATTTCTTTCAGAGTTGCTAAAAGAATTATTCCTGGGAATTCTACTAAAGTTCCTTCAAGGGTTTCTGAAGGAGTTTTCACGAATTTTCTGCAAGAGTTACTCAAGAGATTTCTTTCATTTTTTTTTCCTTCAAACAGTTTCTGTGGTTAATGTCAATTTCTTGATTTTGCTTTGGCTGACCAAGCCGTGTGGGAAATTACACTGTTGAAAATGCTTTGATATCCATGTGCACAACAGAACACGTGCTCGATGAACAAATTGAGATTTGAAATTATGAAAAGAAATCCACGTACTCCGGTGAGACTCGAACTCACGACTCCCAATTCGCTAGACGGGCGCTTCTATTCCTTCAAGCTACGGAGTCACTCGACTATCTCCGTCGCCAGCAGGCCTAGAACTGAACTCGATTCCACAATCGCACATGGTTATCTTCTTTTCACAATCCATGTTCATCTAATCCCATCCGAAGGGGGTTTGGATTGTGAAAAGAAGATAACCATGTGCGATTGTGGAATCGAGTTCAGTTCTAGGCCTGCTGGCGACGGAGATAGTCGAGTGACTCCGTAGCTTGAAGGAATAGAAGCGCCCGTCTAGCGAATTGGGAGTCGTGAGTTCGAGTCTCACCGGAGTACGTGGATTTCTTTTCATAATTTCAAATCTCAATTTGTTCATCGAGCACGTGTTCTGTTGTGCACATGGATGTCAAAGCATTTTCAACAGTGTAGTTTCTGTGGGTTTTCTCAAGGGTTTTCTTCAAGTTGTCCTTCCTGGTTTCCTACAGGAATTTCAACTGGGATATTTTTTAAAAGTTCTCGCGAGATTTGTTTTGAAGTTTTATCTGAGATTTCTCTTGTACAGGGGATAGACAAAATGATCGGGACAGGCAAAAATTTCACTTTTCAAAAAATGTTCAACTAGCTGTAACTTTTCGAAAAGTGCATCGAATATTCTTAAATTTTTACTGTAAGTTCATCAACTAGTTGTGTATCAGTGGTCCAAATTTGGGAAAGATCGGGCCATTTTCCACGAAGTTATAAAGATTCTTAAAAAGGTAAAATTATCCGATAGCCAACTTTGAGCTATTATATCTCCGGATTTAATGAACCGATTGCAATGAAATTTTGACCATTCATGACTTATATAATTCACTCTGGAAAACATTTGAACTAACTTGAAATTTTTAACAAGAGAAAAAGTTATAGCGATTTAATATTTTTCACGATTTTTTAGCAAATTGGTCTATTTTTAATATGTATTTTATTACTTTTTCAATTTGTTGGCGGCTATGTTGTTACTTTTTTTTTTCAAAACACCTTTATATATAAGTCAATTAGAGGGAAATTAAATGTACTATAATTTGCATCTTGAATTTTGAAACAATGTTGAAGTTTTGGATAATTTGGTGTTTAGATAGGAAAATAATCTAATCGTTATAATTTTCTTCCGTGTTAAGAATTTCAAGTTTAGTCGACGGTTTTTCATAGCTCATTATATAAGTCATAAATGATCAAAATTTCATTGCATTCGGTTCTTTGAATCCGGAGATATAACAGCTCAGAGTTGGCTATCGGATAATTTTACGTTTTTCAAGAATCTTTATAACTTCGTGGAAAATGGCCCGATCTTTCCCAAATTTGGATCACTGATGCACAACTAGTTGGTGAAATTACAGTAAAAATTTAAGAATATTCGATGCACTTTTCGTAAAGTTACAGCTAGTTGAACTTTTTTTGAAAAGTGAAAATTTTGCCTGTCCCGATCATTTTGTCTATCCCCTGTAGTATCTCCTGGAACTTCTCTCAGAAGATTCCTTCCTATGTTGGTCATGAGATGTCTCTCAGAGTTTTTCTGAATTTATTCTGGACTTTCTCCTAAGATTTTTTTTCCAGAGTGCCTTTTGGGATTTCCACAGGAGTTATTGCTGATATTTCTCATTTAATTCTTTTCTTGAATTCTTCCAAAGCCAAGGCTGTTCCTTATAGTTTGAACCGGATTTCTTGCAGGAATCAATCTGAGATTTTTTTACAGATATTCTCTGCATCGAAACTCTTTCCGGAGTCTTTACTAGAAATTGTCCCGAGATTATGGATACTACTTAAGGGATTTCTTACAAAGTTATTGCAGGAATTCTTCTACGGGGTTTCCTCCGAATGTCTTCGGAGATAACTTACGAAATACCTTATCAGAAATTCAAATTCAAATAATCAACAATCTTGCGAGAAACTACACAAAGTTTATTTTGAAGAAATCTCGACAGGAAATATTAACCCTAAAAGGGATACCTTCATGGCCTCAATTTCGTCACCTCGCTGAGTGTGTTCTGTGGTACCGAGATCCGAAGCACACGCGTCTAAGTAATAGAATGAATGAATGAGTCCGCGCTGCGGTTAGTCAAACCATCAGTAACAGCAAAGTGCCACCAATACACTATCGATACATACACGCGGATGCGGGACATACTATCAGCTTGCGCTGTCTACCACATCCCCCCTTTTATAAACAAAAGACTATTGCTTTAATAACAACACTCCATATAAGCACAAATCGGGCCATTTTCTACTATGCAACCCTCACAGTCCGTTCGAACGTTGGGGAGCCTTATCATCTTTGGCTTCTCGGATCAGCTCGATCAGTTCATTTCTAATTACTGATTCAAATGTCCTTTCTATATAGACAACTTCATTTTCATAAGATTTTCTTCCTTTCTACCATCTACTTTTCTTCGAGGGAGTCTACCAAGAGTTTACTTGTACGATGAACACTACGTATAAGCACAACTTCACCACGACGCTTAGCTTTCCCCGATTTGTACGCTCATTCCATTTCTTCCCGTCACTCCCTTGGTGAAGCAGTAGTCAGCGAAATTGGTAGAAGGAACCACTGTAGAAAGACTCCAACTCGTCTCGAATGAGGTGTGCGACTTTGTATCAGTTCATTCACCGCTCTATAGATGGTTAAATGCGGAGCTTCGTTGTAGATCCCCTTACTCCTCCATGGCACTATGCACGGTGCAACAACACAATGTAATCCTCAGACAGAATCAATGATAGCGCATACTTGTCTATGCCAGGTCGCAACTCAGCTGTCCCACATATCTACAACTACAACCCCCTTAATCCCTACCGACCAATCAATATGTTAGCTTCAGCAAGCACCAGGATTCCGTTTCTCAAAGCCAATGGATGAATCAACCAACTTCGAACCTCGGAAGACTAGATCGCATGTACGCATACGAAAGATCAGCACGTAGGGCAGAATTCGGTTTCCTCTAACCGACCCACGGCTCTCGGTTTCCATTGTGTCTCTCACAGTCTGCAGCTCGCGATCATTCTTATAGGAAGTAGTCAACTTCCATTACTTTAGAAATGTCATTCACAGCAGCTTCCACTTTCATTTCCGACAATGCAGCCAACGCTGGAGAAACACCTATATCTGAAACCTCCTGCCAAGCAGAAAATCTTTGATGATTAACGAGCATAATTTTGAACGCCTGTGGCTTGAGCCATTCAGCTGATCTCTGTGACAACAAACCTCAATTAGCAATTAAAGGTGAATGCATGCCTGCATTGAAGGTTTTTCTTCTCAACAAAAACGTTGTGTCAATAGTAACACAACAACCTCAATTCTCCAAACGATTACATGGCATGAGATTGTTGTATTGTTTGAATTCATCTGCGCCAGAACTGCAGTGAGCCCTACCTGCGAAGACACAGCAAATCTGTGATCTAAAACACAAGCCTCCTCAAAAATGTGTTGCGGTAGACATTGGAAGCAGTTTTTTTTGAACACGGGCACGTTTTATGCTTCCATTGAGCTATTCGCTCTTTGAAGGAAGCACGACACTAGACAACGGACTAGCATGCAACGTCCAGTGACACAACCGAAAACTTTTCCTGACAGCTGCGGCGGGAATCGAACCCGCGATCCTCAGCACGATGTGACCAAGTGCTTGGTGACACTAGCCGCACGATCACGAAGCCACGAAGCCACGAAGTTTGAAATCTGTGATTGGCCTCGCACAGGACGAACCTGGTTGCCAAAGTTTGTTATATGTAAAACCAGAAATATACCAAAAAGTCCAAGAAAACCTTATTCCTCTGTGATTGCCAGATAAAATCCTATCATATTTCACTCAAGACGATCAGCGCACTTTATACTTTCATGTATCTCGTTCTTTTATCGCATATCTCCACTGTGTTTTCAAAAGACCGCAGCCTACACCGAACAGCAGGCAAGTGCAGCGATACAGATCCAAATCCGTCACGAAACCGGTGGTATCCTGACCTCAATTTCGAAACCCTCCTCCTCCACCTGAAGAAACGTCTATTCCACATCCAACGAGACAAAACACTTTGCACTATCAAAACCTAATAATGACCAAAGAAAGATTCAACCACTGACTTGCTTAGTTTACTCGCAGCGCTCTCATCTATCCACAATCTTATTGCCTCGTCTTTCACCGTAAATACTTGGGGTGATACTCGGGAGCTCGGGTTTCTAAGCAGTCCGATGTTTCGTGGATAATTCTCGACCAAGAACAGTATTCGAACACAGGTGGAGTGGCAAAACGATCGGGAATATGATGATTAACAAGCAACATCAACGGCATTCAAATCCCTGACTATTGACTACATTCTCTGCATCAAAGATTATTTCCTAGATCCCCCAACCGCTAGCGAGCGTGAAAAGTGAGGTTACAACAGACTAGACATCGCTAGTGACAATGCTGAGAAATGGTGTTCCACAGGTTGACATTCTTCCCAAAAGACCTTGGCAAATCAACATGTAAAATTTTCTGTTTCTAGCTGTTTTTCATCCAAGTAATGATTGTTGACCACCTTCGAATAACAAACGTTGACATAATTCCAGATCCCTCGATGTGCCAATAACCGCGTCGAACACCGTATTATTTTACCGCTTTGTATCGTCACCTCTCTCGATTTTGAATTCAACTTCGCCGCCACAGCTTTTACATTGCCTTTATACGTGGAACAAACATTCATGAACATTTCGATCCTTTTGTTTTTCTCGTTGTCAGATTTTGAGCTTTCCGACCGAACTCTTACTAACGATCCATAGAAATCATTCAATCCAAAGTACTCCTATTTCAGAAGGAATACTATGAGAAAATCTGAGTTGCGACAGATTGTTGGGTCAAAATTCAGCTGAACAACCTGATCATCTGTTGACAAACCAGCATCCTAAGAAACGAAAAACACATGGCACAAATCTCACAAATGGAGGAGAACGTGCCTCTGGAGTTGACCTACTGGGACCTGATATAACCCGTTATACATAAGCATGAGTATAACACCAACTTTAGAAACACCTTTCCGAACTGATATATCATGTAAATGTGATACCGCCATGGAAAAACATCTATCAATCAGTGAATTTAATCACATTTCGGTTTCCTCACTTACGCATTTCTTCGTACTCGTTTGTTATCTCTGTTTGAGTGAATCAAATCACCTTTCACAAATCATCAGTGAATTTAATCACTTTATTTCTTTTCTTATACGCAACAGTGAATTCAATCACATTTCTTTATATACGCCATGTGAATTAAATCACTACACATCCGACATCCAATATATGTAGACCATTCACGAGCAGGAGGAGATAGCTGTACAACACCATTCAGTAAAGAACAATCGACTGCCTATAACCCGAATTAAGGAATACAAGGTATCACATAGGAGATACATTCCACTTAACATCCAAAGCGTATTCCACAAATTCCAATTGTACATTAACTTCAAATATTGACACACCTAGATAATAATCGACAGCCACCTTTCCCAACAAAAAACGTGATTTTGCAATAATTGAGGTATTTTTCTTCTCGATGACTCAGCGTTTGAACAGCACCAAAATAATCGTTTTCAAAACCAGGAGAACTAACCAGAACTTGTTTTGGAATGATATCAAACGCTGATCTGCTGATATCAAACGTTGGTCGATTTTTTTTCAAGCGTGTAAATACCTGTGTAGAGTTATTGAATCACCATCTAGCTTAACCTTCCGTAAATCGCGCGGTTGACTACCTGCGGTAGCACCACACTAATGCTGAGTACAAAAAGCGAGATTTTTTCAATGTTTTGTACAAAATACAACAGCGCGATCGCTCGAGGGTTAAAAGAAAACGACCACACCGAAATTACCTGTTAAATGAATTTTAAGATCATTAGGGTTTTTTTTTTCAACGTGTAACTATCGATATGCAAGGCAAATGTGTTGCAATTATCAAAAGTAAAATATGTTTATAAACTCCCATATTGAAAATGGCATCAGCACGAATCTTTCAGACTGTAATAGAAAATATAGAACAAAGGCAGCAACCAATTCTCAAGTACCTAAAATACACCTCGCCATACACATTTGCGAGCATGTGCAGAAAGCTTCAGCTAATCAACGCAGCGCAGTTTTCATAGAGCGAAGAATAGAACAACATCAGCCGTACAAGAAGTCGCGTACAAACACACTCACTGCCTACCGTCAACCACTGCGTAATCAAGGCCAACGCGCATTGCCCTACATAGTCGCATCTCTTCTCCCACAGTGAATTGAATCACGTTCCATCTAGCATCTTTCGTTCTATTCAATTTGCTTCCCGAACGTCCAACCAACTAGTTGAACAACAGGTCCAGTCCAGAGAATTAAAATTCTCACAAAAAAAATCTCACTCTCTATTACAACCATCCACTGAGCAGCACTACAAGCTGCCACTGTTGCTAATGCACGCCTAGTACCGCATACATATACGCACCACAGGTGATGCGCGGGCCGAACGCACATTGCTATTCCCACGTGGCTGGCAGTGTGGACGCCTACGCGTTTCAACAGTAGGTACACGGCTGCTGTTCACTTACACTATTTCCAATCATTGTCAAGCGTCTGGGTTGACGATTGAAGAAAAGAACGCCTTCTTTCGTGCAGCATGAATGATGCTATCTTTTTAGCCTCGTTCTTAATCAAATGATGGGTTTGTACATACCTTAAAACCGCACATGACATTTAAATCGATATGCCTGAACCAGCTCACCAGAAACATCCCGCAATGCAACAGGCAAGGATTGCCCGAAGCAGCCACTCCATGATTCTTCTTGCATTTAATCACAAATTTAATAACCCCACCTCACTGAGTATGCTGCTTCAATCACCATTATTTTATTTTCTTTCACTTCACAGGGCTCACACTCTTGCTTTTCTTTCATTTTCAATATTTTTTTTCACTGTTGATCACTTAGGTTGCCGAAAATTTTCCCAACACTGCTTCTTTTTTTCCAATATGGCGTACCATAAGCGTGGCCGGATTCACTTTCTTCTCTGATATTTATTTCCTAATTTCACTTTCATTATTTTTTTCAATTATTTGACTGGAAAAATTATCTCCAATATTATTTTCGTCACTGGTTTCCACATCCAAACCATGTTTCACTTGATATATACATTTTTTTTTTCACCCTCGTCGCCAACTTGTGGTACCGAGATCCGAAGCACACGCGTCTAAGTAATAGAATGAATGAATGAGTCCGCGCTGCGGTTAGTCAAACCATCAGTAACAGCAAAGTGCCACCAATACACTATCGATACATACACGCGGATGCGGGACATACTATCAGCTTGCGCTGTCTACCACATGTTCCATCAAAGACGAGCTCTGAAAGGCGCCTGGGGTCCAATGGACCCCAGGTATCCCTTTTAGGATTAACGACATCCAAGAAGGAATTCTGAAAACCTCATGGAATCCTGAAAGCAGATACGGACGAAATTCCGCGAGAAAAACAAGAGAAATATCGGAAAACTTTCGGTACAAATCCCGACATAACTATTGGATAGCTATCCCGGAAAACCACTACAAAAGACACGGACACTGTCTTTAACCGGTAAATCCAGACTGAACGAAACTTAACACGGAGTGGTTGAGGATAAGAAAGCTATTCTCGCGAAAAATTTCATCGCTCGTAGCGGGAATCAAACCCTCACCCATCCGGACTCTAGCCGCATGGCTACGAGGCTCGACCAATGACATTCTTGAAGAAACTTTAAATAGTTATGGATGGATCGTCAGGAGGAATCCAGCGAGAATCTTTGGAAGTATATCGGAAAACCTCTGCAAGAAATATCGGGACGTACTCAAACAGATATCTCGGGAAAGAATCCCGCGGAAGTCCAGGAAGAAACACTGGAAGAAATTCCAGGAACCACGCTCAGAAATCTTGAAAGAATTTTTGAAAAGTAGGGGGACTTACGTATTTTCGAGAGTTTTGTTTTCTTCGTCATGGGGTTTTTTTGAAACCTGTTGAACTCAGAGATATGACATCAAATCCTTCCCAACCAAGCTGAATATGATCAAGTTTCAGACAATTTGGCCGAAATAAACCCTTCATGACGAAGAGAACAAACCTGCCGATGATACCCCAAGTCACTCTTTATAATTTTTAGAAAATTTGGGTTATTTTTTTAATTATATTTAAACTTTCAAAATTTCATCTCGAAAAACCTGGAAAACTCAGGGAATTTTATTTTGATTTATGAGTAGACACCCTGCTGTTGTGTATTCCACTGTGATGTTCCAAACATCTCTACTCTAAAAATAAAAAAAATGCATCAACATCCCCATCCTCCCGAGTTCAGCCGCACTTTGATGAAAAACAAAGCCAACCAGTCCCTGGTTGTCTCTGCAGTTTGCAACCTCCTGCCTAGGTTGGGTCGGATTGGAACAATTCTCACGTCACTGATAATCATAATTCAAACACTAATTACTAATTTTATGGCTCGCAAAAAAGAAGCAAAACAGATCACATTACAGCAATTATGGCTGTTACGTTTACGTGCCTTCTACTCACCCGTCGTAAAATGTGAAGCAAAGATACGCATGCGAAAGAAAGTGAATGTTGCAATCTCAGACATTGTGGGTGTATGACGCTTTTGATGAAAATCGTCATCGCCGTACTCGGAGACGTCGTCGCGTCATTGACCCAGACACTGACTGTCGCGATCGTAAACCTATCAAAATCTAACTTAAACAGAATTTCACTTTCTAAGTCGATCCTCTCCTATTGAAGAAGTACATAAACAAGACTCTGTCGCCCGGGGGACACTTTTCCCAACAAGCTTTTCTCGCATTTCCTTATCAAGAGAGCCCATCAACATCAACATGTCAACTCTTCTGGGCGATCAGATCCGCGCGCGCTCGAGTTTGCTCCAGATATCCGCAACGACAAGTTCCCTTTCGCGATACCCTTTAAAGCGGAACCTGCTACGCGGCATTCCTTCGGTTCGACTTGCATCGCTTCTGGTCATCGAGCTGCACTTTTTCCAACAACCCCCATTCAATCGATCGACTGTTTTAATTGACAGAGCGTTATCGATCGATAACCACCGATAATTAGCTCGTCATCGCGGTTTACTGCTCTATTGGTTGTAGAAAGTTCGCGGCATTAATGCTGTTGGATGACAAATTTGTATCGTCTCCAATGCTGACCCACTAGTTTAGACGGTGGAGCTATACTTACTTGCCTGAATGTAAAAACTCTCCCTTTCCAAAGAGAAATGACCAACAACCATTAGCACCAGATCGTGACCACATTGTGGGGGAGCATCGACGATTTGAGTCAGTTTTGATTTTTGGCTTCTGTCATCAGACAATAATGAAAGAATTCGCCACCCATCGGGAGCGTGGTTTGCATTGGTAATAAGTCGAAAGCATTGCGTGTTTCATGCTTTTTCTTTATTTGTTTGGTGAACTCTGAACTAGACGAGTGGAATTCCTTCGTTTCCGGACTTGTGGTCAGTCGTGACTCGCGATCGATCGCGCATTTATGTATAAACAATGGTGGTGAAGGTGATGATGAGGTACAATAAATTACAATAAATAGGAAATAAATTAGGTCTTAAAACTAGTCGGTGACGAGGAGAGATGCTCAGTTTTAGGGGAGGATGATCTACCAGTCTTTATGGTACAGGATCGGAACGGATGGTGGCGCAGGAGCAGCATAAGCGACTGGTGGCGGAAGTGGGATTGGGTTGGAGCTTCTTGCTATGATTTGCGACACGGCAAGTACTAGAAGAATGACCTGGAGATGAAAACAATATACGTAACAGACAAACGACAAGATAGTTCTTAGATTTCGATACTTACTCCAACACCCAATCCCTTCATCGAAACAACTGTAAGGGCGGACAGCAGGGTGGTGATGACTCCAACAACGAACGCCGTTGGGACCACAGCAAAGCTCATTCGTTTCAAGAAGTGATGACCGAAGGTTCTACCCTCTGGAAGAAAAATGAAAATGCAATTATTTGAAGAGATTTTATGATAATGCATGGCGATGTATGTTCAAAATTTGAGTGCTGAGGATGTTGTTCTCTAGTCCATTACAGCAATAACTATTTCACGTCCATTTACTTTATAATACATTCCTGCTGCATTATCGCAAAGTATAATGGAGATTGTGAGCTTCAAGCCGAACGAAATAATAGTTTAGCTGTCCATGAACAACATTAAACCAAAATCTGATCGATAAATATGTTATGGCTTATACTATCTGAACCAGTTCCGTTCAAGCTGTATGTAATTGTTAAGTTGTTACGAAAAACATTCCATGCCCTATGTCTAAGAGGTACATGTGGCACTGAGAACAGTGACTCCTGTAAAGAAAAAATATACTCAGCACCAGTGTTGAAAATTTCATTTCGTCATATTTAAATTCAATCACCTATAGCTCATTTTAGAAGCTGAACCTGAGAATATGGTATATGAAACACTTGTGCGGCTAGACCAGTTCTGTAAGAAAGTCACGGAAAAACCGCTATTTTTTGAATATTTAAGGTAAATGTCACGGACTACCTTTGAAAAATGCCAAATGATATTCACCGTGAATATCATTGGCATTTTTCGAAGGTAGTCCGTGACATTTACCTTAAATATTCGAAAAACATAGTTTTTTCCGTGACTTTCTTGCAGAACTGGTCTAGCCGCACAAGTTTTTCATATACCATATTCTCAGGTTCAGCTTCTAAAATGAGCTGTAGGTGATTGAATTTAGATATTGCGAAATGAATTTTTCAGCACTGCTCAGCACATCAACAATCCTTAGATTAATCAAGGAGATAAAGAAGGACTAGGGTAAGTGTGCCCATCGTTGTGGTAGTAAGATAAATTCATTTAAAAAACAATGATCGTACCATCTAACGAAGGGTTGTCAAAGGTTAGTTGGTAGTTTTCTATCCAAATTTGCTTGGAAAAATATAAAAACTATCGTTTCTCTCTGTTTTTGATCATAAATCACTTACCACAACATTAGAGACGTAGTATGCGGCGCCCGAGAACGGACGCAAAAATTTTCATCCTTGTGTTTTCTGTCAATTTTTTCGAAAAAATAAATGTTTTAGAGAATACGTATTTCGGTTATTAGAAGTGTTTTACGGTTTCGATTGCAGTTTTCGGTGAAAAAGTTTTACGGTCTTGTTATTGAAGAAGAAATTGGACGCCGGGGTCGACAGTTAGGGTGGCGAAGTGGATTTGTCCGGATTGTGAAGGGCTGAGAAGAGGAGTAAACAGACGCTGAGCGAACTGCTGGCTGTTGAAAGGGAAAAAGAGTGAGGGAGAGTGGAGGTGACGGCGAGAGGAGCTAAGTGTGGGATAACGTTTTTAACTTGGGTGAGAAGCGTCATTGATGAGACGCAGGAAGGGAAAAAGTAAAAATCTGAGGAAAAATATTATGCACAGAACTTAGTGGGTTGATTGTGTGCGTTGTGATCAATGAGGTCTTGGGTACGCACCTGGCACGGTGTAGTTACTGCTGGCAAGAGAGGATGGGCTTTTCGAGTGGAGATGTGCTTTACGGTTTGCTATCGGTGTCGGTTATCCAACGAGTATTGGATTGAATGGTCAGGCATGCCAGTCAGAGGTGCCGCTTCCGGAATTCAGAAGACGTAGATGACGACAATTACATTCGGCACTCGGGAATTGGCGACAAATTTGGTGAGATCTATCTAATTTTACCTTCCATTGCTTATGCATTATAACATTGTACAATTTTCATTTTTATATTGCGGGGTTTACACACACACACACACACACACACACACACACACACACACACACACACACACACACACACACACACACACACACACACACACACACACACACACACACACACACACACACACACACACACACACACACACACACACACACACACACACACACACACACACACACACACACACACACACACACACACACACACACGGGGAGGGGGGGCGTGTTGTAGCCTAAGGGAGTTAAAAGAACTGATGACTGGACTAAAGTTTGTGGAGTAGCCAGACTTTTTTTCATGAGATAGCAACTTTATGTTGACTACCGAAGGAATTCAGCGATTTTAACTCACCCTGCTACAACAAACCATTAGGTAGATAATTCCCTACCGGAATTACTCTGCAGCCATAGGTAATCCTTGCGCTGATGGTGGATACACTTTAATCATCATCATCATCATATGTACTTCGGGAAGGGATCACTCTATTTTCTTCTCGTTTCAGAGAGCGAGTAATGGCGCTTAAGCCTAGGCTTTCGAGCCTGGACATCAGGGTGAAATTCCTATGTCCCATCCCAGGAAGAGGAGCATCGACGGGGTGACATTAACTTTCTTAGCAAAAGTCACTCCCAACGTATTTATTTCCAGGGCTGGAATTCTCATCAAAGTGTAAAAACGCAGTGAGCCACCGGCTGCGCGCATTCAATACAAACGAATGTGCTGCGTACGGATGCTCATTCTCACGGATCTTTTGCTCTTTAAGGCGCACTGCGTTTTGGCGCATTGTGTAATGTATCTGTTTCACGCAAAGAGTAAAGGACACATGATGCACGCATACTCATTGCACTGCTCATTGCGCAGTTGCTATGACAGAAATCACAGATAAAAGAACGTAACACTGACGAAAATGTCTTTCTAGGTATCTCAGGATCCTGATAACTTACAGAGTCGGTGTTTTCGGCATAATTATTAGACTGGTCAAGGACCTACTGGTAATGGGTAGTATGATTCAGAATTCTTCCATTAGGCGGCGCTAGTGATCGAACAAATTTTATATTTCATATATCTCAGGACTCTGATCACTTAGAAAGATGGTGTCTTCGGCATTGTTGTTTGGTAGGACAAGGGCTTACAGTTCATGGACAATTTGTTTCGAAATTTTGCCACTAGGCGGCGCTAGTTACACATTTGCAATGTCATGCAAATGATTGATTTTTTTTCATTAAGTATTCAACATGCCGTAATTTTGTTTTCTTTAAACATATTCAAGTCAAGTCTAATGTTTTACAAAGACCAATATGTTAGCCGTAAATGTGCGAAATTTCATTTCATTCGGTTCACTAAATTCTAAGATATTGCAGTTTAATGAAAAATAATCAAATATGAGTCATTTTACTAGAATCGCTCTAACTTCATGTAAAATTATCCAATCAAGCCCAAATTTGTACCATTCAGAGCTAACTAGTTGTGCAATAAGCGATAAAAATTTGAGATTTTTTTGTGTACTTAATAAAAAGTTACAGCTTGCTGAATATTTTTGCGATAAAAAATTAAAGTTGCATGCTTCTACTCATTTTTGACTAGCGCCACCTAGTGGTAGAATATTGAAACAATTTACCAATCAACGGAAAGGCCTGACCTACCAAACAACATTGCCGAAGACACCATCTTTCTAAAAGATCAGAGTCCTGAGATATATGGAATATAAAATTTGCTTGATCGCTATCGCCACCTAGTGGAAGTATTTATAACCAACCGGCCTATCGCTAGCAAGACCTTAACTATTCTAACAACTTTGTCAAACACACGAACTATCAAAGTAATCATGGTGCTGAGATATACGGTGTGAAATTTTCACAAGTGTCACATCTTGTTGTCTGTGATTTCTGTTATGTCAGAGACAAACAGACGTAATACTGAGAGTTTTTTATACCAAATATCTCATGATCGTGATAACTTCGAGAGTTGATGTCTTCGGAAAAAATATTTGGCTGATTAAGAACTTACCAATTATGATTCGTTTGATTAAAAATACCTCCACTAGGTGGCGCTACAGAGCAAACAAAATTTATATTATATGTATATCAGGATTCTGATCACTTAGAAAGATGGTGTCTTCGGCAATGTTCTTTGGTTGGTTAAGGCCTTTCAGTTGATTGGTAAATTGTTTCAATATTCTGCCAGTAGATGGCGCTAGTTATCAATTAGAAGAAGTACGCAACTTTCAATAATTATCGCAAAAATATTAAGCAAGCTGTAATTTTCTATAGAGTGCACCAAAAATTCTCAAATTTTTATCGCTTATTGCACAACTAGGTAGCTCTGAATGGTACAAATTTGGAGTTGATTGGATGATTTTACATGAAGTTAGAACGGTTCTAGTTAAATAACTCTTATTTGAGTATTTTTCATTAAACTGCTATATCTGAGAATATATTGAACCGAATGAAATGAAATTTTGCACATTTACGGCTAACATATTGGTATTTGTAAAACATTTGACTTGACTTGAATATGTTCAAAGAAAACAAAATTACAGCATGTTGAATACTTAGTGAAAAAAATCAATCATTTTTATGATCTTGCAAATGTGTAACTAGCGCCGCCTAGTGGCGGAGTTTCAAAACAAGTGGTCCATTTACTTTGAGCCCTTGACTAACCAAACAACATTGCCGAAGACACCAACCTTCTAAGTGATCAGAGTCCTGAGATATATGAAATATAAAATTTGTTTGACGTCTAGCACCACCTAGTGGTGGAATACTGAATCAAACGATCCATAACCTTTAGGCCCTTGATCAGCCTAACAACTTTACCGAAAACATCAATTCTCAAAGTAATCAGGATCTTGAGAAATATAGGAAGCAAATTTCGACAGTGTTACGTCTGTTTGTCTCTGATTTCACTTTGTTTTACCTCACTCATTGTCAATTTACTTTCACAGTCTTTAACAGTGAGCAGAACAAATAACGCAGTGTGTAATGGCAAACTGCTCGCTGCGTGTGAGTTTGCTCTCTGCGTTCTTTTCATTTCTCATTGCGTAGCCACCTGCTCTTTGTGCTTTGCGTTTAGAAACTGCGCATTGCGCGCAGTGAGTGAGGAAATGCCAGCCCTGTTTATTTCACATTTATACTACATACTATGCTGAGCGGTTGGTACGAGATGTCCCCGTTCTATAGCGTTATCCGCAACAAGACGCTGCACAGTAGGCCTGGCCGCTTCAATTCTTGTATCACATCTCCGATGTGCTGCAAGCATTGATAATGACAAGAAAAATGATAGAAGTAGTCGATTCTATCATTTTCCAGGATTCTTTCAATGAATGGCTGTGTATGTGTAGACTAGACTAGACTAGACTAGATAAATCGCTTACCACAACATTAGGCACACTGTTCCTATTATGGTTCCTATTGTTGCGGTATCCCATTGAAATCACATGAGATACCGCAACATTAGGGAGACTACCGCAACCTACCTACTTGTAGCCAACTTTGAGTTGTTATATCTCCGGATTTAATGAACCGAATGCAATGAAATTTTGATCATTCATGACTTATATAATGAGCTATTATAAACTTTTGACTAAACTTAAAATTCTTTACACGAAAGAAAATTATTACGATTGGATTATTTTCCTAATATACCACCAATTTATCCAAAACTTCATCATCGTTTCAAAATTCGAGATAGTAATTATAATTCATTTAAATTCCTTCTAATTAACTTTAATATGAATATGTTTTGAAAAAAAGTAACAAAATAACCGGCATTAAATTGAAAAAGTAATGGGATGCATATGAAAAATATATAAAATTAATAATAAAACATACATTTATTCTAACCGCCATAACTTTTTTTCCTATTAATAATTTCAAATTAAGTAAACTGTTTTCCAAAGTTCATTATATTAGTCATAAATGATCAAAATTTCATTGCATTCGGTTCATTGAATCCGGAGATATAACAGTTCAAAGTTGGCTATCGGATAATTATAGCTTTTTCTAGAACCTTCATAACTTCGTGTAGAATGGCTCGATCTTTCCCAAATTTTGACCACTGATACACAACTAGTTGATGAACTTACAGTAAAAATTTGAGAATATTTGATGCCCTTTTCGAAAAGTTACAGCGAGTTGAACATTTTTTGAAAAGTGAAAATTTTACCTGTCCCAGTTATTTTGAGTATCCACTGTATGATGGTATCACTTGCATTAATAGTAGTGTTAACTATTATTACGTCTTCTAATAGCTCCTAATATCTTCTCGACTATTTTCTGGCTGAAAAAAAAAACATTGGACGCCTCACATTTTGAGAATTGGCACCCAAAGTATTCAAATTTCTAGTATGAACATTGAACAACTTGTTTCATAACTTAGGCCTTATTTTCAAATAATGTTAAAAATCAATGTGATTCAAAACGCAGACTTATTTATAATGTATTCTTCAGATTTAATGAAATAAGCCAATTTTTTGACCATTTCATGCATTTTTGTATAAACATCTGCTTCCGACTCTTCTTGCAGTTCTTTCATATCGTCGGTTTCCTGCAATAGGGGCACAACTCAAAATTTGTCATTTTTGAGATTTTGATGGCAAATGATGAAAAACTATGTAAACTTTCATCTCACAAAGACCCGTTCCAAAATGCGATGAGAAACGCAAGCTTTTTGCATTTTCACCAATTTTCCGCAATAAAGGCACAACTCAAAATCAGTCAACTTTTTCAATAGTCGATGAAAAATAGTAATCCTAAATTCATGAAACAGATAGTCCTTCAGTCCCTTTCCATGATACAACAATCAAAATTCGTTTACTTTTGTCGAATAATAAGAAAATTAAGTGAACTTGTAGGATGTGCTTCAAGATTGCCAATTTTCAAACGCTCATTCTGAAAATTCACATTTTTTGAGTTGTGCCCCTATTGCAGGAAACCGACGATATAGCAGTCTTCTATTTTATTTAAACATGCTCGCTCAAGCTTGTATGGCAAAACCACATGTCAAAAAGTTCGATGGGCCCCCTTCTTATTTCGTTCTACATATATAACGCCACGATGCTCTGTTCAAATTTTCAGCTAAATCTGTTAACATTAGGGCGGTGCTAAAATCGTTTGAAGTTTGTATGGGAGTTTATATGGCAAAATATCGTTTTTTGCAGTTTTCTTCTGAGGGGTTCTTATTTTCCTTAAAAAAACGTAATAGATCCTATTGAAATATAGCCTGAGATATGGCGAAAATCTTTGTCGAAGACCACAACGTGGTCAGACACTTGCGAAAAAAGTTATAGCCTAGACAGTACGGGCCCATTCAATAAGATATTATTGCTATTGTTATTCCTTTACATGTTAAATGTTAAGCACCACCAGATGGTCTGTATGTAATATCTTTTCTTACAAGCTTTGAATGACCTTGGGGTCTTCGACAAAGTTGTTCGGTACATGTAAGACTATAGTTCTATATAATCAATTATGTGTTTTAAGTAAAAAGAGTGCCCCTCCTGAGAAAAATGCTAAAAAACGATGTTTTCCCATATAAACTCCCATACAAATTTCAAACGAGTTTAGCACCGCCCTAATATTAACGGATTTAGCTGAAAATTTGACTAGAGCATCGTGGCGAACGTTTTTGTTTCGGTGTACGTATAGTATAGTACTAAATATACTATCACAGCGATAAAAAAGTTTTATCATAAAATCTTTTGTACCGTCTACCCTCGTTGGTTTGACCGCATCTAATCTGAACACTTTTTAATTTGACCCCCTCTAATCTGCACATCGTTCAAACTAAAAATTGTTCTAACGTCATTCTTCTCATGGAACGGGGTGAAACGGAACGCAGAATCAAAACAAAACAGCAAAAACGGTTACCATCAGTGTGTTTTTCGATGTCCACAGGGTTACTAGAAGTTCAAATTAAAAATGAACCCCGTTGGTTTGCATGAGGTGTCGTTCAAACCAGACGGTATGAGTTTCCTGAGACTTTTTTGAAAATTTTTGGGCCTCGAAAACGAATGTCTATCACTGTATACAGGGCCGGATCTAAGGGGGGGGGCATTTTAGGGGCCCCCACAAAAACCTTTTTTGTTTGCTAACATGAGCTTTATTGTTCATATTGCTCAAGTACTGTTCGAAAATAAGGAAAAACATTTTTGGTCATCTCTCGAAGGGGCCTCCACATCCGCTCGGGCCCGGGCCCCCACAAACCTTAATCCGGGCCTGACTGTATAACACTCTTGAAGCCCTCTTGCACTCTCTTTTATGTCTCTTCACTGCCTTAGATATAGTCATTGTTCCATTTTCTTATGGAGAATCTATAAATGACGTAGCATTGTTTGCTTTTCGACACCCCCTCGCTCCTCATAGCCTGTTTTCCCATACCCAACACATGGCTTGTAGCATAGCCAGAGACTCCCCCTTAGACTCCCTCTTCTCCCTTAAAATGCTGCGTCATTGATCGACGGTTCCTTATGTACATATACTGGTACTGGATAATGCTCCCTCTTTTTATGCAAAACCGTTTTGCAAAACGTGATAAAGTTGCCTAAATTGCTGTTTTGATTATCGGCAACGCAGTTTTTTTAATTTGTAAAACGAGTTTTATTATTTAACCCGACGTTTCGGCGCAGGTATGGCGCCTTCTTCAGGGGAAACTGTAAATATTATTGGTTTCATTACAGTTTAAGTATACTACACATAAATTGAAACGGCATAAAAAGACCTGCAAGAACATTTAGCGTGCAGTAGGGTGACTCATACTTCTAGATCCAGTCGTTACTTCTACTTTCTATCCAGTATGTTACTTGTACTTCCCATCCTATTTAATTTCCCTTAATTTCGATTTTCTAAAAAAAAAAATAACGTTTGTGTCGGATGTAGGGAGGGTTTTACGGGTGATTAATGGAGAATTTAGATGGGTTTCAATGAAGTTTCAAGGCACGTCAGGCTTTCAAGTGATAACAGGAATGTATACCCTGGAACGTTCTTGAAACCCGATAAAACTCATTTCACCGCTTCTGAAACCTTCTGACACCCACTGGAACACCCTGGAACGTCCCTCAAACACAATGGAACGTTCATGAAACCTTCTGACCCCCTGGAACCCCCCAGGGTTCTCTTAAACCCTCACAACACTCCTTAAACTCCCAGAAACGCACATGGAACTTCTTGAAAACACTAAGAATGCTTCTGCAACTCCCTAAACCCGCCAAAACACATCTGAAACTCACTGGAACGCACGCAAACAACCCTGGATGGAACAAGAGCTGAAATGTCATTTCGTCATGTCTAAGTTCAACCACCTATAGCTCATTTAAAAAGCTGAACCTGAGAATATGGTATGTGAAAAACTTGTGCGACTAGACCAGTTCTACAAGAAAGCACAGAGAACAGACGTCCAAGCTCATGAAGTGCAGTTGTGTAAAGCATTGCAACGGTTGTTTTGAAATAACTGGGAATGTGGCCATCACGCGGCGCTGTCACAATTCGAATCGGGGTGCAAATTTGCCGTTGTTTTATCTTTTGGCGCTAGTGTCGTCAAGTGTGCACCCCAATATAGTTCCACCGAGTGAGTGTGTTGAATTTACTAGGGAAACACTGTTTGTATTGCTGTTCAACTCATTTATAATTGAAATTAGTGAAACTAATTATCATTGGGTAGCCTAAATTTAGTTGTTGAATTAGTGAAATAGTCGTCAACATCTTGTTATTTGAGCAAATACAGCTCAGTATCTGAGTAGGAAAGTTTAAAGGTGCGCTAGTGAAATATTTCTTTAGCAAGCGCCATCATGGCGTCGGAACGAGTTTTTAGGTGGGAATGTCACCGTTGTTACTTGCCAGCTCAGGGTTAATATGCTCAAGGTCGCTTATTGACTTGTTCCCTCAACACCCACACAGAGGAAGGGCACTCACGAAGAGCAAGCAACTGCTCGAATTACACTTCTACCCACTGGGCTTTACCTGGATCAAAATTAACGGCAATTAATGTTGTACACAATGTTGTACACCGAGAAAATTCAAATCATAAAAGGAAATTGCACAGGAAATCCAAAAGTGGAAGCAAACTGGTTCCTCTATGAACCCGACAACGCGGAAATACAACAAGAAGTGGAACTATTAATTACCAGGGCTATGTTCCTTGAAAAGAATAGCTACTGAGGCTAATTACGGTAATAATTCTTACAATTTATTGACGTCATGTCACAGGGGTACTTGCGTGATTTGGGCGGATATTCCTGGCGGGCTTGGTGGTGGTTTCGGTGGCAGGCGGTTGTAGGCGTCGATGGCTTCTACGGTCTACCGGACCAGCAATCGGAATGGGGATACCGACGGCCGTAATGGTCAACGGGACTGGCCGGGGCTGGCGGATTGGATCCCGCGACTCACTTGAAGGGTTGATGGTGGGTTTCCAAAATGGCGGGGAATCACCACCCGTGTCGGAAGACGATGTCGTACCGTATCCCAGACACGGAAACGAAAGCGTGGTGTATCGGCGACGTGGCGAAGGCGAGGCGGTGGACTACGGCGGCTAGTGGCTTGGAAGATGGCGGCGGTGGCTAACAATTCTTGGCCGGGCTTGGCAATGGCCGGACGGGAGACGGGATTCGCTCCAACAGCAAGGGTCACGTGGCTGTTTCAACCTGGATGCGCGGCGTATCGAGCCTCTTCCGATCACACCGTGTCTTGCTCGGTCCTCCGGAACGTTGTCTGCCAGAAAAAAGCGAATAAACAGAAAAAGGCCCGCTTCGTGGACCTGCCCACCAAATTAGTACCCTGTGACGTCACTTACATTTATTTTAGCCTCACAAAATTAACATATGTTCACTTAACATTTAACAATTACCTCTTTCTTTTGTTCTTCTTAATATAATCGTTGTAGCTTCTCACTTTTCTTCTAACTCTTGCATGAAATCTATAACAAAACGTTTTAACCACATAAATTTACGATACAATTAACCACTATTTCTTTCTACTAACCGTACTAATTTTTATCAATGCACGCGTACTAACAATTTTAACAATTAACGATTGTTTCCTTACAATTACCACCTAAACACAAAGAGACAAAGCACTAATTATTAAAACTTCCACTTTTCTTTTACTTATTATCACCTTTTGAAAAAAAACTAGATTAACGAATTTCGCGCACTTATCACTTTCAGGATTTCCAGGCAAAAAAGAGAGTTTCCTCGGTGATTTGCTCCTTTTTATCAAAATCGCAAATCACCGATGGAGCCGAAGTTGTTCATCAATCGTTCCCGTCGTACATTCGGGAACGGTTTTTGACAGTTATGCTCTAAACATAGCCATAATTGATTTTGGTTCCACCTATGGGACAGTAGTGCAAATCCGGGCGGGATTTTTATGTTATCCTGTCACGGAGAGTAGCTTACATTGCTCAAAAGCACCCACCCATACCGATAGAGTGTTGTGAGTGGAGCAGCGATCACTACACACATCAAGTCACTGTGTGCAGCCACTGACCCATTTAGTGTTAGTCGGATGTGTATTTATTTAAAGGGCGTGTTATTTTTAGGGATAGAGGGAATATGAAATTGCGGTGGAGCCAGCAAGTAATAATTGTAACCGCTGGTTACACCGTCGATGTCGCTACTAAGCTTGTTTTCTCTTTACACAAGATTTTCAAGCAATTTTGTTCGAGCATTTTCGTCTGTTCTCTGTGAAGAAAGTCACGGAAAAACTGCTCGTTTTCGAATAAACCATGAATCTCAAGTGACATTTTTCGAAGGTCGTGCGTGACATTTACCTTAAATTTTCGAAAAAGAGCGGTTTTTCGTGACTTTCTTGTAAACAAGAACTATATAACATAGTTAACAAGAACATGCTATATGACTGGTCTAGCCGTTTAAGTTTAGTTTTTCTTATACCATATTTTTAGGTTCAGCTTCTAAAATGAACTGTAGATGATTGAATTTAGATAATATTGAAATGACATTTTCAGCATTGCCTGGAACACCCCTAAAATACTCTTGCAACCCTCTAGGACACTCTGAAACACCCCTAAAACCCTCTGAAACGCCCCTGAAATCCTTTGAAACCCCTGGAACGCTCCTAAAACCCCTTAAAAGCCCATGTAACGCTCCTGAAGCTTCCTAAACAACACCTGAAATGCTGCTAAAATCGCTGGAATCCACATGAAGCATCTGTGGAACATCCCTGGAACGCTTCTGAATCTCCCTGAATCTGCATGGAACGCCCCTGAAGTATTCAGGAATGCCCCTGACATCTCTTGAAAACCTCTGGATCGCTCCAGAAACCCCAAGGAATACCCATGAAACCCCATGGAACACCCCTGAAGTTCTCAGGAACCCCCTGGAACGCCCATTAAGCCCTCTAAAGCTCCATTGAAAACCTTTGGAAACCTCATGGAACGCATCTAAAATCCCCTGTGTGACACTCCTGAAACCTCTGAACACTTCTGGATCGCCCGTAGGACCCCCTGAAATCCTCTGGAACTCTCTGGGACGCCCCTGAAACACCCCGAAATGCCACTCAAATCTGCCACTCAAATCCACTGAATCCCCATGGAACGCCCATGAAACCATATTGAACGTTTATGAATCTCCTAGGAATGCCCCTGAAACCCCTTAGAGATCTCTGGAATACCCTTGAAACAGCATTATCCTCTAAAACCTCCTCATTTTCTTACGTCTGAAACTTGAACTGAACATTTAGAAGGTACTAACTAACAACCAGAAGGTTACGAACATACGATGCAGCAAACGAGTCAAGTAAACATTGCATTGTAGCTACTGACAGTCTTCAACAGAACGAATTCGAAGGTACAGTTTCAAATTATCAGTGTATACTAGTTTACAGCCTCGAGGGGGTAAACAACACAAGTTGTTAAAAAAGATAGCAAATTAAAGGGTGTCTAAAATGTTGCAAGTGGTATTTTTTTCCACAAATTTGTCAATCAAACACACACTATGTCCACAGAGAACAGACGTCTATCTTCGCTTTCTGCCTTGTGTAAAACTTTGTAACGGTCATATCAGAGTATGTGGTTATGCTCCCGTAGCGCGGCGCTAGCGTCCCATCACTTACATTGTTATGTTGTCAAATTTGTTTCCAGTGCTCACCGTTTTTGGCCGTTTGGCGCTCGTGTCGCTTTGTGGGCTAGTGTATTTTAACTATGAACACTGCCATCGTGGGGTCAAATCGACTTTATATGTGGGGCAGTCTCCGTTGGTGGCGTTGAGGTACACTTAAATCCTTTACACACGATTTCGACGTGTTTTTGTTCGAGCTTAAATGTCTGTTCTCTGTGCTATGTCTCCGAAAAAGCTTGAGTTTTTTCGTCTATTTCAGGTATGTCTGAGCCGACTGGTATAGTCGGTAAAGGGCAATAAAATTATCTGCCTCTTGGAGTTGCGTTCTCAATAGAACGCATACTAGTAGTAGAGCGATTTCGCACTACTGACCATTTGGTCGGTGAAGAAGCATGCCGCCGTAGGGCATCAAATCTCATCGCATAAACAATTCGCTCGCGCTCATCATTTCGAAGGCGCAGCCGGGGAGATTGACATTTAAGCCGAAAGAGAGATAAAGTTGTGGACGACGGACTCGGTTAGAGTTTTTTTTTGTTCTGTGGCTAACTAACTAAAGCGCCGGACTAGCGATACGAAGTCGTGGGTTCAAATCCCACCAAAACAAGCGGTATTTTTTCACAAATTTATCTCTCAATTCGACACATAAAATTAATTAGACGCTGTGTCTCCAAAAATGTTTGAATTTTTCGTATATTTCAGACATACCAGCCGACTGGTAAAGCCGGTAAAGGGCAATAAAATATAAAATGTTGCCTTGAGGAACTCTCGAATGGTTGCAAAAAATATGTGGTTCTATGATCTATGATATCTATGATTTTTGAGGTGTTTCAAAGATTTTCATTGGGGTTTAGAAGTACTCTTGACCAATTCAAAGAGTTTCAAAGAGTTCCAATGGCGCAGATGAGGTCTAAGGTTTCAGGGGTTTTCTAGGGGCTTCAGAAAGGAGGCTTTAGGGGTGTTGGTGGCTTGCTTGAGAACCCTTATGAAACAGATTTGAAACCCCCCGAATTCCCCTGAAACAGCTACTCTACGGAAACATCTATGAATCCCCCTAAAACGCCTCTACAGTGCGAGAAATAAGTATAAAGACAGAGCCGTTTTCCCATACATAATAATCATGTTTAGGGATCAAAATCTCTTTTTCTAGCGATTCGATTGTTATTATTATTATTATTAATTTATTTGAGGGACCCTTTAACTGAATGGAAGTTATTCGGGTCCGGGTAATTCGATTGTTATGGAATTTTGGCTGCAACCTTAAAATAACTAGTATTTTGGCTGGAAATATAAATCATCAACCATGAAAACGTTTTTATCGACTTTTCAGAATCAAATAAATATAAAGACACATTTTTATATTGAAATAGTGTCTTTATATTTATTTGAATCTGAAAAGTCGATATAAATGTTTTCATGGATGATGATTTATACTTCTAGCCAAAATTCTAGTTATTTTAGGGTTGCAGCCATTATTCCATAACAATCGAATCGCTAGAAAAAGAGATTTTGTGTCATCCACAGGGGTAACTTATTATTCGTATAACTCTAACTGTCTTGCAGAATTGTTGTTAGTATTAGACTGATTTGGTTTGTCTAGTTTTGTTATGTTATGGAAATTCTTTTCTTTTTAACAACCTATCTTGAAATTCAAGGAATCTGTCATGTGAGTCAGAGTAATCAAACGATGTAGGGTCTGGGACCATTTGGGCAGGAGCACCTATTTTGGGCACTTGCTGCTATAACTCAGTCAATTTCAAACCGATTGACTTGATTTTTTGTACATGGCTAGATACTGTGCGTATCTGATCGTGTCTCAAAAATCAAGTGAATCGGTTCAAAATTGACTGAGTTATAGCAGCAAGTGCCCAAAATAGGTGCTCCTGCCCAAATGGTCCCAGACCCTAATTTCGAATTTGTTCAGCAGGTTAAGAACTAACTGGCAATGGCGACTTTGGTTCGTGATTCGGCCGCTAGGCGGCGCCAGTGTCAAAAATGTTCAAACCCTCATATCTCAGAAACCTGATAAGATAGAATGATGCTGTCTTCGGCAAAATTCTTCAGCAAGCTCAGAACTATCTGATAGTAAAGTCTTTGGTTTGGGATTTATCCGCTAGGTGGCGCCTTGTGTCTGAAAAATACAAACACGTATATCTCGATACCCTAATGAGGTATAAGCATGCCGTTTTCAGCAAAGTTGATCAGCAGACTAAGAACTATCTGGCAATGGCGTCTTTGGTTCGAGAATCGTCCGCTAGGTGGCGCCAAGGTAAAAAATATTCAAACTTCTATATCTCAGAATCCTGATAAGATAGAATGATGCCGTCTTCAACAAAGTTCTTCAGCAAGCTAAAAACTGTCTGATAGTTGAGTCTTTGATTTGTGATTTATTCGTTAGGTGGCACCGTGTGTATAAGATTTAAACACGTGTGTCTCGTTACTGTTATATGCTAAAAACATGGCGTATTCTGTAAAATTGTTCGGCAGGTTGAGAACTATCCGAGAATGGTGACGCTCGGGGACACTAGCAATCAAAACATTCAAACAATTTTATCTCAAAATTCCTCCACGAACTCCTCCGGGATTTTTTTCAATAATTACTCCAGGATGTTATTTAGGAATTTCTCCAAGAATTTCTCTAGGATTTTTTCCAGGAATATATCCGGGAATTTTCTAAGGAAAACTTTCGGGTTTTTTCAAGAAAATTCTTTGGGAATTTCTCCAGGAATCTCTTCCGGAAGTCTTCCGTGATTTTATTTTCTCACAAATCCCTCTGAGAATTTCTCCCAGAATTCCTCTAGGACTTCCTTTACGAATACCTCCGGGAAATCATCCTGTAATTCCTCCGGCAATTTCTCCATGAAATCCTCCAGGAATTCTTTTGGGAATTTCTTCTGCAAATCTTCCCGAAAATCCTCCAGGAATTCCTCCGGGGACTTTTCTGAAATACCTCCAGGAATTTTTAAATGAAATCTTCGGGATTTTCTGAGGAAATCCTCTGGGAATTTCTCAAAGTATTCCACAGAGAATGCCTCTAGGATTTCGTCCAGGAATTCCTCAGGAAATTTCTCAAAGGAATTCCTCCGGCATTTTCTTCAGCAATTCCTCTGGAAAACTCTTCAGGGAATCCTCCTTCCTGGTGGATTCCCGGATGGAAATTCCTGCCGAATCTCTGGAGAATTCCCCGGGAGAAATCATGGAGAAATATCCAAAAGAATTCCTGGAAATAATCCCAGAAAAAGTCCTGGAGAAATAAGTGAAGGAATCACCTTGGGAATCACCGGAGAAATTGCTGATGGGAGTCATTGAAGAATTCCCGGAGAAATTCCTAGTGGGAGTCGTAAAGAAATTCCTAGTGGAATTCCAGGAAAAATTTTCGAAGGATTTCCTGAAGAAATTCCTAGTGGAATTTCTAGAGACATCTAGAGAGGCCATATGCGTACCTGTTTCCATTTTACCGCGTGTAAAAAGTGCGTATATCGCCTCCACTTTTGCATCCTATTCAACATCATATGCGATCGTGTGTTGACTGGGCCCCCTATTCCAAATTGTGTTCTTCAAATCTTATTTAGAAACGACAAGTTGCTGGAAATTCTAGAATGGAGTACTGTAACAGGTGTCGATTCTCGTAATATCTTGGCTGTTTCACACCCTTAGAATCTTAGCTATTCATCAGCTTAAAATCAAGAGAAATTGTGGTTGGTGGCTGTGTGAGGTGACTTGATTTAATATAGTTTCTGTCGTGGAACTACAAACACAGAGAACAGACATCCAGGCTAAAACAAATTTCATTCGGAAAGTTGTGTAAGGATTTGAATCTTTACTTGAGTAAGGTTGCAAACCAATACACGATAACAAAACTAACGCCACCAAACACCATATTGCCACAGTCAGTGGTGAATTGAAACATTTCAAGTGGTGAATTGAATTAGTATGGGAAATTAACCGATTGCAGCGCCACGATGTTGCCACTTGTGTGGCCGATTTCAAATGGCCGTTAAATTCCTTACACAGTTTCGGGACTGGACTTGGACGTCTGTTCTCTGTGCTACAAACGACCATGCGTTTCCATGTGTTCTTGGTTTATTGAAGATAGCTGGGTCAAGTTTGATAGTAGTAATGTATTATGTGGTACCAATTGCATCCTACACTGAGGTATCACTGTACATATTCATACACTTCTGCCTAATGCTCACTGTTCCTTAATTGCAGAAGGAAATTCAGTTAAAAAGTTTATATTTCGGTCACCACATTTTGTTCAACACAAATTTCCATTTTCACTCATTTCACCGACCTGCAACATCTTGATCTTCGTCTTCACATCGCACCAAAGCCACCAGGCAGCACAGAACCATGCAGGCAAGAATCACTTTTTCGTAGTTGGAAGCCATCGTTGAAGCGTTGAAGCCTAGAAATCCGGAGCACTTTGCTAATGTGAGAGAAAACGTCACGAATTTAGGTATAGGTACGATCGAATTGTCACGACACTCAAAGTTCGACTGCGTTCCAAAATTTGGCCACCCGGGTCTTTTAAATAATTGATTCGAGCGACAATGGGAATTACGAGCGGGGACGACATTTCGGACGCATATTTTTGTTTCCTCTATTCCGGGGTTCCGTCCGATTATTGTCTTCGTTTACGACGCCATGCGACGACAGTTGCCAAAATGCGTATCACCACCCGCACACCATAGGTGCTCGCGGTTGATGCAAGCGATATTGTGGTATGCAAAGATGTCCAAAGTCTAGGAGTGCAAGAATCATATATGGTCAGAGGCCATTTCACTTCACGGTACGGTACCGAGTACGCAAGGTTCGGAAGTCTTTTGGGTGCTGTTGCTGTTTGATTGATATTTTATATGAAGTAGATATGGTTAACGGATGAAGACGAGGGACCCCAGTATGGTGCGAAGGCGTGATGCAACTTGACCGGAATCGCATTGTAATATCACTTTTCATTACGGATATAATAGTTTGAGTATTCTGTCATATGTCTGACATTGAATAATAGTAACAAATGATGCACTAGGCCGCTCATTAGTTTCAGCAAATGCTCCTGTTGCTGATGGAATCTTATGTTCTATCCCTGGAGTCGTAAATTTGAAACTCTCTCATGCAAAATAGTTTTCTTGCAAATTAGGGCATGTCGAATCTCTCCAGCAAAACGTGATTCGATCACCTGTTACCTGTTCATCCAAGCAAATTAAATCAAGATGTTTAGTGGTACATAAACTACCGATAAATAATTATAAACCTGAAAACGTTTTGCTGAACTACTAGAACAACATGTATGCGGTGGATAATGTTTTGCTGCACTTTTCCATTTACAAAGAGCTCCAACTAATAGCTAGTTTATGGTTATTATAACCCGGTGCACTGACTGTACCAAGACGACGAAACAGATATTCTTCCCAACAACACAATGGCCACTTCTGTCTGTCTGCCATCACTGTGGTTATTTATCTCCCATTTGGTACACAACGACGAGCAGAGTGCATCTGTGAACCACATTTTTTCTTCGGTGGAAAACAAGAAGGAAAAAAAGCTACGATACAATTAACGTGAGGAGAATACTCGAAGGAAGAAAGATCAGTTACTGTTGAGGAAGACCACGTTCAAAAGATTCAAAGATTTTAATATCTACCCCGATTAACACACAAGGTTTACAAAAACTTATGTTACTCTTAAAAGGTCATGTAAGAGATTCATTTCCTTCTGTTGTACATGTAAATGATCGAAAAATCCTGAAAATTAAAAAAAATACAAAGATTCAAAAATCTGAAGTTCCCAAGACACGCAGATCCGAAGATATGCGAATCCGAAGATCCAAGAATCCGAAGATCTGAAGATCCGAAGACCTGTACCTCCAAAGATCTGAAATTCACTGACCCGAATATCCGAAGATCCAACGATCCAAAGATCTGACGATACGAAGATCCATACATCCGAAGACGCAAAGACCTGGAGTTTCAAAGAAATCTAAGAATTGGAAGATTCGCAAACCCAAAGATCTGAAGATTCGAAGATCCAATAATATGATGATAAAAAAATACGAAGATCCGTATATTCGAAGATCTTGATCTTGAGATCTGCAGATCTCTTGAGATCTGCATATCTCTTGAGATCTAGAGATCTCTTGAGATCTGGAGATCTCTTGAGATCTGGAGATCTCTTGAGATCGGGAGATCTCCTAGAGATCTGGAGATCTCCTAGAGATCTGAAGATCTCCTAGAGATCTGGAGATCTCCTAGAGATCTGGAGATCTCCTAGAGATCTGGAGATCTCCTAGAGATCTGGAGATCTCCTAGAGATCTGGAGATCTCCTAGAGATCTGGAGATCTCCTAGAGATCTGGAGATCTCCTAGAGATCTGGAGATCTCCTAGAGATCTGGAGATCTCCTAGAGATCTGGAGATCTCCTAGAGATCTGGAGATCTCCTAGAGATCTGGAGATCTCCTAGAGATCTGGAGATCTCCTAGAGATCTGGAGATCTCCTAGAGATCTGGAGATCTCCTAGAGATCTGGAGATCTCCTAGAGATCTGGAGATCTCCTAGAGATCTGGAGATCTCCTAGAGATCTGGAGATCTCCTAGAGATCTGGAGATCTCCTAGAGATCTGGAGATCTCCTAGAGATCTGGAGATCTCCTAGAGATCTGGAGATCTCCTAGAGATCTGGAGATCTCCTAGAGATCTGGAGATCTCCTAGAGATCTGGAGATCTCCTAGAGATCTGGAGATCTCCTAGAGATCTGGAGATCTCCTAGAGATCTGGAGATCTCCTAGAGATCTGGAGATCTCCTAGAGATCTGGAGATCTCCTAGAGATCTGGAGATCTCCTAGAGATCTGGAGATCTCCTAGAGATCTGGAGATCTCCTAGAGATCTGGAGATCTCCTAGAGATCTGGAGATCTCCTAGAGATCTGGAGATCTCCTAGAGATCTGGAGATCTCCTAGAGATCTGGAGATCTCCTAGAGATCTGGAGATCTCCTAGAGATCTGGAGATCTCCTAGAGATCTGGAGATCTCCTAGAGATCTGGAGATCTCCTAGAGATCTGGAGATCTCCTAGAGATCTGGAGATCTCCTAGAGATCTGGAGATCTCCTAGAGATCTGGAGATCTCCTAGAGATCTGGAGATCTCCTAGAGATCTGGAGATCTCCTAGAGATCTGGAGATCTCCTAGAGATCTGGAGATCTCCTAGAGATCTGGAGATCTCCTAGAGATCTGGAGATCTCCTAGAGATCTGGAGATCTCCTAGAGATCTGGAGATCTCCTAGAGATCTGGAGATCTCCTAGAGATCTGGAGATCTCCTAGAGATCTGGAGATCTCCTAGAGATCTGGAGATCTCCTAGAGATCTGGAGATCTCCTAGAGATCTGGAGATCTCCTAGAGATCTGGAAATCTCCTAGAGATCTGGAGATCTCCTAGAGATCTGGAGATCTCCTAGAGATCTGGAGATCTCCTAGAGATCTGGAGATCTCCTAGAGATCTGGAGATCTCCTAGAGATCTGGAGATCTCCTAGAGATCTGGAGATCTCCTAGAGATCTGGAGATCTCCTAGAGATCTGGAGATCTCCTAGAGATCTGGAGATCTCCTAGAAATCTGGAGATCTCCTAGAAATCTGGAGATCTCCTAGAGATCTGGAGATCTCCTAGAAATCTGGAGATCTCCTAGAGATCTGGAGATCTCCTAGAGATCTGGAGATCTCCTAGAGATCTGGAGATCTCCTAGAGATCTGGAGATCTCCTAGAGATCTGGAGATCTCCTAGAGATCTGGAGATCTCCTAGAGATCTGGAGATCTCCTAGAGATCTGGAGATCTCCTAGAGATCTGGAGATCTCCTAGAGATCTGGAGATCTCCTAGAGATCTGGAGATCTCCTAGAGATCTGGAGATCTCCTAGAGATCTGGAGATCTCCTAGAGATCTGGAGATCTCCTAGAGATCTGGAGATCTCCTAGAGATCTGGAGATCTCCTAGAGATCTGGAGATCTCCTAGAGATCTGGAGATCTCCTAGAGATCTGGAGATCTCCTAGAGATCTGGAGATCTCCTAGAGATCTGGAGATCTCCTAGAGATCTGGAGATCTCCTAGAGATCTGGAGATCTCCTAGAGATCTGGAGATCTCCTAGAGATCTGGAGATCTCCTAGAGATCTGGAGATCTCCTAGAGATCTGGAGATCTCCTAGAGATCTGGAGATCTCCTAGAGATCTGGAGATCTCCTAGAGATCTGGAGATCTCCTAGAGATCTGGAGATCTCCTAGAGATCTGGAGATCTCCTTGAGATCTGGAGATCTTGAGATCTGGAGATCTTCAGAACTGGAGATCTTGGGCACTGGATCCGAGATCATGGGATCTAGAAATCTGAGACCAAAAAGACCAAGTCGATCAAGTAAACCAAGAATACCAAGATGGCCAAGAAGAACCAGAGAATCAAGAAAACCCAGAGAACCAAGAAGACCCAGAGAGCCAAGAAGACCAAAAAGACCTATAAGAGCCTGAAAACCAAGAAGACCTAGGAGACCAAGAAGCCCAAGCGCCTAAGAAGACCTAGGTGATCAAGAAGACCAAGATCAAGAAAATAAAGAAGATTAAGAAGACCAAGTAGACCAATTCACTCAGATTTTTGGTCAGGATTCACTCAGTATCCTTCTCAAGATTCATTCATAACCCTGCACAGAATTCACTAAGAATCCTGCTTAGTATTCACTCAGAATCTTGCTTAAGAATAACTCAAAAACCTGCTCAAGATTCATTCAAAATCTGGCTTAAATCCTGCTCAAGATTAATTCATAATCCGGCTCAGGATTCACTCAGGATTCACTCTCAATCTCTTTCTTTCAGAATTTACTCAGAATCCGGCTCAGGATTCACTCAGAATCATGTTCAGAATTCACTCGAAATACTGCTCTGGATTCACTCAAAATTCGGCTCAGGATTCATTCGGAATCCTGCTCAGGATTCACTCGGAATCCTGCTCAGGATTCATTCAGAATCATGCTCAAGAGGACCTCAGAATCCTGCTCAGGCTTCACTCAGAATCCGGTTAAGGACGAGGGGCGATTCACTGTACTGCGTTACTGAAATGAAAATGCACGATTGAAAAAAATGCAGAAAAATACATCAATACACGATAAATTCAAAAGTGAATTAAAAATACACCACATTCGAAAAAATGCACAAATTCAAAATAAAAATGCAAAAATTCACCGGTGCACGAAAAATACAAAAATAATTCAAATTCGATTAAAATGCACAATTATGATGGAATCAAATGTGAAATACACAGATTCGGGAATAATGCAATGATATTGTGAGAAGACGTAGACAATTTCGTAAGTATGATGTTAGCGGCCACTGTATCCAAAAACTCCCGGAAGAGGATAAATACTTCTTTAAGAGCAATCCACCAGCAAACTGCATAACAAACTTTTTTTCGGTCGGAAATTTAATACATACCTGCAATAATTTGGAAATTTTATAATGATTCGAGGGGGATTAAAAGTGGTAAACAAATCATTGTGGGGAGCCTAGCAAAGGTTGCCGATTATGATGCCGGAGGAAGAGCTTTTCGAAATATAAGACAGAGCAATCATTCCTGAGAACCCTCCAAGTGAAATGTTTACAAAGATTCGACTAAAAGGCATTCCTTCAGAGATTCCTTCGGAGATTGCTCCATGATTTCTCCAGATCGTTACGCGTATATATTTTGGACATTAATACGGCAAAATCAAATGGAAGTGTCCCAAATATATACGCGTAACGGTCTGTTCAAATTACCTGAATGACCCTTATTCCTCCAATATGACTGCCCTGGAATTCTTCCTAGTATTCGCAACGGAAATCCAGGGAATCCTTCAAGAAGTCCAATCCGAGGTCGAATCAGAATACTGTCAGGTGTGACAAAGACAGAATTCCAAGCAATGCCCCAGAATGAATATCAAAAGAAAAATTATAAAGGAATCGCTGGAGGAATCCCAAAAAAGGCTCCGCGAAATATCGGAGAAGGAACTCTTTGAAATGTCTCAGAAAAAACACCATTCAAAAAATATTTCCTGGAAGAATCACAATATCAATTTTGGGATGAATCCGCGAAGGCAATGATAGCACATTCCAGAAGAAAATTTGGACGTGGAGATTCCAAAAGGAGTTCCTTGCGGACTTCCAGAATGAAGTTTCAGAAGAATTCCAGAAGGAACTCCCGGAAATATCACAACGAAACCCTGGGAAATCACAACACCCTCAACAACAACAACAACAACAACAACAACACAACTCAGAAGAAATCCTGAAGCAGTTCGAGAGGGAACTGCTGGAGGTGTTACAGAGCAGCTCCTGGAGGGATTCCACAGAAACTCCTATGTGAGTGGGGAATCTTTGAAGGGACTCGCGGAGGTGTCTCCATATAATCTGCTAGAGTGATTAAAGAACCAGCATTTTGTTCACGGAATCGCTACATTTCCACCAGACGCTCATAAATTTACAAGCTTTAGATTTAACTTGCTTTACTTCATAATGTTGACGAAAACTTGATTGAATCTGCAGGGTGCCAATGTCGAATGTTGTTCAGATAACGGCGAAACTTCGAAGGTTGTTGCATGCTTTTGATCAGGTTGTCCATAGAATAGTTGAATAAAGGGAATTTGGTTTGGTTTTGAAAAATAATGTGAAAAATTTCATTTTGATTCGATGCAGCATTTGAAAATTTGATTGAAATTCAGTTTGTTTACAAACAAAATTCCCAAAATTGTATTCAATGCAAAATGTGAAAATCGATAAAAAAATACACATTTATTCGAAAATTGCCCAATTATTGCATCAATGCATATCGATTCAATTTTATTCACAAAAGTGCAAAACAATACACTAATACAAAAAATACATAAAAATACGCCATAAATACACCAATTCGATTTTCAATACACAGGGCTGCATCGAAAATACACGAGTGAATCGCCCCTCGGTTAAGGATTCACTCAGAATCCTGCTCAGGTTTCACTTGGCATCCTGCTCAGGTTCCACTCGGAATCCTGCTCAGGATTCACTCGGAATCCTGCTCAGAATTCACTCGGGAACCTGCTCAGAATACACTCGGAATCCTGCTCAAGATTCATTCGGAATTCTGCTCACGATTCACTCAGAATTCTGCTCGCGATTCACTCAGAATTCTGCTTTGGATTCACTCAAAATCTTACTCACGATTGACTCATAATCCTGGTCAGGATTCACTCAGAACCTTGCTCAGGATTCCATCAGAATCCTGCTCAGGATCCAATCAGAATCCTGCTCAGGATCCAATCAGAATCCTGCTCAGGCTTCACTCAGAATCCGGCTTAGGATTCACTTAAAATCTAGCTCAGGATTCACTCAAAATCCGGCTCAGGATTTACTCGAAATCCTGCTCAGGATTCACTCGGAATCCTACTCAGGATTCATGCGGAATTCTGCTCAGAATACACTCGGAATGCTGCTCAGGATTCACTCGGAAGGCTGCTCAGGATTTACTCAGAGTGATGTTCAGGATTCACTCGGAATCCTGTTCACTATTCATTCAAAATCCTGCTCAGGATTTACTAGGAATCATGCTCACAATTCACTCAGAATCCTGCTCAGGATTTACTCAGAATGTCGTCCAGGATTTACTGAGAATCCTGCATGGGATTCACTCAAAATGATGCTCAGGATCCAATCAGAATCCTGCTCAAGATTCACTCAGAATCCTTCTTAGGATTCACAAAGAATGATGCTCAGGATCCAATCAGACTCATAATCCGGCTCAGGATTCACTCAGAATTTGGCTCAGGCTTCACACAGAATTTGCTCAGGATTCACTCAGAATCCGGCTTTGGATTCACTCGGAATCCTACTCAGGATTCACTCGGAATCTTGCTTAGGATTCACTTGGAATCCTGCTCAGGATTCACTCGGAATCCTGCTCACGATTGACTCAGAATCCTGCTCAGGATTCCCTCAGAATCCTGCTTTGGATCCACTCAAAATCTTGCTCACGATTGACTCAGAATTCTGCTCAGGATTCACCCAGAATCCTGCTCAGGATCCAATCAGAATCCCGCTTAAGATTGCCTCAGAATCCTGCTCAGGCTTCACTCAGAATCCGGCTTAGGATTCACTCAGAATTCGGCTCAGGATTCACTCGGAATCCTGCTTAGAATACACTAGGAATCCTGCTTTGGATTCACTCAGAATCTTCCTTTGGATGCACTCAATATCTTGCTCACGATTGACTCACAATCCTGCCCAGGATTCACTCAGAATCTTGCTCAGGATTCCCTCAAAATCCTGCTCAGGATGCAATCAGAATCCTGCTCAAGATTAAGTCATAATCCTGCTCAGGGTTCACTCAAAATCCTGCTTAGGATTCACTCAAAATCTAGCTCAGGATTCACTCAAAATCTGGCTCAGGATTTATTCGGAATCCTGCTCAGGATTTATTTACTCGAAATCCTGCTCAGGATTCATTCAGAATTCTGCTCAGGATTCACTCGGAAGCAGGAATTGGCGGCATGCACCGTGCGGTGCGAAAAAGCGTGTGCTTCACACAATCTCAAGTGCTTGTCTACCGTTTTGCCAAGAGACAGAGACGTATGAGTGAGAGCATTTCGTAATTGTGCGAGAGACAAATCGCAGGACTAGCTCTACGACGCAGGGAGTAATGCACGGTGCTTGGGACTGTGCTTGTCACAAACAGTCACAAACAGAAAATCGCTTAATAAATTAATTAGAGAGTTTGTGTTTTCGGCTTGTTGTTAAGCTTGTCAAGGATTGTCAAGTGATGAGTCGTTTGATTCGAAATTTTCCCAACCATGCGTAGTGTCAAGCAAAGTGCAAAGCACGGAGACAAGCACAGAGAGAGTGCATACGACAGAGCGTGAGAGACAGGAGACCTCCATAGCACGGCAAAGTAAGCGGGCAACACACAACCGTTTGCTCGTACTCGTCTCCTTCTGGTTTGTTGTGCTGTCTCGTAGTAGCGTGTGCGGCACGCAAAGAGTTTGGAGTCGCGCCCTATCCCTGCTCGGAAGGCTGCTCAGGATTCACTCCGAATCCTGATAAGGATTCACTCAGAATAATGCTAAGGATCCAATCAGAATCCAGCTCAAGATTAACTCTGAATCTTGAAAGGATTCACTCAGGATCATGCTCAGAATTCACTCAGAATCATGCTCAGGATTCATTCAAAATCCTGCTCAGGATTCTCTCGGAATCCTGCTAAGGATACATTCAGAATAATGCTCAGGATCCAATTAGAATCCTGCTCAAGATTAACTAAGAATCCTGTTTAGGATTCACTCAGAATCTCGCTCAGGATTTACTCTGAATCCGGCTCAGGATTCACTTGGAGTTTTGTTCAGGATTCACTCGAAATCCTGCTCAGGATTCATTAGGAATCCTACTCAGTATTCCTCTTGGATATATAACGATTTTGCAGATCGTAAGATCTTTGGAATCGGATGATCTTTCAGAACGCAAGATCTTGGGGATCGAAATATCTTGGAGTTCGAATGATTCAGGGACCCAAAAATCTTAATAAACGGAAGAACTTGGAGGGGAAAGTTTCGAAAAATGAAAGATCTTGGAGGTAAGAGAATTTCGACCTACGTAAGATTTTGGAACCTACGTAAGATTTTGGAAATCAGAAGATATTGGTAATAGAAAGATGTTGGAGTTTGGAAAAGCTTGGTGACCGGGATACCTTGGAGATTGGAATATATTGGATATTTGAATAACTTGGAGATATGTAATAATATTTTGGAAATCTGATGATATTGGACAATGGAAGAGGAATATTGGACATTGGGTTATCCAAGCGATTTTGGAGACTGAAAGATTTTTCATACCGGAAGATCTTGAAATTTAAAAAATCCTACGATTTTAGAGATTGGTAGATCTTGGAAGTTCGAAGATCTTAAAAGCCGTCTATGAATTGGGATATTTTGTAGATCTGAAGGTCTTGGTTGTTGGACGATTTTGGATAACAAAAAAAAACCTGGAAAACAGAAGACCTAAGAGATTGCAAGAGTTTAGAAAACAGATGATCTGGGGGACTTGAAAATCTTGTGCACTTTGAAATCGTGAAAGTCGGAAAATTGCAGATAGGAGCTAAGGTGACACCACTTGGAAAATCAAATGATGTGGATTGTTTCCTGTCATTCTTCATATAAATTTTGTATCCAGCTTGAAACTCTATCATTTTCTCTAATCAAACAGCCATTCGTAGACAGGTAGCAACAATGTGACGATTGGGATACTTTGCGTCCATTATCTCTCGATTATCGCGTAAATATACGGTAGATTGAAACGATGAAGATTGTTGGAAAGTCTGTTTGTGCCTGACTCTGGTCGTACGCAACGCATTCGCCACATTTGCCCAGCATAGAAAACCCCCCACAACTACTGTCCAACATACCCATCATGCTCGGTGCGGCATGTTTTAAATGGCATCAAGGTTGCGTTCATTTAACCGGTTCGCTGAGCAATGCACTCTCAGTGCAGTCGGTCGGTCGGTTGGTCGGCTGCACATTGCACCTCCGTCTCGTTTAGAGACGTGACTGATGATGACGGCTCGGCGCAGGAATGAGGGAAAATATATGGTTCACTAGGTGAAATTGGTGAGATCGTTCTTGGGGTGATTTGAAATTAAGACCCAGTTTTCACTGCAAAAACTTCGTCTCCTCCGGAAACCAGTCTTGGAACAGGATCTAACACGGAGTGAAGCAATTTCACTTTTCCTTTTATCGGAGTGGGCTCGTATTATTAGTGCGTCGTCGTTGCCGTCGACATGATGGAACTGCATCACTCCGAATTGAATGCAACCACCGTGCTCGCACAGTATAGACAATCGAACCATATAAACAGGGGAAGGTCAGTTTTGTCGATGTGATTGGCAGGCAATGCCGCTTTTTGGCGCGCGCGAAATGAAGCGGTAGAAAGTAATTATTGACAACACCAGTGCGTCTCGGAGCGGCACCCATAAAATGCATCGATGAATGGAGTCATGTCCAATGGGATCATAAAAATAAATTTATGCAAAATTTGCAGTTGAGCAGTCCGCGCCGCTCTGCATTCCTGTTGGTGGAGTAACAATGGAACTATTTCGGGGAGTTGAATCATGTTATATTATTGACAAATTATTTTGACAGTTATGAACACATATCCGACAGCACAATGCACGCCTGGTTTAATTAGGATTTTATCTGATTATAATTTGCTTGATTGGTATTACGCAAGCTTGCAGATCATATCGTTATCGCAAAAGTTGTTTGTGGCCACCCAAGTTGCACTAGCAGCTCATAATATTTTTTTTTTTTTTTGGGAATTTCAAATTTCAAGTATTATGAAATTCTCACTTTTAAGATCCCAAAATCTCATAAAACCAAAAATCTCAAGAAGATCTCTAGATCTTCAGATCTCTAAAGATACTACAAGACCAACATTTTGAATTCCTAAGATTTCAAGAATTCAATATTTCAAGATTTCAAGATCCCATGATCTAAAAAGTCCAAGATTTCAAGATTTTAAACTCTTTAGCTCACATGACCTCATGATGTCAATAACTCAAGATATCAAGAGTCATCCCAAGAACTTATAATCCAAAGATCAATGATCCCAATATCTGTCTCAACATATCAAGATGCCAAGATGGCAAGATCCTAGCATCTCAAAATCCCATAATAACAAGATCTCAAAATCCCAAGATCTCAAGCTCACCAAATCTTAAGATCTCAAAGTCTAAAGATCCCAAGTATATCAAATTATCATAATCTCAATATCTGAATATCGTATTAAGATCCCAAGATTCCAAATTCTTATAATTCTAAGTTCTCAAGATCCCATAACCTTCCAATCACCAAAGATCATACCATTTCTGAGATTTTTGGATCTCATAGAACTAGATATTCGCTTTTTCAAGATCTTTGCATCTTCAATATCTAGTAATTTCAAGTTTGTGTTTGTTAGAAGTTCCAAGATTTTTGGGTCTTCGAGATCTTCTGATGCCCACGATATGTTGATCTCCAAAATCAGAACCTCCCTTGACCTCCTTCGATCTTCAAGATTTGCCGGCTTCCAAAATATTGCTCATACAGGGGATGGCCAAAATGTTTGGGATAGGCAACTTTTTTTCTCCAACAAAAAAAATCAACATGCTGTAACTTTTCATAGAGTGTATCAAAAAATCTCAAATTTTGACTGTTTGTCAACCTATTATATGTGCATCTATGGTACAAATTTGGGCTCGATTGAATAATTTTTCGCAAAGTAAGAACCGTTCGGGTAAAACACTATTATTGAGACAACTAGTTTTTGAACTGTCATATCTCGGAAACCAGTGAACCGAATTGAATGAATTTTTTAAAGTTTATCAACAATATATGGATACTTAATATGACGTTATAAAATGTAAAATTTTCTCACGGCGAATTAAGTTACACCGGGTTGAAATTTTTACCCATATAGAGGAAAATAAGTCAAATTTACAATACCACGCAAAAATTACTAAATGTGTTCTTCTTTCAATCTTAATAGGCTCTAATATATCTTATTAGAGATAACTTGAGAACAGAAGTGGAAAATCTTTGGATATCAACACTAAAATTTATTGACATTGATGTAAAAAAATTACATTTTTTCGAAAAAAATCTAAAAAATGACTATCCATGATAACTTTTTTCAACGTTCAAAAAGTACCTATGTTTTAATAGTTTGTGAAGCATTTACATAGTGTTAGTGTACGTTCAAAATTTCATTCAATTCGGTTTACTGGTTTCCGAGATATGACAGCTCAAAAATGAGTTGTCTAAAAAATAGTGTTTTACCCAAACGGTTCTAACTTTGTGAAACATTAATCAATCGAGCCCAAATTTGTACCATAGATGCACATATAATAGGTTGACAAACAGTCAAAATTTGAGATTTTTTGATGCACTCTATGAAAAGTTATAGCATGTTGAACTTTTTTGTGAGGGAAAAAAAAGTTGCCTATCCCAAACATTTTGGCCATCCCCTGTATATATTCAGAGCGTGTGTTAGCTTAGCATCTCGACTGCCAAAATCGCAAGAGTTTTCATTCGTTTTTTTTTTCTCTTCGGGTTTGTGCTTCGTACGATACGACGACCGGAGATCGTGTTTTTTTTTTTTTGCTTTGGTTTAGTCGCTCTACCGCTGCGGTTTGTTTGTACGTCGTCTTTTCTCTTGTAACGAAGAATCAGATTAATGTGCTTCGTTATGGCGATGCCAGACGGTGGCAAGAAGTGCATAAACACTTGACATTTAGATGGATATTTATTGGTGAGCTCGTTCCATATTAATAAAACAATTAACAGCATATGGTTTACAAAATTATCAATATTTTTTGTGTATTTGCTTAACAAATATTGAAATAATAGTTACGTCAAGTGTCGGCCCTAATACCGGAGTCACTTTTTGTTTCAAATTATTATTTATTTCGTTAATTTATGCATTTACTATATAATTTTGAATGCTTTATCATCTTCGATGTCGACCTTTCAGATAAAATGAGAATTATTGTTTTTATTCAAATAGAGGTAGCATGAATCATATAACTTACCAAAGTAAATCCAGATCGTGCGACTTTTCATCCTCCTCACTAACAAATACAAATTCTTCCTGTGACAGTTGAACCCGAACGTACATATTCAGAACGGTAAGCTATTCCCAAGCTCCGTTTGTTGATTCTTTGTGCAATTTTGGTTGTTCGGGTCAATCAAAGAGTAGCAATTAAGTGCCCATGCTAATGCTCTCTGAAATAATACGATCTTCTAAGGTACAATAATACCTTTATATTCCCAAGATATTCGGATTTGAAAGTTCTTACGAAATCTAAGATCATCATATCTGCAAGATCTTTTTGTCTTCAATATCTTCTTATTTTAATAAATATCCGGAACTCAATATCAATAGCCTAAGAATCTTTCACTCAATTATCCATGATCCTCAAAATGTTTCTATTTTCAAGATCTTTCGTTTTCCAAAATCTTCCACTCTTAAAACTTTTGTGATCTGCCAGTCCCTTCTATCTGTCAATCCCCATAATCTTTTTTTCCAGTTCTTCTGACCTCCAAATTCTTGATATGCAAGATTTCTTCACCTCTTGATCCCTTAGATCTACATATCACTAACATTTCCAAGAATCATTGCTTCCCCAATATCTAGAAACTACAAGATCTTCAGATCTCCAAGATGCTCTAGTCTGCGTTATGTTTCGAAATCCATGACATTTCGATCTTCATCTCCGTTTCCAAATATTTCTCAATTTCCAAGGCCTTATGATCTCCAAGACAATACGATCCACGGAATAACTGTTCTCCAATATCTGCTGCTCCTCAAGCGACAACTTAGTGATCTAGTTGCTACCGCTATCTAGTTCGTTTGTTTCCTCCTAGTAATATTTCTATGTTCTATCTCCCTCCTCTCTACATATACATATCATGCATATTCATAGCCATCGCTAGAACCTGAAACGGGTTGAAAAAGCCGTTTCCCTTTTTTCCAACCTTCACAGCATCAGATCATCTATCAGATAACGCCGCGCCTACGAGTTATGCAATCACGTGAACTGTGTAGCACCTGCATCATCTTCAGAGTAATAAATCTATTACCTTACAAATCCACACGCTAAATTGTGAACCCTCGGCTACCAACAATCCGATAACGCATGAATTTGTGCAGACGCAGTGCTTGGTCGTGGACCTCCCAGGGGGATGACGAAGGGCCAGAATCATCAACCCAGCATTTGACTCAACATGGCGTCCAATGTTTTTTTGTTTTGATAACTTAATTCATGGAAAAAATACGCTGGAAACATCGACACCCAAGTAACCACGAAGCTATATTGCATGCAGATATACGGTGTATTTAGAGTAATCATTACTTTACAGGAACATTTAAAGTTGATTTAAATTGGAAATGGCAGTTATGCGACTGAACTGAGATTATACCAGTATAATCTTAATTTGATTCTATAATTGCCCATTTCCACTTCAAATCAACCTTAAGTTTGCATGTGAAGTAATGATTGCTCTAAATATACCGTATATCTGCATGCAATAAGGCTTCAGCACCGCGGTTACTTGGGCACTGCTTCGCTGCTACATATAATATCGTGCAAAGTGATGAAGAAAGAGAAACAATCATTTAAAACAACGATTTTGTTCGAAATGTGTAATTTCCGAAATAAGCACTAGCAACACACGAGCCACACATCCGAAAATCAGGAGCAAGTTAGGAAAACCCGACTAGCAAGTGGGTACCAAAACGCGCCGTACCAAAAACGATGATGGGTAGAGCGGCAATGTACCGAGTTTGACAGCTGTGTCACCCCACTGGGACCTCCCCTTTTCCCATCACCTGACGCAGCAGTCGCCATTGTCGCCTAAAAATAGAAGATCATCACCCAAGTAACCAGCAAGCACTAAAATACGGCATTCTTGTAGCATTATATGCGAATTTGATGCAATCATTTTATGCATTTTTGCTTTAAGGTTGATGTCTACGATGCCAGAAAGCGTAAACATCGGAGCACCAAGGGGTTGTTCCTGGTTCTCCGAATGCTGTCCCTCTGGCTGAGAAGTCGATCTCCAAGGGCTTATCAACTCCAAAACTTCGGAACTCCCAGATTTTCGAGGATCTGAGATCGCCAGTCCCATGATATTTTGATGTCCAAGATCTATCGACATCGAAAATCATCCGTTTCTGATGATCTTTCAATCTCTAAGACCTTCTGATTCCCCGATATTTCGATCTCCCGAATATTTCAATCTCTTAAAAAATCTCATCTGCAAGGTATTTCAGTCTTAAATATCGTCAGGTATTCAAAATACTCTTATCTATACTTCCCAACTTATTCGGTTCCTTCAGATTTCTTATTCACCCCATCTAATATCTACAAGATCACTCGTTATCCAAGATATCTTGATTCCCAACATTTGCCGTAACCCAAGATCTTTGCATTGTCATATAACTTCCGGCATTCAAACATCCTCAAACCTCTGACATCTTCGGAGCTGCTAGACCTTCGAAACTCCAAGAGCTTTGCAGCTCCATGATCTTCAGACCTTCATGATTTTTGGGCCTACGAGATCGCATAATCTCCGCGATTATTTCGATTGCCGCGATATTTAGACTCCTAAGATCATCCGTTCCCAAAAAAACATCTTCCAAACTCCAAGACCTTCCGATCTGTAAGATATTTCGATCCCCTACATATTCCCACCTCCTAATTATTACGATCTGCAAGATTTTCCGTCCTCCAAGATCTTCAGATCTCCACATTATTTTTATTCCCAAAGCGTACCTCCTCCGTTCACTGAGATAGGTAGATCTTCCGTTTTCTAAGATCGTCCTAATCCTAAAGTGTACAGATTCCCAAGATCTTCATATTTTCATTATTGCTTTAATCTCGAAGATGGATATGATGGCAGATCGTACATTGAGCTATTAATTTCCCAAATAATCTTATTTCCAACGGAAAATGAACTTCTTCTACAAAATTTTTCAATCCCAAAGATCATAAATTTCCGAGTTCTTTGGATCTCCTAGACCTGCCAAGGTCTTCATATCTTCCAAGATCTTTACATCTCAAACATTTAGCAACTCAAAGATCTTCAACGCTCCAAAATTTTTGGGTCTTCAAGATGTTCCGATTTCCATGACTTTCTGATCTGAAAGATCTTTTGGATTCTATGATTTTACGTTCTTCCGGTTTCCAAAATATTGTGATAAAGTTACCCCGATCTTCTGGATATCCCGACCTCGAAATTATTCCGCTCTTTAAGATCTCCAGTTCTACAAAATATTCTTTTCTTCAAGGTTTTGCTATATAAAAAATATTCCAATTTCCAAGGTATTTCTTTTTCAAAACTCTTCCAAATTTCAAGATCTTCCTATTACTAATATCTTCTGATTTCCAAGATCATACGAATTGCAAAATACTCCTATCTACAAGACCTTCCGTTTGTCAAGACTTTACAACCTCAAGTTCTACAGATCACAGAGATTTTTGGGTCTCTGAAATCGTTCAAACACCACGATGTTGCGGTGCCCAAGAACTTGCATTGTAAAAACCTTTTGATCCCAAATATCTTCTGATCTGCAAGATCTTTAGAACTTCAAGATCTACTGGCCTAACTCTAGGGATTTCTTGGATACTCCTATACAATCAAAAAACTAGACTTGATAGAACATAGCTGCCAGAGACTATTCGAGTATGAACCTTATTCATAATCCTAATTGATACAACTATGTAATAGCTATCGCGGATGCGATGATTTTTACCCTTAAAGAATCATTGAATACTAATTAATTACAAATTTTCCCCGTACATTCCTGTAGGATTTCACTAGAGATTTCTCTAGTAGTATTTCCTAGGATTTCTCTGGAAATTCCAACTATTCTCGAAATTCGTACAGGGATTCCTCTAGAGATTTATATTGGGATTCAGCTGGAATTCTTTGAAGAAGGCGAAGAGGAGTTCCAGGAGTGATACCATGATTAATTTCTAGAGAAATATAGGGTGTCCCAGAAAGTATGGGTACAACTTTGCAGCTCTGTCATTTGGGAATGGATGCATAAACAAATTTTATTTTCACACATAGTATGCCTTAATATAATAACATCAAATGTCAATTATTGAAATTTGCATTTAACACTTCGTTTGAATGCGATAGAACATGCCCTAAAAGACCTTTTAAAGCGTCTGCACAAATTGCTATATTTTTCAATAACATCGCTTAACAAATTGTTTTTTACGCATGAAATTAAGCTCCATAAAAATTTCAAAAAAATATATCCGTGTATTTCCACATGCGTATCTATTATACAACCCGTAGTTTGAATAGAAAACATATATTTTTGAACCTGAAAAGTGAATTGAAACACCAATATCGATATTTTTGAAAACCCGTTTTCTGATAGTTGAAAACAAGCTTCTGAATATATATCATAACATGCAGAAAAATACATTTTAATTTCACTATACGTAAAATGAATGCTCCAGCTTTATAAAGTGTAGATTGAATTGTTTTTATTCTCGTTAAAACATGTTTTAAAACTCGAATATCTGTGGGCATCTCTTATCCAAAAATAGAAAAGGCGAATGTTTCAGTTTTCTTAAAATAATGAAATATCCGTACGCACAGGCGAAATGTATTTTTATAAAAAAATTCAATCAACTATCTGAAGAAACATGTTTTCGAATATATCATGCGAAAAAAATTCGAAAAAAATGTTTAGAATTTGGATATTTGGCAAAACCGTAAAAAAGTAGTTTGTGCAGAAGTTTTAAAAGATGCTTTTTACATTTTAAACATTCTGCATACGAAAACCCTTTTTAATGTATAAACTTTTTACAGGTATCAATTAAAATACTTTGAATAAAAATATAAAAATAGTTGTTTGTTAAGAAAATGATTGTATTTTCGCTATATAAAGTTGTGCCCATACTTTCTGGGACACCCTATACATGAATAACAAATCTAGAGGAATTTCTGGATGAGTCTTTAGAAAAAAATCCTGGAAGAATCAAAGAAATATCTGGAAGTATCCTAGGAAAGAAAAATCCCAGCAAGAATGTCAGGAGAAAGCCCTAGAGTCAAGAGGAGTTCCTGGAGGAATCCAAAGAGAAATATTCGGAGAAAATCCAGGAAAAAAATTTCCTTTAGGAATTTCAGGAGCAAACACCGAAGGTACTTCTGCAAGGTTCCTAGGAAGACTACCTTGAAAAATCCCAGCAAGTTTTTGAAGGAATCCCTGGAGAAATTCTTAGAAGAATTCCTAGAAGAATTCCGGGAGATACTATAGTAAGAATTTCTGGAGGAGTCCTAGTCCTAGGAGGTATTGCTAGAAGAACCACAGCAGGAATAGCTTGAGAAATCCAGCTGATATTCCTGGAGGAAGGCCAAGAGTACATGGAGGAATTCCATGAGAAATTTATGAGAGAATCCTTGGATAAAATTTCTTGGATGAAAATTTCTGGAGGAATCACCGGAGAGCTTCTGAAGAAATCAAAGAAAAATCTCAGGAAGTATTTTAAAAAGGTTTCTGGAATGTATCATTGTAGAAATCTCAGCAAAAACCCTAGGAGGAATTGCTGGAGGGAACTATACGGGAATTTCTAGAGAAACCCCATCAGGAATGCCCGGGTAAATCCAAAGAAAAAATCTTTGGAATACCTAGAGTAGGTCCTGCAGAGACCGGTAGAGATATTCTGGAAGAATCTATAGATAAGGCCCTGAAGGAATCGCAGGAGGAATTTCTGAAGGAATCTCAGGAAGATTTCCCAGAAGAATTCCATTCGTATAGGAATCACTAAAAAAATTTTTGGACGTATCATTGTAAGAATTTCTGGAGGAATCCCTGGTAAAACAACCGAAGGAATTTCTGCAAGAAATCCAGGAGATTGTCTGGAAAGATCCAAAAAAACAGGAGAAAGCTCTAGAAGCATCGGTAGCATAATTTCTGAAGGTACCACAGTTAGTTTCTAGAGGAAGAATAGCTGGAAGAACCACAGGAATTGCTTGAGGAATCCCATCTAAAATATCTGGAGGTATTCCTAGAATTCCGGGAGGTATCATAGAAGTAATTTCTAGAGAAATCCTAGAAACAGGAATGCCGGAGGTATCCTAAGAGAAGTTCCTCCAACAAATTCGTTGAGGAATACCTGCAGTTCTCCTTGAAAGGATCGGTAGAAGTATACTGGAGGAATCCCTGATGCAATCGCAAGCGAAATTTCTGGAGAAGGTACCACAGTGAGAATTTTCGGAAGAGTTCTAAGAGAAATTGCTGGAAGAATCGCAGCAGGAGTTGCTTGAGGAATCCTACCCACAATTCCTGGAGGAATGCCATGAGAAATTTCAGAAAGAATCTCTGAACGAAATCTCTAAACGAATTCCTGGAAGAATCACCGGTGGAACTTCTGAAAAGGTCCCAAGAAGATTGTCTTGAATAATCCCACCAGGAATGCCAATATAAATTTTTAGAGGAATCTAGAAGAATTCCTAGAAGCATCATAGTAAGAATTTCCAAAAAAAAACCTAAGAGAAATTGCTGGATCAATCTCTGCAGAAATTTCTAGTATGTACAACGCCATTAAGACTGCCTGGAGAATCCTAACGGAAGTTTATTGAAGAAAAATCGGGAAGAATCCATAAAGGAAGCCTAAAGAAATCACTATATGAATACATAGAGGTATTTCTGAAGGAATCCATGGAGAAGTCTGTTGATTGTTTTTACCAATATCCAAAACGTCAAAATGTACAACAGGTATATAAGCAATTCCGGGTGTGCTAAAGTTTTGTTTAAATGTGCCATTAATAAATATTGTAATTATTATGTGAAGTTTTAAATCACACTGACAGTCACCTGTCAAGTGTCAAGGAAAAATTCCAGGGGGTGCCAAATTTGATCTGGGGGGTGCCAGGCACCCCTGGAACCCCCCCTAGCTACACCAATGGTGCTGGGAATAGAATCAAAACGGTTGTCTAGATATATCCATTCATCGCTGTTAAAATATTACATATCGCAATCAAGCTATCACAGCTCCAATAGCTACTGTTCTTATGTGCTTCCACGTGACAGAATAGTATTGCAACAATTTTTTTTCTGCAAAAGGCAAACAAGACATGACAACGTGCACTGGGTCACGTGGAAGGCAAAGGAAATTATATAAAATGTTGTTATGTAGTGCATTGTAGTTAATTTTGCGACGACGATACATTAAAATTCCCACTGAAAATTAGGAATGGATTAACTTCGAACAAGAGAAAAAAAAATGAAGCCATGGGGGCGTTAATCATGTTTATTTTTTTACCTTTTAATGACACCGACGGTGACAGCGGCATGAAAATTGAATACTCGTGCGTGTTTTCATAACGAGCGTCAATAGTGTATTGGTGTGCGTTAGCTAGCTTGAAAAATAAAAAAATCCTATTCGCAGTACCCAGTGTTGTGATGGGTGGAGTTTCAACTTCTTTCAAGCAAACCGAAAGCCAAATGTTGGTGGGAGTAAGCTTTAAGCTAAAACAAGTTTAATAATTAATTTTCTGAAGAAAAGAGGAAGAAGAACTTACATTTTTAGCTGAACCTTAGATGTCGAGATCGTATCACGACTTATCGGCCAATCGCAGTTGATTTCTGTTTTTAAATAAACATTATTTAGGCTGTTTAACTATTCATCAATTTTGAGTACTTACGGGTTGTTTTAGGTGTACTTGTATGTTTAGATGTTTAAGTTCTAATAGGGGCTGGGTTCTAGTTTCCCTATAGTTTAGAGTAAGTAGGTATAACAATCTAATTCATTATTCGTAATTGCATGTGTTTACCTGACGATTGAATAGTTAACTAGTTTGAATTCACTTATGGATTACTAGAACAACTTTAGCTTATAGGTATTTTGAACTTAATAATGTATGTTTTAATGCTTAGAATGGAATTAGTTTTAGAAATACGATCAACAATCTTCAATCTTGCAAATCATCGTTCCCTTTCGGTGACGTCTATTCGCATCTCATTGCAAGTCATCAGTGACAGCAGAACACCGATCGCGACCACTGTTGACCGGTCAAAATGACTAGGCCACAGTTGAGCTGCAACGGGGGGGCTCGTCGTGACATCCCCCCTCCCGTAAACCCTGGTGAATCTCCTGGTCTTCTGGAACTCCATGCCCAGGTTTACCGACCTCCATAACGTCGAGCATCGCCAACTTCGTTGCTGGTCTCCGTAGAATTCCTGATGCTGTTCGAACCAATGCTTGTCTCACTCGCCCATCCCGTCCTGGAAACACTTCCTTCACACGTCCTCGGATCCACTGGTCCCTCGCCGTTCCTCCTACTATCAACACCAAATCTCCGACGACTAAGTCCCGTGCTTCCTTGAACCACTTTCCCCTTCGTGTGATTACGGGAAGATACTCCTTAACCCACCTTGACCAAAATCCATTGGTGATAGCCTGTGCTAACTTCCAGCTGCTCCGTAGAATCGCTGACCCTTCGACTACTTCGTCCGAATGTACCTTATAACCATTAGAAGATCCTAACAAGAAATGGTTAGGGGTTAGCGCTTCTTGGTCCGCGGATTCGAGAGGGATGTAGGTGAGCGGTCGCGAATTGATCATCGCTTCGGCTTCGAACAAAATTGTTTCCAACGTCTCGTCGTCGGGTCTGCGAGGGGCATCGATGATAGCTCCTATGGCCACCTTCACCGATCGCACCAACCTTTCCCACGCCCCTCCCATATGCGGCGATGAGGGGGGAATGAAACGCCATCGAGTGGTCGTACTCGTGAACACTGCAGCTAAAGCGTCGTTTCTAGCTCGTACATGCTCCCGATCCAGCTCTTTGCTAGCGCCTTGAAAACAGGTTCCATTGTCCGAGTGGAACTCAGCTGGTGAACCACGTCGCGAAATGAAACGGCGCACAGCCATAACACATGATTCCGTAGACAAACTGTGAACAACCTCCAAGTGTACCGCCCGCACGGTGAGACATGTAAAAAGTGCGATCCACCTTTTCACAAGACTACGGCCGACTTTGACTAACACCGGTCCGAAGTAGTCAAGTCCAACGTACGTGAATGGTCGTACGTACGGCTGGAGTCTGGCCTCGGGAAGTGGAGCCATTACAGGAGGGTCAGGCATTGCTTTTTTGACACGGCACATCATACACTTCTTCGAAACTTTTTCGACCAGCGAACGCAGTTTGGAGACCTCAAATCGTTGGCGCATTTCGTTGGTAACGATCTCACGATTGGCATGGCGATAGCGGCGATGATACCAGTCAGTAACTAGAAATGTGATTGGGTGTTGTCTAGGGAGGATGGCGGGATACTTAGCTTCCATTGGTGCGAAGGTTGCCGCTCCGATCCGACCCCGCATCCGCAGTACTCCTCGCTGATCGAGGTAGGGCCATTTTTTGTAAATTAGACTTGATTTCGCCACGCGTCCATGACGAGCTGTTGGAGACCCTTGCGTTGTTGAAAGGATCGAAATTTCTTCAGAGAAGGCTTCCGCTTGTGCCACCTTCCAGAGCGTTTCCTCGGCACGCTTGAGTTCCTCCTGCTGAAGAACTCCTAACTGCAGTGTTAAACCCTTACTTTTGAGACGAACATTGTCGATGAATCGGAGCGCAAAGGCCATTGCGCACTGCAATCGAGTCCAATTGCTGAATCTCGAGACATCAATTAACGGTGTAGCAGTGATGTGAGTGTTGCTTGCTCGCAGTTCTTCGATCGTAGTTGTATACTGAACTTGCTCAGGCCAGTATTCTTCTGGTTGATGTAGGAATGAAGGACCGTGGAACCATGGGTTGGAAGGCGAGAAATCTGGCCCGTTTTTCCACTTCGTACCCATATCAGCGACATTCCATCCCGAAGGGACCCATCTCCATTCCCTTGCGTTGGTTGTTGTAAGAATCTCACCTACTCGCACGGCTACAAATTTGTTGAAACGTCGGTGTTCGGATCGTATCCAGGCCAACACGGTGCTGGAATCGCTCCAGAGAACTCTTCTGCTGATCGGGTATGTGTGGTAACCTTGGATTGTTTCCAAAACACGGGATCCAAGGACTGCGGCTTTCAATTCCAAGCGGGGAACTGACAGAACTTTTACTGGCGCCACCTTGGTTTTGGCGCAAATCAAAGCCAGCCGTATTCCGCTTTCAGTCTCCAAGCGGTAATAGGCCACGCAGGCGTAGGCAGTATCGCTGGCATCAACGAGTACGTGAAGCTCAATTCGGTCGAAGTTTTCCGGGAATGGCGTGCCGAAATAGCACCGCGGTATTCGTAGTGTGTCCAATTGCGGAAAGTACTGTATCCATCGTCGCCAACGGAGATAGAGTTCTTCGCTGATTTGATCGTCCCGGTCTATTCCTGTCGCCCACACGTCCTGCATCATCATTTTGCCATGTATGAGGAAAAACGAAACAAAGCCTAAGGGGTCGAACAGGCTCATTATTACCTTAAGAACTTCTCGCTTTGTCGGCGTGTGATCGTCCTCAAGAATCGGCTGCAGGTCACGGCGCATCGCGAAGGTATAGGTGAAGACATCGTTGCTAGGCATCCATTTCATTCCGAGAACGGACTCAGTTGTTTCCGCTCGCACAAGAGCCAGGGCCTTTGATCCTTCTTGTTTTGGTTCACCAATTCCCCACAGCACCTCCTCTTCGTTAGACCGAAAGTTTCGTATTTCGAATCCTCCCTTTGAGTGCACGTATTTCACGTCATTGACCACTTCTACGGCTTCACGAGTAGTCCTGAAGCTGTCTAAATAATCATCTACATAATGGTGATCTTGAATAGCGGTGGCGGCTCTTGGATGATCCCGGGCAAACTCTTCAGCGTTCAAATTCTTCACATATTGTGCTGAAGATGGCGAGCAGGTGGATCCAAAAGTTGTGACGTTTATACTGTAGATTTGCGGTGAACGATCGGGTGCGTTGCGGAAAACGAACATTTGCGATCTTCGATCCTTTTCGTGTAGTTTAATTTGAAGAAACATCTCCCTGATATCGCCAGAAACGGCCACTGGAAACAAACGAAACCCACTGAGGACTTTTGGCAGTGGAGTAAGGAGATCTGGACCTGTCAGCAGGTGAGAGTTAAATGATACCCCACCCACCTTTGCTGCGGCATCCCAGATGAGCCGAATCTTGTCTGGTTTCTTAGGATTGATAGCGATCCCTAAGGGTAGAAACCAGGTTTTTCGAGGATCAATGGTGGGAATTTCTGCATCGCACACCCGCTGTATGTAACCCTTCCTCTCGAATTCGCTTATCTGCTGTTGAACTTTCTGCATCAAAGATGGGTCGCGCTGCAGCCTTTTCTCCAAGGATTTCATCCGCCGGAGTGCCATGGGGTATGTGTCCGGGAAGTCTGGGTCATCGACTTTCCATAACAGGCCTGTCTCAAATCCGGACGTTGTTCGCCGAGTCGTCTCAGCGAGAAGTTGTTTGGCCCTCCTGTCGTCCTCCGAATCTAGTTTGTAATCTGGTCCAGAGATTCCACAGTCGTCTAGCGTGAAGTAATCCCGTAGTTGAACGTTGAGCAGATCATCTGGACTGGGTGCCGCTGCAGTGTGAAAATTAACCACAGCTCTTGGTACTGGTTGCTTAGGAGAACTGCCGTATATGCCCCAACCGAGACGACACTTAACTGCTATGGGATCGTACAACCCTCCTTCTCGCAATTTTAGGGGAACTACAAGGCGGAGGTTGTCCAAACCGATCAACAGCTTCGGTTGGACTAGTTCATAGTCATCAATTGGGAGGCCTTTCAAATGTGGAAAGCGAGAGCACATCTCCCCGTACTGCAGCCGCTGAGCCGGCAAGACTAGACAGCTCACCGTACGAACCTGGCGAAGGTCGTACCGGTTACTGCCGTTTTTCCCAGAAACCTCTAGGTTAATTTCCTGAGACTTCTGCTCGTCACGCTTAACGTTCCCCGTCCATTGTAGCGTGAGTGGTTTCCTAGGACCCGTAACACCGAGCTCCTTAGCCACTTTCTCTTCCAGCATAGTGACCTGTGAACCCTCATCGACGAAAGCAAATATGGTTACACTTTTCTCCTTCCCGTAGAGTACAACTGGCAGTACACGGAATAGCGTCTGCTGAACGCTGGAAGGGAACTGGCTTGACGAAACGTTCACGGAATGGGACGAACTCGGTGGACAGGATGGAGAATGAAGAAGCGTGTGGTGTTTGAGCCGACATCCTTCGAATCCGCATCCCTGCCATGACTTACATGGCCACTTGCCGTGGTTGTTCAAACAAGTTCTGCACCACCCCTTGCTTTGTACCATCTTCCACCGTTCCTCCAGGCCCAAGTTTTTGAATTTACTGCATTCGAAGATTTTATGTCCCTCCTGACCACAGGATCCACACGATCGAACCGGTTTGCGGGAATTCCCTACCTGCGCCACTTGTTTTGTCGTAGGAGCATCGCCGGACGTATGGGTTTGTACGGCCATTGTTTTCTCCTTACCTCGTAGCTTCTCGTTCCTTGGGATTTTTTGATAACCAGGAAGTTCGAAACTTACTTCACTGGCAGCGCTAACCAATTTTCCCATGAACTTTCCAAAGGTTAGGATAGTTGCTGGATTCTCCTGGTTCTTGAATGCAGCCCATTCCATTTTCATGGGCCCTGGTAGTTTCTCCACTAGTTCCTGCATGAGCATAGGATTTGACAGGTGCTCTCTCTGCTGAGCGGCCTGAAGATGGTCAACGAAATTTTGGACGGCCAGTCCAAATTCCAGAATAGATTCTGGTCGATCGTGTCTAGGACCCGGTGTTCTCCGAATACTTTCGAGAAGGGACCTGATTAGCAGTTCAGGTCGTCCGTACAGCATTCGTAGAGTATCGAGTACATGTGGTACACTGGCTGGCAACAGCAGTCTGCTACGTACCGCATCACGCGCATGTCCAGTGAGACACCGTTGGAGCCGAACGAGATTTTCGGCGTTTGAGTACCCGCAAGCAATGGTAGACTGTTCAAAGCTGCTTATGAACATCGGCCAATCTGCTGGGTTCCCGCCAAAGGAGGGCAAGTCCTTTCCGACCACCTGTCGGGCAGCGATTTGCTGTGAGCTCAGAGTGCCAACCTCATCACGGAGTAGCGGAGGATTACTGGCAGTCGATGACTCGCGACTATACGAATATCCGTGGTGATTATTCACATCGCCGCCTGAATCGCCGTTTTGACGGATGCGATGACTTGAAGTTTCTTCCCTGGACGGACGAAGTACCACTGGGCGAGAATGCTGTCGGATGATTGGCTCAGAAATCAGTGGGGAACTGTGTTGTATGGGCTGACACCAGGGTGCTGGTCGTTGACACAGTAGCGGTTCGGAATTAGTGACACCGGCGACACGACGCGAGAGAGTCTCCCGTTTCGGAAACGGCTGATACAGTACCGATTCGACGAGAGGTGCACATCCCCGAAGGACTGGTTCCGAATTTGAGACGAACCGATGAAATGGTTCCCTGACCATAGTCGATGAAACGCCTTCTGGATGAAAAACTCGACACTGCGGCACTGGATAGGCTGCTGATCGAGGAGGTCTTGCTGTGTTTAGATTGATACAGTTCGGATTGGAGATGTGTACGAAATCCAACCCCTGAGGAGGATGTCCATCAGACCGTTGCTGTGTATTCTGGTGAGATAGTTCCCCAATCGTTGGGTTATACTGACTGAGCTGCGACACCTTCGGGGCCGGAGGAACCAGTTTAGAATGAGGATTGACTGGGCTCCCCACTACATTCTCTCCGGTCTTCCCACAAGGGGGTTGTGCGTTCAACCAATCAGACACCTTTTCGCGCGAGTTTGGCACGGAACTCACAACACTGCCGCGTTCTGATATCTGCAGGACTATCTCGTTCCTCTTTTCGAGTGACTCCCTACGAAGTGATTGCTGTTTCACTAGATGTGCCTTTTCTGCCTCCAACTTGCGCTGTCGTAATCGCGACTCTTCTTCCAGAAGCTTCTTCCTCTCCTCTAGCTGACGATGTTCCTCCTCGAGTTCACGCTTCTGTAATTCTTCCTCCTCTTCCAGTTCCTTTTTCTTTAATCTGGCTTCTTCCTCAGCCAGCTCCAGCTGTCTTCTTGCAGCGGATGACCGAGTGCTACAGCTCCTCACCGATGGGACCTTATCGGTGGTAGATTTCGTCACTGCCGTCTTACCTGATTTGGGCTCCAACTCCATATCCGATTTACCAACGGACCCTTTTGTAGATCGATTATCTTTTGTACGTGACCTAAGAAAACGACTGGGTGGTGCAGATGCCTCCTGGCAACATTTGCAGGTGAATGGACGATTTTGGGCAGATTCATTCACACCTGCACAACTGAAATGTTCCCATCGTTGACACCGATCACAAACTATCATGCGAGCGCTTTCTGAGCTCGGAAGGGTGCATATTTTACATAGTTGCTCCGGCCGTCTGTCGTGATGTCCTTCCATCTTAAACCCACGTCCTAAAAATCTTAAAGGATGTTGTGATGGGTGGAGTTTCAACTTCTTTCAAGCAAACCGAAAGCCAAATGTTGGTGGGAGTAAGCTTTAAGCTAAAACAAGTTTAATAATTAATTTTCTGAAGAAAAGAGGAAGAAGAACTTACATTTTTAGCTGAACCTTAGATGTCGAGATCGTATCACGACTTATCGGCCAATCGCAGTTGATTTCTGTTTTTAAATAAACATTATTTAGGCTGTTTAACTATTCATCAATTTTGAGTACTTACGGGTTGTTTTAGGTGTACTTGTATGTTTAGATGTTTAAGTTCTAATAGGGGCTGGGTTCTAGTTTCCCTATAGTTTAGAGTAAGTAGGTATAACAATCTAATTCATTATTCGTAATTGCATGTGTTTACCTGACGATTGAATAGTTAACTAGTTTGAATTCACTTATGGATTACTAGAACAACTTTAGCTTATAGGTATTTTGAACTTAATAATGTATGTTTTAATGCTTAGAATGGAATTAGTTTTAGAAATACGATCAACAATCTTCAATCTTGCAAATCATCGTTCCCTTTCGGTGACGTCTATTCGCATCTCATTGCAAGTCATCAGTGACAGCAGAACACCGATCGCGACCACTGTTGACCGGTCAAAATGACTAGGCCACAGTTGAGCTGCAACGGGGGGGCTCGTCGTGACACCCAGCATGTATCTAAAACCTTAAGGTTTAGGCACAGACAAACAGACTATCACCACAGAGAAAATTCTCTGTGCTATCACTCTACCAAGGAGGAGTCGCTGAGCACATATTTACTTGCGCCAATTATTTTCAGTGTGCCACCGGGTATTGAATTGTGCCTCAGTGTGCCCCGAAGTGCCACTGCTTGATGATTCAGATTTTGCTTGGCAACTACCAAGACAACCAACTGTTTGTTAAATAAAAAGAAAATCGGGTTAAGTACGGTTCCTTTGAATTCCACTAAGAATTTGCATCCTTTGACAGATACGTATTTCGACCTCAACTGTAAGGTCGTCTTCAGTGTCTTGTAGTTGACTCGACTGTTTGTTTTCATTTTGCAGGTCAAATGCACATGGTTGCCTAGTTTTTTCACCCAAACTCAAGTGTCAAAATTGTGCCTCAGAGTGCCTCGTTGTACCACACAGCGTATAAGACGGCGACTAGCCCCTTGCACTCTACTCACTTCCCAGTGTTTCCCTTTTTAACGGATTATTCAAATATTCCGTAGTTCGCAAATCGCTCGCACATGGCGGTCGCAGTTTTTACTCCTGTTTGACGTTTGCTCATTACCGTGGGTTTGCGTACAACAGCGTAATTAGAATTGGGCGATTATGTTTGCGCGACGATGATTTTTATCGCATTTTATTCCAAGTGATGCGTCTGTTTGTCCGTGGTTTAGGTACAAACATGTTTGTCTTCGTAAATACGGCTCTGGACCCATTGTGCCATGTGTGAACCCTTTGCCGACATCGCATGAATTTGTGCAGACGCAGTGGTATATACGGTCAGTCGTGGACTGTGCAAATCTCGATTAAAGTTCATTTGCTTAATTCTCGGCTAAACATTTGACGTTTGAAGTTTGATGCCAGCGGCACCCTTAGGTACTGCTATGAACAAAATTGATTTTTTGCCGATATTTCAGTTAAATTTAGGTTACCGAGCACTTGGATGTGCGGATCTCGGCAAAAGAATAAGAATTAGCCGAGCTCAACTAAGTGTGTAGTAGGCGTCATTGTCTTCTTGGTCTTTGTTGTATTCTTGGTCTTCTTGATCTTCTCGGTCTGCTCGGTCTTCTCAGTCTGCTCGGTTTTCCCGGACTTCTCGGTCTTTTTAGTAATTTTGGTCTACTCGGTTGTCTCGGTCTTCTGGGTCTTCTGGGTCTTCTGGGTCTTTTGGGTCTTCCCAACTAACAATCGCCAGCCGCAAACAAGCATGCATGCTGAATTGTTGCTTTATAATGGTAATAATAGCTGAACTAAAATTATGCTGTACATATTACTGTACAAATGCTATTTCAATTGAAAAAGTAGCCAATGTTCAACTTTTCGTATTGGTATGAACAATAATAATTTAAAACACTTTTCAAGCGTTTAATAAGATTTTTGTTCGACTCGCAGTAATTCCTTTACAACATAGTTTAACAATACATTTTTCTGCTTCTTGTTAAGTTCATATAAAAATTAGGACATGTATCTGTATAATGTGTTTTTCACTAGTCAAATAAGCGCTTTCGTTTTATCATACTTCGACTCAGAGTACATAATGAAAAACACGTGTCTTTTACTGAACAACAGCTGAATTAATTTGTTGTTCAGTCGTTAACCATAATGTTGTGCTAATTCACCACTGCTGAATAGGAGTCAAAGTCTGATCATTATTAAACCACGGTAAGTTTATGTTTTGATTTGAGCGCTGAAATTCATCATCTCTAGGATGGCGCAGATAGGAAGACATGCGGCTGGCAATCGACGGGTCTCGAGTTCGAATCTGGATTTAGGTAAATTTATGTGTAGTTATTATTTCACAATATGTATTCACAGCTTTATTGTATTTTTTACGAATAATCAGACTTTGGCGACGAAATTGAACTCGCCCTAATATGGTACTAACCTAGCATTTATGACACATTTTCGCCTTCTTTCCCCGATTCAGGCGAAACCAGCTGATTTTGTTATGAAAACATAAACAGCTGGTAGCCGAGAACAATAAGGATGAACGTAAACATCGGTGAACCAGCTGGTTTTGTTGTGTAAACATGACCAGCTGGTGGACCGAGAACAAAAGACCTTAATGGTAAACATTGAGACGGCCGGCGAAAACTGTCACATTATCGGGCGAGTTGCAAAAACCCTGCGACTGAGATTGACAGCGAAATCGAAAGCGAAATATGAGTACGACGAAATTCATCGCATCAAAGTCTAAGTCGAAAAAAAAATCGCAATAAGTTCCAATCATAAAATCTCGTGGAAATTGAAAAATTTTGCATTTTTTTAGTTTTTAATCATTTTTGCTAAAGCTGAATAGCAGCTTTACTATATAGTTGTAAAACGGTTTAACAACAAACAGTTCAGTTGGTACACAACACTATGCTTTATATTTTCTCCAAATTTGTGTGAACAAAACCCGAACAAAAGTTGTGCCTGAAAATTATCCAAATGTTATTCAGCATCATGCTGAATCAATTCGTCCTAAAGGTGCTTGTAAAATGAGTGATTGTTAGTTGGGTTCCGGGTCTTCTGGGTCTTCTGGGTATTCTGGGTCTTCTGAGTCTTCTGGGTCTTCTGGGTCTTCTGGGTCTTCTGGATCTTCTGGGTCTTCTGGGTCTTCTGAGTCTTCTGGGTCTTCTGGGTCTTCTGGGTCTTCTGGGTCTTCTGGGTCTTCTGGGTCTTCTGGGTCTTCTGGGTCTTCTGGGTCTTCTGGGTCTTCTGGGTCTTCTGGGTCTTCTGAGTCTTCTGGGTCTTCTGGGTCTTCTGGGTCTTCTGGGTCTTCTGGGTCTTCTGGGTCTTCTTGGTCTTCTGGGTCTTCTGGGTCTTCTGGGTCTTCTGGGTCTTCTGGGTCTTCTGGGTCTTCTGGGTCTTCTGGGTCTTCTGGGTCTTCTGGGTCTTCTGGGTCTTCTGGGTCTTCTGGGTCTTCTGGGTCTTCTGGGTCTTCTGGGTCTTCTGGGTCTTCTGGGTCTTCTGGGTCTTCTGGGTCTTCAGGTTCTTCTGGGTCGTCTGGTTTACCTGGGTTTTCTGGATATTCTTGGTCTCCTGGGTCTTCTGGGTCTTCTGGGTCTTCTGGGTCTTCTGGGTCTTCTTGGTCTTCTGGGTCTTCTGGGTCTTCTGGGTCTTCTGGGTCTTCTGGGTCTTCTGGGTCTTCTGGGTCTTCTGGGTCTTCTGGGTCTTCTGGGTCTTCTGGGTCTTTTGTGTCTTCGGGATCTCCTGGGTCTATTTAGTTTTCTTGGTCGTTTTCGTCCTCTAGGTCTTCTAGGCCTTCTTGGTCTTCATAGACTTATTGGTTTTCTTGCTCTTCTTGGTCTTCTGGGTCTTCTAGGTCGTCAGGGTCTTCTGGGTATTCTGGGTCTTCTGGGTCTTCTGGGTATTCTGGGTCTTCTGGGTCTTCTGAGTATTCTCATCTTCTTGGTTTTCTTGGTCTTCGTGTCTCCTATAAGTTTTACCGATCCAAAGTAATGTTATCAACTGGATTATTATATTCATTTTTATGCTATTATCACAAGAAAACACGTTAATCAATCAATTTTACTCTGGTAATTGACAGAATGGCTATCTCTGGAAAAATCATCACTGGCCAATTTAATCCACTTAATCCAATCGCAACTTTCCTTTTTATCGATCACCAAAGACCGCAGAAAAAGAGAAACCCCAAAGGAAAATTGAAACATATCCAACCACATAAAATAACCATACTAGAAGGAAAAACTGCAAGTGGATCGCTTTCCCACATTTCCCGCGTTTAGTAGAACACTTGCCACAACGACTGCAAACCAACCCGTTAAACCAGCCTCGGAGATACAACCGAACACAGCGCATTGGCAGAGCAGTAGTGTGGCATTGCAGCGTAGATCACTGTCCATTCCGCGATCATCCCCCCGCGGTTGCGGCACGGGACCGGAATCACCGCTTGCAGCCACCGACCAGGCTGCTGAGCCATTCAGTCTTAAATTAGCGCTGATGAAAGCAAGAGCTTCCACTCTGGTACATTTCTCGAAGAAAAGTGAACTAGTCAATTGCATCAAGTCCCTGCGGTGCTGTGCAAAAAAAATACTTCTGGGCTAACGACGCCTCGGCGGAAATCGAAAGTGCTCGAACCGGCGATCATGAAGCTCACCCGATTGGCGTTGTCCCTTTTGCTTCTCGTGGCACCCTCTTGGAGCGAGCTCCGGAAAACATTCCACAGCAAAATCAGCAGGAGCAGTGGAGGTGTTAGTTCGAGCAGTCGTTATCTGTTTCACCACTATCATGGTGGGCGCGATCGAGGGCACGATCATCATCATCAAAGCTTCAAGAAACAGCTGGCTTCGACGACGATCAGTGAGAATGAACTGGATGCGACTACCCTGCCACCGCCACCGCCACAGGATGAGGAGACTCCGACTCCAACTCCCACTGCGTTGCCATACGAACGATCGCTGCCTTTGCGGGTGCTCAATTGTATGACCAAAGTTTCCATCCTGGACTGTAGTAAGCTCTACGTTCTACAGAACATGGAATCGCGACACTATGAATTTGAAACGACTGGAAATTTGACTTACGACGTGCAGCAAATCTTACTGCCCTCGTACCAACGCCCGGACAATAAATTATTCGAAGATCGTTTACTGCGGCTCAACTCCACAGAGGTCGATCGACGAATCAACCAGGGCCTGGCGTTGCTCTTCAACGAACGCCAAGTGGACTTCAAATTCCTGCCAGGATTCGAACTGCAAATCAAGCCCAGCGACAGTGACACGCTGGAGTTCTCCATCCAGAAACAACTGTCCGAAAACGAATCTCAGGAGGGTCGCGCCCGGGATGATGATGATCGGAAAGATCGCGATCGCAAAAAGTACAAAGGTACCCGCAAGGTGATGAAGCATTTGCTACGGCTGGGAGTGCCCGCTGTGTTGCTGCCGTCGATGCTGCTGGCCGGAGTGCTGCCCATGATGCTTCCGGTGCTGAAGTTTGCGACGATTTTTACCAGTTTTGTGAATCACGCGGCACTGGCTGCGGCGGTGATGTATCTGGCGAAGCAGCACGCGCAGGAACAGGAGGAGAAACAGACGGTGTACTTCAATGCGGGATACAATTGAGTCCTAACTTGGGGTGGATGCTGTAAAAGTGGTGATGGTAGATGGGAAAAGTAAGTGTAGGTGCTAATAATTTATTTATTGCATAAGATTTTATTTTTATAATTTTGATTATTATTTAGTGATCATAGCAATAGCTACAAGACAAAGATTTCGCCTAATAAATAGAAAAAGACAAGTAAACAAGAAAAGTAAATTCAGAAAATCAAAATATCACAATCCTTGCTTTGTTGGTTCTAGAGCAGTGGTATTCAGACCGAAGTACATATAAGGCAATCCATGACGACATATCGCGATGGGGGTGACAGCTGAAATTGTAAACACAGTGTACGTCCAGCTTACCAAATTTTCGTCGAGTGTTCTCAATGCTTAACAAATTCCTTTGTGTTCAACTGTCGCCCCGATCGACGAATGTCAAAAATACATGGTAAACAAAGAAAATCAGCTGATCACATCTGTCTCATGGATTGCCTTACAGGGCGAGCCGATTCCAAATTATTTTCAGAATTATAAGGCCCAGATTCCAGATAGGAAAACATTGAGTTTTAATACACGAGAAAAATCCGTTGCTAAATTCATGACAAAAGGTAATTTAATCATAAAATATACCACTTTATGATATTATTACAACGAGTCATGATAACTACGATTATAGTAAATATTTCTCGCCCTTTTCATTTCCTTTTCAGGAATTCCTTCCGAGATTCTCCTAAAAGCTTCTGGCGGAAACCAGAAGAATTTTTCTGGAGTAAACTTGTGGATGATTTCCATTAGAAACACCTGAAAGAATTCCAAAATGGGTCCACGAAATCCACGAAGGAGTTCCTGAAGAAATTCCATAAGCAATCCTGGCAGAAGTCTACAGCATTGATGTCAAAGAAGCAAATAATCACAATACATTGAAGAATAAGATGGCGTTTTAGAATATAGACCACCTCACGGCGAAATTCTATTTCTTTCGCTCTTTCAGAGAGTTTGAAAACAACAGGACCAGTACCTGTCAAATTTGACAGGTGTTGGTCCTGTTGTTTTCTAATTCTCAGTAGGAGCGAAAGAGAGCGATTTCTTGATGACGTCACCGTGCAATGGAGTATTCAACTTAATATAGATATTAGGGTATTCCAGATCAAATTATATCAAAAATACAACTTTTTAAGGTTTTCCGGATTACAAATGTGATAAGGGGCCATTCATAAACCACGTAGTTTTTTTGGAGAGCGGGGGGTTCTGGCCAAAGTCAACGATCCATATTTTTTTTTGTATGGATGAAAGCCTAAGAGGGGGAGGGGGTCTGGGATGGCCAAAATTTGTTTTTCGTGGTTAATGAACAGCCCTTAATTACATATGATTCCTTTAAATTTTATTGGCATACGTTGTTCGGAGAACTTATAGCAAACAGTTATATCTCTCTTTTGCAAAAAGAACTAACTTTCGACAACTTTTAGTGTGGTTATGATTTTTTGAAGTTCGAAAATAGTCGGAAACACAAAATTGATTTGATGCACCTCTTAATTTCAATGGATTTGGCTGAAATTTGGATCAGTTACTTCGTTTTGGATGCCCATCAAAAAATGGGGGTGGACTTAAGCATCAGAGAACATTTCTATAAATTGGACAGGCCTACTGGCCAGTAATAGCACGCATAAGTTATTACATGAGCTATCTCAAAATCTGGATAATTTAGAAAATATAAGAGTGTATTTGACAAAGTTGTTCACAAGGTCAAAAACAATCTGATGATTCACAAGGTCAAAAACTGATGATTCGGCAATTAGTTGATGATTTCGCTGCTAGAGGGTGATACCTACACTCATCATGCCACGCAAAAATCGTCCTTTTCCAGCCAAATCAAAGCAACCCCAAACCGGGTAGTTCAGAAAGCCTATTTAAACGAATTCTAAAGTTTCGAATTACTTTTCAAAGTAGCATAGAACGTACTTAAAGGGCCAGTAGGGTCTTGTATCATTTGGACAGGTGTACCTATTTTGGGCACTTGCCGCTGTAACTAAGTCAATTTCATACATAATTACTTAAGTTTTGACGCATAGTTAGATACGCACTGTATCAAACTCTATGCACACATTCAAATCAATTGATTTGAAATTGACTTAGTTATAGCGGCAAAAGCCCAAATGGTACAAGATCCTACTTGTCCGAAAATATAAATCATGTAACGTTTGCTTGCGCAAGAAACTATCAAAGAAAGATAAAAAAAAAATATCAATGTTATCCCGGATTGCAGTAAAGCTATTTATGATTTTAGATCAATGGTTGAAATGGACGCTAATCTAAATATTTTACGTAAAAAATGGACGTATACCGATTCGTCGTAAAAGAAACGGACGTAAAATAAGGTCGAAGCGTATCCACCCATCTGACCGAAAATCGTTTGGCTGAATCTCGATCAAAAGAATTTGAAGGGGTAACCAAATTCCGGGTTACCAGAAGTGCGCTAAAAGTGATTGCTGGCACAGGATTATCATTCTAAAGGGATTTAAGATAAAAGTAAAACTGGCACAGATTACCCAAAAACGAAAGAAACGCAAGGCACTAGTCGGTCGTATCCATATATCGTAAATGCATACGGTGACAGCATTACCACCACACATTGAATCATTTGGATTGCATAACCAAAGGCGCATAGTTGCTGCTAGCATATATGGATATCAGGTGCTCGATGAATGTGATGCCACCGAAACACATTTCATCCTATCATTTCTAATGAGTTACACTCTGCAAAAATCAGAATTAATATGATCAGTTTAACGAATCACTAAGAACTTGCAAATGTATATAATACACTGAAACCTCCATTTAGGTAGGATCTATTTAGGTAAAATCTATTTAGGTCCCTCCATTTAGGTAACGTTACCTAAATGGAATTTGGGAATTTCAGAGCAGTTGGAGTACTTAAGATTATAAATTGGCCTGGTTTACGGGAAAAAAAAAACAGAATTGAGAGTTAAGGGACGTTAATGGAGTGTTTAAGAGTTAAAAAAGTATAAGAGTATCTGAGAACTCCCTGGAGTTTAGGCTACCAGATCTACAAGCGTAATCAGTGATCTATTGGAGTATTATGAATGAAATTTATGCTTGTATAGCCTCATGAAGCTATGTGCTGTCAAGTGGTGAGTTCATTGTCAGTTTGAGGATCTCCAAAAACTTCATTGAGTATCGGGCATCGGATCTAGTAACGTATTTGGTTATCTGTAAGAGATTTACGACTAAGGTTCATACTCACACAACCTCAGGTAACTATGAACTATCAAGTTTTGATTTCGAAGAATCTTTGAGGGTCTCCTAGAACTCTCTTGAGTGTAGGTCATCGAATCTCTGTAAAATTTACCTGAGAGCCTCTGAAGCCCCCTTAAACCTCTGTGAAACCTCCTGAAATATCCTGAAATGCATTGAAACGCCTTGAAGCTCTTTGAAACGCCTCTGAAACCCCCATTAAACCTCCGTGGAATTCACCAACAAGCCTTTTAGACCCGCTCAAACTCACCGGAAACCTCCTGAAATACCCCGAAACGCATTGGAACGCCTTGTAGCGTTTTGAAACGCCTCTGAAACGAAACCCCCTAGAACCCTCCTGAGACCTCATGGGACGCCCTAAAACGCATTAAACGCCATGAAACGCCTTGAAACGCATTGAAACGACTCTAAAACCTCTATAAAACCTCCGTGAAATTCACCTGAAAGCCTCAGAAGCCCCCTTAAGATCCCCTAAAGCTCATGAAACGCCCTGAAACGCATTAAAACGCACTGAATCGTCTTGAAACGCTTAGAAACGCCCTTGAGACCCTCATGAAACCTCCGGGAAATTCACCTGCGAGCCTCTCAAGCACCCTCAAATTCATCGGGAACCTTCTGAAATGCTCTGAAACATATTGAAATGCTTTAAAACGCCTCTGAAACTCCAATGAAACCTTCGTGAAATTCACATGCAAGCTTCTGAAGCCCCTTTAAGCTCCCCTTAAACCTCCTGAAACTCCCTGAAACGCATTAAAACTCCATGAATCACCTAGAAACGATTTGAAACGCCTCTAAAGCCCCAATTAAACCTCCGTCAAATTCATCTGCGACCCTGTGGAGGCACCCTTAAACCTCCTGAAAGGCCATGAAACCACCGACGAACCGACGTAACAGCTAGAACAAATAAATTCAAATTTGTTGCCCCCGACGCCATGATGGAAAATAGCCGAACACTATCGCCACCTCTATAACGGTTCACGTTGTCTTGATAGCATGATTCCAAACCCCCGTGTATTCATATAGGAAAGTTCGCGCCTGCGCTGATTTGACAGAAGCGTTCGCTCGCTTCTCTGGTCGACCGTTAAATTTAGGGGGGACTGTTTTGAATCACAACTGTCACGTCGGTTCGTCGGTGATGAAACGTCCTGAGAGTTTCTAAAGCCCCACAAAACTTCTCTGAAACCTCCTGAAACGCCTTGAAACACCTTTGAAACACAAAATCCATGTGAAACGCACCTGAAAGCCTCTGAAGCCCCCTAAAATACCTCTATACCTATGAATCCTCCGGAAACGCCCTGAAACGCCTTTTAACACTTTGGAACGCCTCTGAAACTCCCGTGAAGTTCACATGAGAGCATATGAAGCCACTCTCTGAAACCTCCTGAAACGTCTGGAAACGCCCCTGACCCCCAACCCCCTTAAAAATTCCCTTGAAATCCCTCTGACTATCCCCCCTACATCTGAAAGCCTTGATCTCCTCCCCTTTGCATCTGCAAGCCCTTCTCAAACTTCTTTGCAACCATGAAATCCATTTTGGTAATGAACTAAATCCATTGAGGTAATTAATCCATTTAGGTAAACATTATATTTAGGCAGTCCCGACTCGTTACCTAAATGGAGGTTCGGATGTATTAATTTGTATACTCAATTTCAACCATTTTTTCCAGTGTATGTAATGTACGAAATGTTCAAATCGGGCCTAACGAGAATTTATTGAACTAAACAACTTGAACTATTGTTCACGCTCAGAAAACCCTTCTGATCTGATAAACGTGAACAAACAAACGCAAATATGAGAACAAGCAAATAGGGTATGTGTGCCATCAGTAATCTCACGCTCCCATATTCATCCTATTCGAATACTAGCGATTACGGCACCGTTTGAATCCGTTCCTTTTGTTTTCATGGGTGCTCACTTCTAACAAAAAATGCAAAAATAAGAAACAAAACAAACAGTGCTTCAATCTTTTGTTTTTCATAGGATGAAAATGTTGTTGTTCGCAGCATGTACCAACAACAAAACAACCAGACAGTTACAGTTAGACGAAACATAAGACCAAAAACGAACAATTAGTGTAAGTAATCCAGACCAAACTTTGTATCCATTCGTCGAACAGCCGAAACAGTCGAAATTTTAGTACCCCTGAAGATGACACAAAACCCCAGTGTCGAAACTTCGGACAAACAATAAACTTCGTTTTCCGTATTGAAGACTGCGTAGCCGTTTAATTCCTGCAGTACAGCCTAATATGTGTCTATGCCTGATGGCTTGAAGGATGAGTTCTATGAGAGCCTTGATAAGGCTTAAAGAAAATACCCAAAATAAGATAAAACAAAAGTCATCGGAGATTCAGAAGCGCACATCAGGAGAAAAGGTTGCTTTTGACCAGTCATTGATAACTACGGATACCCTTCATACCAACAATAGGGCGATGCAATACCTACTTCAAACATAAAAATATCCGAAACGACACGCAAGTTGCTCCCATATATATCACGTGCTTGTCAATGGACAACATTACTCGGGCATCAAAAACGTGAGGTTTCACAGAGGTCCGCACATTGACTCGGACAATTACATTGCAGCCGCAAAAATTCAGGTGCCAAAACACTTTTAACTTTTGTTGAAAGGTAACAACGAAGGTTTACCCAGAAGTAGAATAATAACACTGCAGTGTGATGTTATTAAAGCCCTAGACGTGCTGAAAAACAACAAGGATGCTATGCAGGGTGAATCCTGGATGCACTTAACACAACTATATGCTGTGTTAATAAATCACCAAGATTCCTTTAAAGATACAACTGATCTCATATGCCCATTCTACAAGACAGGGTACAGACAAGAGTGTGCTAAGTACAGAGGGATACTCAGATGACATTAGGAGACTGGCGTGCAGAAAAACGACACTACAGTAGACGTTCGATAAGTGCAACATGTTTACGTTTCAGTTACCGAATGAAATTCGCTAACTGCAACGACTGACAGCCGTCAAACAGTTGTCAACTGCTGTTGTACGCGGCCAGAATGCACTCAAAAACATCGCAATGCAGCTGTAGTGCATCTGAAAAACATCGCACCTCTGTTGACGCTTCGTTTTTGACAGATAGCGGCGCGATAACTGCAAAATTGTTGCACTTAGCGGACATGCAGTTAAAAAGCATTGCAGTTAAACCGTTTGCACCGAGCGAACGTCTACTGTATAATCAGCATGATCCATAATGCTTCTTATGTCGTTTTCGTTTTTGCGACGGTGCTACACCGTTTCGTGCTACACTTTTCGCTGAAAAAACGAACGTTTTTGGTGTAGTTGCATTGGTGTGCGTGTTTACAAACCATAATATTGACAACTTTGCAAACGCTGATTGGTGGATTCGGTGTACACTACAGTCTGTTTATAACACAGTCCCGCAAAGAGTGAAACCAAATCTACCTATCGAACTGTCAAATCGGCTACCTATCGAGCACGCCAGCAAAATTGTGAAAACAAAGTCAGAAGAACAACACTCAAAAGAAGTTGTCTTTGCGTGTCTCTATATATACAGTCTCTAGTGTACACCTGCTACACTCCCGATTTTCTGAGTGCTGCACTATCATGAGCGGTGCAGAAAAAGTGCTACACCGGTGTAGCACGAAAATCAAAAACGAACGTTTTCGGTGCAAAAGTGCTGCACCGCAAAAACGAAAACGACATTAGCTTTGCTGACGTTTTTAAAGACATCAACAATCGTCACAACCATCACATACGAGTAAATCTCGCTGAGACCGCCCCACTATTTACACATTGTCTTTAAAAATGCTTAAGGTGGCGATTTTCTGAAAATCCTTGCCAAAATATAAGGAAAATGCATTTAATTACTCAAAGTGATAGTTAGAGCACAGAGAACAGACGTTTAAGCTCGAAAAAAAATACGTCGAAATCATGTGTAAAGGATTTAAGCACAGAGAACAGACATTTAAGCTCGAACAAAAAAACGTCGAAATCGTGTGTAAAGGATTTAAGTGTACCTCAACGCCACCAACGGAGACTGCCCCACATAAAAAGTCGATTTGATCCCACGATGGCAGTGTTCATCGTTAAAATACACTAGCCCACAAAGCGACACGAGCGCCAAACGGCCAAAAACGGCGAGCTCTGGAAACAAAAATGACAACACGGCTGGGATGGGATGCTAGCGCCACGCAACGGGAGCATAATCACTTACTCTGGGCTTTAGGACATAAGGTCGAAGGACGAAAGGTCGAAGGACAAAAGGTCGAATGGACAAAAGGTCGAATGGACAAAAGGTCGAATAGACAAAAGGTCGAATGGACAAAAGGTCGAATGGACAAAAGGTCGAATGGACAAAAGGTCGAATGGACAAAAGGTCGAATGGACAAAAGGTCGAATGGACAAAAGGTCGAATGGACAAAAGGTCGAATGGACAGAAGGTCGAATGGACAAAAGGTCGAATGGACAAAAGGTTGAATGGACAAAAGGTCGAATGGGACAAAAGGTCGAATGGAACAAAAGGTCGAAATCAGCTGGTAACTTGTTCTTCTAAAATTTTTGTTCTTGAACAAAAATTTTAGAAGAACAAGTTACCAGCTGATGTGTCTCACTTATAAGATTAAAAAAAATGATGAGCTTCTGTTGTTACTCATTCAGAGAACATAGTAAATTTCTCCTTCTTTCGTTTATAGGCTGTTCTTTCAAGTTATGTTGATATAGTATTTAATGGCAACTTAGTTAGATTTTTTTCTTTAGGAATTTTTCCTTCTTTAGTTTATAGGCTATTCCTTTAAGTTTTGTTACTGCAATAATTATTGACTCTTTAGGTGCTTATATTTCAATCAGACATTTTGCCTTCTTTTATTCAATAGCTGTTCTTCCTAGCTTTACTGCAGAAATAGTCATTGACTAGTTGTGCTTAGTGATTATCCTCTCTTGGAAAGATAGGTAGTTCCTATGAATTGCACTGTATAAGTAAATAATTTCATTGTGTTTGCTCATAAAATACCCAGAGATTTATCATTCCCTAGTGCATAGACTGTTTGGCTTTATTAACCCTAGTAGAATGTTGGGGTCGATATGACCCAGCCCAGACAGGCACGCTGAACGTGCATAACGCCATCGTGGTGCGAAAAACCTTGCTTCTTAGGGGGGTTAGATCGCTGTAATGATTGGAGTTTCAAATGACAATATTTCAATCAATGATTCATCCTTCTTCTACCCATAGGCTGCTCTTTCAAGGAACATTGTTGTCCACATTTAATTTCAATGAATAACATTATTTTCTATCATTTATGGACATCCTATCTTTCCTATCCTATCTTTCGATAATGTTTTTTTTTTAAGTTGTTGAATAATTTTGGAATCACTGGTTCTATTAATTTTATCGGAATTATAGTTGTCGTTTTTCTGTCACACTTTGATCACTTTTTCATGTCTTCAAATTTGTCTTTTGTCCATTTAACCTTTTATCCTATTCGACCTTTTGTCCGTCCCATTCGACCTTTTGTCCCATTCGACTTTTTGTCCCATTCGACCTTTTGTCCCATTCGACCTTTTGTCCCATTCGACCTTTTGTCACAGAGAACAGACGTCTATCTTCGCTTTCTGCCTTGTGTAAAACTTTGTAACGGTCATTTCAGAGTATGTAGTTATGCTCCTGTTGCGCGGCGCTAGCGTCCCATCACTTACATTGTTGTGTTGTCATATTTGTTTCCAGTGCTCACCGTTTTTGGCCGTTTGGCGCTCGTGTCGCTTTGTAGGCTAGTGTATTTTAAAGATGAACACTGCCATCGTGGGGTCAAATCGACTTTATATGTGGGGCAGTCTCCGTTGGTGGCGTTGAGGTGCACTTAAATCCTTTACACACGATTTCGACGTATTTTTGTTCGAGCTTAAATGTCTGTTCTCTGTGCTTTTGTCCCATTCGACCTTTTGTCCCATTCGACCTTTTGTCCCATTCGACCTTTTGTCCATTCGACCTTTTGTCCATTCGACCTTTTGTCCCTTCGACCTTTTGTCCATTCGACCTTTTGTCTTTCGACCTTTTGTCCTTCGACCTTATGTCTTTCGACCTTTTGTCATAGATTCCTTACTCTGATATGACCGTTACAAAGTTTTACCACAGACAAGCAGACGTAACACTCTTCAAAACGGCTTGGTACATGCATTTAACGATCAATTCAAATTTCATTTGGTTTTCGCGATTGTTCCACCAGAGGCGCTAGTGTTCGATTGCTTTGACGTTTGCCAGTGTACACGTTGCTGAATTATGCAATCGAAAATTACAGGCAATTTGTGTAGTAGTGTGCGTGTCAGCAAAACGTCAAATCGAAATCCATCATAGCCGACAGTGTCGCGCGCGGTTCTACCAACAGGTGGCAGTGTGCTCATAAAAATGATACTGGACAAAAGTTTTTGATGAATTTCCTCTAAGAGTTACGTCTGTTTGTCTGTGGTTTTACATTTGAACTGTTAAAGCACAGACAAACAGACGTAACACTTGCGAAATTTCCATCGACCACGCTGCGACCGATCATTTTAAATTTTCATAGTTGAGGCTTTCACAACCAGAGGCGCGCATCGTTTTTCTATGTGTTTGACATTTCACACTAGCGCCTTCTGTTGACGATATGGCACAACACAGTGTTTCGTGCAACTTCTCCACCAGGTGATGGTAGTGTGAACTGGGCGATGGATTTCCATGAAAATCGTTCAAGGTGTTACGTCTGTTTGTCTGTGATTAAAGTTTCTTCTAAAACTCCCTCAAAATGATACTATTTACAGTTATAAAAAGTTGGGTCGGCCATATTGATTTTGGCCGCCATCTTGGATTTTATATCAACACTTTTTTTCACCATGTTGGCAACCACCGATTTTCACATTTATTGCATTAATTGAAAGCTGAGACATTTATACACAACATATCAAAAAATTAGAAATGTTTTTTGTCTTATCAAAAGTTGTCCGCAGTTTTATAAATCAAGCCACGTTTTCTCCATACATTTCCATGCGCACCGGTAACGACGTGCAACATCATCAGAGTTTACGCCTGCATGTATACACCAGCGATGCCAGATGAATTTCTGTATCACTCGTTCAAAAATCTGTATCCCATACAAAATTTGTGTGGAAAATCTGTATCCTATACAAATGGAAAATCTGTATCCCATACAAACGCAATCTGTATAGATGCTCAAATATCTGTATAATACAGATAAATCTGTATATATGGCATCCCTGGTATACACATACACTCCTGCAGTAAAATCGGAGATTCGTTTCTGGTTTTTATTGTTTCTCAATTATGCGGGGATTTCTTTTATAACTTGTTTAATGTTTTGAAAAACTTGAACCTGTAGCTTTCCATTAGTGGATTCAGAATTCAAATTCATGTTCGTAAACACTGCGAAATAATGCTGCATTTATGTAAACGATCGGCACCTGGCACAGTGCGCAAAAGTGGCATGATTTACAAAATGGCAGATAACTTTTGATAGGACAAAATCAATTGATGCAACAATTTTGAAAATCGGTGGTTGGCAACCTGGTGAAAAAAAAGTTTTTATGTATATAAAAATCTAAGATGGCGGTCAAAATCAATATGGTCGACCCAACTTTTTATAACTGTAAACAGCAGCTCTATCTTTCCTCTTTTCAACAATATTTGGTTTGGAGGTTGGTTTCTGACAAATTTTCGAGTTATAACGGTCAAATTAGCCAACATTTGACCAAAATCGAGGGGTCTGCAAAAATTGCGTTCTAACTAACGGGGGGTCCATCAACTTTAGATACTAAATGCATTTTTCTTTTTTTTTTTTGGCGAGGACTTTCAGAAATTGCCACCTAAAACCTTTTTGAAGATAAGGTGTGAAAAGTCCGGTCTCAGCTAGAATTATTCATAAGGAGTATAGAGTTCTATAGGTTCGGCGCTGGAGCACAGTTACACTTTACCATCATATCAGCGCAAGCTAGGGATCGAATAAAAAAAGAAAAAAACTCTATGGGATATAATAACAATGCATTTTGTATTGTTGAAAAAGTTGTATTTAGTCATCCTAGATCGTACGAAACGCTACAACTACTGTATCCGTAAGATATTCACTTAGCGCTAGAGTATTCTTGCATCACGCAAGAAGAACTAAAGAATAAATTAAACAATTCACTTGAGCTACAGTTTCTTCCTCGTTGTCTAAATACTAGCAAGTCCCCCGCACCACTTGGAGGGGGAACCCTCCCCGCTAGCCTACACAAGAGAAATCCATCATCGATCAAAGCAAGTACATCAACATTGACCCCGTAGTAGTATACTTAATAACCTCCAGCAGTCGGAGAAAACCGGCACCGGGCCGGTTTCCCTAAGATCCCCCGCGTAAAAGAAGAGAGCCACGGTCACGCACCGCCCTTCCGCTACTCCTTCTTGTTGCTAACCGTGGCGTCCCTCCGATCGTCCTCGGCCATATCATGATCGTCCCAGCCCCACACGACCTTCTCGTTATCGTGATCCAGATTGTTGATGTAGTCGACCATCTTTTCCCGCAGGGCCTCTTCACTGTACGGATGCGAACCATCACCGGTCCGCAGCACTCGCTTCTTGATCATATCGTCCGACACCGACTTCAGATCGTACGCCCAGCCGATCCAGGCGAAGAAATCGATCACCGCCGTCGTGAAGTTTGTGCTGTACTGGCCCAGCTCCGACGTCTTGTAGTCCCAGGGGAACACGTGGTGATAGTTGTGCCAGCCCTCGCCCACGGCAGCAATCGCCACAAAGGTGCTGTTGGTTGGAGAAATTTTCCTGGCAAAACCGAAACCGAAATAATCTAGATTAGTTGCTTTATTCTGGATCTGGAGTTCAAATTGCAAATACTGACCTATCATAGGGTTTCGTTCCCCAGATGTGCGCAGCGCTGTTCACCAGCCAGGTACCGTTGAGCGACAAAACGTAACGGAAGATGGCCACGATGTACCACGAGTTGGAGAAAGTTTCGTCCAGGAAGTAGTACGACAGAAACGTCGGGATGACGAAGCAGAACACGGGCATCAGGATGGCGTAGTACCTGTGAAATGGATGACGAAATAATTTATTAAAACAGTTCATATCAAAGAATCTAGTCTAGTCTAGTCTAGTCTACACATACACAGCCATTCATTGAAAGAATCCTGGAAAATGATAGAATCGACTAGTTCTACCATTTTTCTTGTCATTATTAATGTTTGCAGTACATTGGAAATGCATTACAAGCATTAAAGCGGCCAGGCCTACTGTGCAGCGTTATTGTTATTACAATAAAGCCATTAAGTGGGGACATCTCGTACCAACCACTCAGCTTTTGAGAAAGCAAAATAAGTGAAAATCGATGGGGGTGACGATGCTAAGAAAGTTAATGTCACCCCTTGGTCCTTCGTTTCCTGGGATGGAACACAGGTATTTGGTCCGTGTCCTGGCACTTATGCCTAGGCTTAAGCGCCTTTACTCGCTCTCTGAAATGAAACAAACTGGGTGCGAAAGATATGTTGCGTAACTAAAAATTAGTTTTCGAAGTTAATGAATGTTCCCTCGAAAAAAAGAAAATGTAGTTTGAAACGGTCTCACCGAGTTATCTGGAAACTGCTGTTTCTCGGTGTCATTACAGCGCAGTCAGGGTTGCTCTTCGTCTCACCACCGCACTGTCGCGCACGCAGTCAGTCATCATTAGAACAAAAACAGTTCATATCAAAGAATCGTTTATAAAGAGGACTTCATCAAAACCGAATCCTACTACGAATCATTGGATACATCTTCCATCTAGGTATGAATCCGCCAATCTTCAATCTTTTTCTAGAAATCAAGTTAATAAGTAAATTTAGGCATTTTTAACAATGCTAAAGCCCGTGTGCACTATTTGGACTGTAAATAAACTGCCCATACTGCCCCAATTCTTATCAAAATTTGACAGCGTATGTGTTAAACTGTTCTCAGTGAAATTTTGAACGATTTTGATTGAATACTTTCAAAGTTAGAACACTTTGAAGGTCATAATAAAGAAAACATGTTTGATCTTTGATAATTGTAGAAACTGGGATAATAACTCTCTAAACGTAATTTCTGAAAAAAACATACAAATTTTATTCTGGAGATCCCACATGTGCACTATGGGGCGGCTCCATACAAAGTGGTGGCCAAAAATATTGTTTTGGATTTTCCTCATTTTTTGGAAGTATTCTAGTAAGATTAGCATAACATTAGTCAAATTTATGTATTTTCATCACATCTGGAAGCTGTAACTAGTATTTAACCCAGTTAGGAACTACTTATTCTTGAACAATTAACTTAAACGTTTCTTTTTAATTGTTGAGGCAGTTCGAATGCAAATCAATACTAGAATAAGATTGCCATGCATAAGATAAAACAGGAGAGGTGGAGGTGGAAGCACTCCCCCCCCCCCCCCCCTTTCGATGCAAATCTGACCCCCTTCCACCCATTTTATACGTTATATAACGTTTATCGATCACGTATTTTGGTAAAGAATTGTTCATCTACCAAGAGCCCCCCCTCCAACTTATCTGACACCCCCCCCTCCCCCCCCCCCCTGTAATATTTGTTCAAACTCGTCTAAAGGATACTTTTTTAATATGCTTCTATTATTTTACTGAACACATATAAACACCGATAACTAAGTTGATGATTTGTCTCCATTTTTTATACTGCAGGAATGAATATACTGCTAAATAGAAAATCATTTTGATTGATAAATTTCCATCACAAATTTTATTAATTAAGTTTCAAGAGACATAGCTTAATCAAATTCACAAGCAATATCTACTTATTTTCCTGTTCAGGTGACATCATTCCATATAACTTTTTGGGAATGGTAAACATTTTAGATTCACTTTCACGATTTTTGAGAGCATGGCCAATCGAATTCACCATATTTGAAACGTTATGTCTATATGCAGTTTTTATACAGGGTGTTAGGTTCCTGAGTGCAAACTTTTTAAAGGGTGATAGAGGACCATAAATGGAGAAAAAAATTGTTCTACGCATATGGTCAAATCTCAACCGTTACGTAGTTATTGAACTTCCCATGTTTATGACTCTTTTTGCCTTAACTGACAATAACTTGAAAATGGTCAAACTTATCGAAGTTTTTTTACCCTTATTCGAAAGATTATTGAATTTTCTAACAAATGGCATCTTTGAATCCATTGGTTTAGTTAAATAACTAAGTTTTCTAGAGCAAAACAGCTAAAAATAGTGAATTTTTATTGGTTTTTGTCAATTATCTTTGAAACATGCGTAATAAATTAAAATTCTTTCTTTGGCAAAAATGTGGCTCCTGTTACACTCTACAATTCGTTCTTTGACACCAAACTTCTAGCTCTTATCGTTTTCTTGCAATTTTAATTTAAATGTGCGGCACAATGCGCAAAACAGTGCTTTCCATGACAGTTGCAAATTTATGATCTGAAATGCGATGTTAAAATCGAAATTGCAACAAAACGATAAGAGCTAGAAGTTTGGTGTCAAAGAACGAATTGTAGAGTGTAACAGGAGCCACAACTTTGCCAAAGAAAGAATTTTAATTTATTACGCATGTTTCAAAGATAATTGACAAAGACCAATAAAAATTCACTATTTTTAGCTATTTTGCTCTAGAAAACTTAGTTATTTAACTAAACCAATCGATTCAAAGATGCCATTTGTTAGAAAATTCAATAATCTTTCGAATAAGGGTAAAAAAACTTCGATAAGTTTGACCATTTTCAAGTTATTGTCAGTTAAGGCAAAAAGAGTCATAAACATGGGAAGTTCAATAACTACGTAACGGTTGAGATTTGACCATATGCGTAGAACAATTTTTTTCTCCATTTATGGTCCTCTATCACCCTTTAAAAAGTTTGCACTCAGGAACCTAACACCCTGTATAGTGTCAACTTTACCGCCAAACATAACATTGTTTCCAAATTCCAAATAAGCGTCGCGCCAATCGTTATTTTATTTTTCAAAGCATTTTTTGCGTGAGCCTTATGCCATTGTAAAAATATTGTGCTACGTACTTCAACTTTTGAAGTACAGTAGACGTTCGATAACTGCAACATGTTTACGTTTCATTTAACGAATGAAATTCGATAACTGCAAAAACTGGTAGATGTCATAGAACTGTCAGGTGCTGCAGAATGCTGCCAATGTGCATTTGAAAAACATCGCATCGCTGTTGACATTTCATTATGAGGGATAGCGGTGCGATAACTGCAAAATTGTTACACTTAGCGGACTTGCAGTTAAAAAGCATTGCAGTTAAAGCGTTTGCACTGAACGAACGTCTACTGTAGTCGTTCTACCTTAGCAAGATCAACATTATATTTTGCCTTGATATAGGGTAGAAGCTTCAGTTTTGACCAGCCCGGAGTTTTGGCCATAGTGCGGTATTCAGCTTGTTACGATCTAAATCGGCATAAATTTATTTTTTTATTAGTAGATTCTAATGTAATATGATGACTAAAGCTGTGAAAACCATACGTTTTGATTGAAAACTGGAAGAAAAAACTAATTTTCCTTAAAAAATCAGCTCCCATATATCTATTTTGGCCAGGGTGCTTCTAATTTGGCCACTCCCATAAGAAATACACGTGATTGGCCAAAATAGAAACCAAAGCTGAGAATATGGCCAAAACTGCGGCAAGGCTTCTTTTTTGGCCAGTGTCACTTTTAATACAAAAATCAAGTATTAGCCTGATTTCTTCATTTTTCTAATAAAGTGTTGATCGAAACCTTTCATTTGACACATTGGTAGTTTTCATTGGATTATTGGTTATTTTTATAAAAATGATTTCCCTTAGACTGGGCAAAACCGGTGCCCGCACCCTATTCAAATACTTTTGTTGCATTGACTATTTGAGATTTTTTTAGATCTAAAATAAAACCACAGTTAAACAGACGTCTCACTCTACTCAGTTCCCATCGTTTCCCTTTTTAACGTAGTTAGCATTGGGGGATTATGTTTTCGTGATGATGATTTTTATCGCATTTTGTTCCAAGTGATATGTCTGTTTGTCTGCGGTAACACGATGCTCCTATGTTCCATATTACCACAAACAATTATTTTCATATTTGTTTTCGTTGAATTAACTACTGTGCTATACTCACGTTGCTAGCGTTTAATTTGAAAACGAACTTATGAATTGAAAATATTATCCTCATCTTTTAAATACAAGTAGGTAGTTTTAAGTAAAATTAATATATAAGATGTGGTGTTTCTTTCCCTGTTGCTAAATATGTATTGAAAATATAAACAAGATCTTCGTGAACAAAAGAAGTATTTCAGTCCAGATGGGTTCATACAGTTTATGTATGGAACGATAATTTTCGGTCAGTTTTTACCCATTTTTAACATAAAAATAATTAAGTGTGAAACATTTTTAGACTTAATTTTAAAATTAACAGTTCCACCTTTGAAGCACTGTTTAATTTGTACGATTTTTTTTTGTATGTACTCGCATAATCAATAACACAGCGCAACATTTTTTTTGTCTCAAGGGCAAAGTTATGTGTCTCCGAAGGATTTTTGGCCGCTGAATCCAAATCCGGGCTCAGATTTGCTCCAACACGTCACAATTTTGAGCTATACATCAATTTATAGGGCAAAATATGCGATTTTGGGCTTTTTTGACTGCAAGCCATTAAGCTTGGAAATATTTTTTTTAAGCAATCAAAAGGTTAATTGGTCAATTAACATCTAAATTAACGACTCATGCAAAATATTTCATTTTACCTAATCAAATTTGATAGATTTAAGCATTTTATGTTAGTATGAAAACTTGCATGCAACTTTTGGTGGGTGACTTGTATGGGAAATATCGTACCTAACATAAATCGCTTAAAATTATCAAATTCGATTTGGTAATACGACATATTTTGCATGAGTCGTTGATTTAGATGTTAATTGACCAATTAACCTTTTGATTGTTTAAAAAAATATTTCCTTGCTTAATGGTTTGCAGTCAAAAAAGCCCAAAATCGCATATTTTGCCCTATAAATTGAGGTATAGCTCAAAATTGTGACGTGTTAGAGCAAAGCTGAGCCCGGATTCGGATTCAGCGGCCCAAAATCCTTCGGAGACACATAAGTTTGCTCTTGAGACAGACAATAAGTTAATTTTTGTTACGCTGTGTAATCATAGTTAACCAAAAAATAACAAAAAAAAAACATTTTTTCGGGCTTGGGTCAAAATGACGCTCATCCGCAGCTGGATTTGCGTTCCGCAGATACTATAGACCTCAAACTAAACTGTGGAGGCGGTCTCTTGAGACTGCTCGACCCTGCTTGTTAGATATAGACCAACTTAGGCAAAAAATGTTGTTTTTGTCAATAATTACCCATTTTTTACTAATTTCAATTAACCGTGTAACCCCAACAACACACTCATTTTAAAGTTCAGACAATAACATTTCCAACGGAGGATTAAAATCCAAAATTAAACCGTTTTTTCACTGAGAAAACTGCATTTGTTTAAAATGCATTTTTTCTACAATTTTCACTATTTTTCTAAGTCTGATATCTGTGGCGCAATGAGTTTCCATCACAGAGGGCTGAAATTTTGGGAATCTAGGTTTGAACTATCTAGCTCTCAAATGGTATATAAGACACGTCATTCAAAGCAAGTAAATTTTTCGATTTTTGGCCACCACTTTCCCCATAGTGATGTGTTGTTATATTCTGTAGTATTCCCAGGCATTTTGCCAGAAATCTCGCAAAAATTTTATTGGTTTTAGGCTACAAGTGCTTCAGAAATATTCTATTATCTAAAAACTCCAACCAAAATTTATCGATATTATTTACTAATGAGATTCTTCAGGAATTGCCCTGAACAATATTTTAGAAATTGATCACAATATAAGACTCATCTTATTATGAGTTTAAATTAGAGAGTTCCCGTTTTTAAAAATTCTGCAAATTTTTCAACATGTTTTATTTCTAAAATTCGTGAAAAATAAACCTAAAGTTTGACAGTACGTGTATTAGGTATCAGACAATAACGCGACAGAGGGTAGGGGTAAAAACAATAGACGTAATAAATGAACCTTCTCTTGTAGAGGAGACCAGAGGTGGGCGTTTCAGGGCGTACCAGGAGATTTTACTGCCCCTCTTCTCATGTCAGTCCCATGTCGTTTCTGGTGCGAATCATATTTTTGTCACTCACAAGTTCATTTAAAACAAATTTGATACCTATCCCGCCTTATTTCACAGCTCAATATGCCTCAAAAAGGCTATAGGGGGATTAGGGGCATAATGGACACCCTAAGCAAATGAGTATGTTTGGCCTGTATAACAAACAAAAACTTAACATATTATCAGTTGGCCTACAACTTTAACTTGTTTCCTACGTATTTCAACCATTCACAGCTGGTAGAATGGCATTATTGAGAAGAAATAATGAATTGAAAACCGTGTGTTTTTTGGGGCTGGCAGGAAAGGTACGGGGCGAAATGGACACCCATCGGGGCATAATGGACACCCCTGCATATTTTATGCTGTATCTTTGAGAATATCGACCAGTTAAGTAATTTGCCAACGGAGATCAATACCACATATATAATACTCCATCTTAGACGAGTTTACATAACTTCAAAGTTAATAAAATAAATTTAAGGCTAAAATTATCGGATTGATTTTTTTCAAACTCTCTAAAACGCCTAACAGTATGCAATGCGCGTACATCCATTCATAATTGCCAGTGTTCATTTCGCCCCGAATCGACGACAACATTGAAATTGCTATTTTTAGTAAGTTCTGATCAAAAATATTATACTTCATCGATCGCTAAATCTGCGTATACATGTAGATAAGCTAACAATTCATTTGTTTGTATGGTGGACACACTCAAACACTCGTAATGCCTTATTTGCTGCTGTTTCGAAATTATAAGAAATCCACCATATGAAAAACATACTTTAATTTCAATGATATTTTGGTTATTTTGAAGGAATATAAATGGTACTTTTGAAAAATAGAACAATTACTTGTTCCTTTACACTTATGCATTAAACGTTTTACATAAAAGTCAACGGTTTCGGCAAAAACAGGGGTGTCCATTTCGCCCCGGGTGTCCATTATGCCCCTAATCCCCCTACATGAAGTAAATATTTTTTTACAAACAATTTGAGTAGTACATTGAAAAACAACATGGGACTGACATGCAAAGAGGGGAAGTTCAGGGGATCTCAGGGGATATCTGTAGATCTCAGGGCTATTTCAGGGGGCCTCAGGGAGTTTCAGCATGTCTCAGTGGGGTTCTGTAGTGCTCCAGGGGGTTTCAGGAACATTTCAGGGGTCTTTCAGGGAACCCGAGACGGTTTCAAGGGTTACCTGGTGGTCTCAGGAGCTCTACACGGAGTTTTAGTGAGTAACAGGAGATCTCAGGGGCGTTTGAAGGAGTCTCAGAGACGTTCTAGAAGGTTTCAGGGGCATTTTAAAAAGACCCCTGGTTCCACGGGCGCTTTAATAGTTCTCATGAGCTTTTCAAGGGTATCAAGGGCGTTTCGAGGAGTCCCAGGGGTCTCATGGTGTTTCAGGAGCTCTTCAAGGGGCGTTCTAGGAGGTATCAGGACGTTTTAAGGAGTTTCAGTGCTTTTCAGGGGTTCCAATGGGGATCAGTGGGTTCCTGAAAGTCACAGTAATGTTCCAGGGTGTCTCAGGGGGTACCTGGAGGTCTCAGGGAGTTTCAGGGAGTGTCATGGGTTTTCAGAGAAGATCCAGGGGCAGGTTCCAAGCGTGAAAAGGGCGACGCGCTCGTCATCAAGACCGAACAGTTCAAGTACTCGGACGTAAACGTACGAATGAAATGATCCTAGAGCTCTGGCTCCTAGGTGACGCCTACAAAACTCTGGCGGAAGAGGTCCTTGGTGATGGTGACGATGTGGTGAAGGCTATAATGCACAAGGCTTCATGAGTCCACCCAAGTGTTTGATTTGTTCCGGGAAATCCACGAACAGCAAACACCCAAGGGGCCCGCCCATCAGAAGAGCCACAGCTGATAAATCACAACGCAGGTAACACAGCTGAACCTGAACCACTACTTTGCAGTAGTGACGCTCGACGTCAGGAATACGTTCAATGGCGCCAGTTTGGCAACCATTGTCATTAGCAGGGGGAACGACACTAGTTTTGACGAGCCAAAAAACCTCAAAAAAGCTGCTAAAACCCGTAAAAGTTTTGCGAATTTTACCGGGTTTTATCGACTTCTTCCGGCTTTTTTGGGGTTTTTCGGCTTGGCAAAACTAGTGTCGCTCCCCCGGTCAATAGTCAAAAGCACAATAGCTTAATGGTCAAATTGCATCGTACATGTGAAAGTTCCACCAAGGCAGGTGGACCTACAGGTTCATTCTGATTGTAGATAGCTATACCATCAGGCGCCATAGGAAAGTAACTTTCGGCCTGACCCAGGCCCTTTCAGACCATGGTTGAAGCTTCCCGGCACTTCCTTTAGCAGTGTAAGTGGCTGGGCCAAATTGTGGAGGTCTAATAGCGGTACACGCAGTATTAGTTCGTGATATTGTCAGTGCAGCTGCAAGACTAGGCAGCTAATCTCGACAGTGCCGCACGTATTGCATATACACTTACTGCAATATACACTTACTTACTTGCTTACTTACTTACTTACTTACCTACTTACTCACTTACGATTGATGAGAATTCGGTTTTGCCGTGCCAGAACTCTAGAACGACCTTTTAGGATTCGTCTCTACGTTTCAGCAATTTTTAGTGTCTTCTTTAGGGAAAAAATCATGAATAAATGTCTTGAATTTGAGAGATTTAATACTGCAAAGTCAAACTCCAACCAATCGTAATTTCCGAAACAATAGAACTCTTGAACACCCTTGAAATTTTACATTTACTTACTTGCTCACCTACTTACATGCTTACTATCTTATTTACTTACTAACTTACTTACTTATTTTTACTTACTTATTAACTTATTTACTTATTTACTTACATAATTAAAAATAAATTAGCTCAGCTTGACTTAGCTTAATTTAGCATATACTGACTGTTCAATGTGTTCATGTCAACAGTAGATCTCAAGTGATGGTACACTAAAACTAAACTAAAGCAGATTCAAGGGGTTCCAAATATTCTTAAGAGAGGTTTCGAGAGCCTGTTTGAGGGTTTCTTAGGCGATTCACGGGATCACAGTGAATTTCAGGGGGTTTCAGAGGATCGATTCAGACGTTTCAGGAGGTCTGAGTGGCGTTTTACAAAATTTTTGGGGTTATCAGGGGCTTTGCAGGGAACATTAGCGGGTTATAGGGGCTTTTTGAGGGCGTTTCAGGGAGCTTCAGGGGCATTCCCGGAGGTTTAAAGGACATTCCCGGTGGTACCAGGAAGTTTCAGGGGTTTCCAAGAGCCTCAGGATATGTCAGAAGATTTCAGGAATGTTTCAAGAAGTGTCAGGGGTTTTCAAAGATATTTCAGAGGGTTTCAAGGACTTTCAATGAGGATTCAAGGGGCTTCATAAGGGATTTCAGAGACGTTCCAGTGAGTCCCAGGCAAATTCGAAGGCATATCAGAGAGTTTTTAGGAGCGTTCATGGAATACCAGGGTATTCCAAAACAGCTTATACGCCTTTCGTGGAGCTTCAGCTTAATAGGCAATTCAGGAGGTTTCATGAAGCTTTCACAAACGTTTCAAGAACCACAGGAGATTTCAGGGAGCTCAGGTGAGTTTCAAGGGGTTTCAAAGATCTCCTCAGAGGCATTTCATGGGGTTTTCAGAGGGTTTCTGAGAGCCCCAGGAGTTTGTAAGTGAGCGCATGGGCGCGCCAGGGGGTTTTCAGAGGCATTTCAGATGTCCCAGGGTATTCCAGAACTACTTGGGAGCATTTCAAGAAGTTACATGGGGTTTTAAATGCATTTTAGGGGGTTCCAAGTGTGCTCCAAAAAGGCTCAGGGCATTTTCCGAAACGTTTCAGGAACCTCATCGGGTTTGAGAAGGCTGTCAGAGGACTCAGGGGCGTTTCAAGATATTTCTTAGGGCTCATTTCAGGTGCGGTCTTCATTAATACACGAATTTAAAAGATATTGTTTACATACATATAGATTGAATAACAGTTTCAGGAAACGAGCTCAACAAGTTATCTGGAAACAATTTTTCTATTTCAATCAATATTTATATATAAATCATTCAAATTGGAGAAGGAATTTTTGAATGAATGTCGGGCAGATTTTCTCGAGAAACTCTTGAAAGAATCTCAGAAAAAATAATTTCATGGAGTGATTCCTTAAAGAGTTCCAAATAATTCTTGAAAAAAAATGTGATAGTCTAGATGAAATTTCTGGAAGATGAAGAATTCCTTAGAAAAGTTCCTGGAGGAATTGATGGAGAAATTCGTGAGGTAATTTATGAAAGAATGTCTAGAAAAATTCTTGGAAACTCTCTTCGAATAATTTCTGAAAAAATCGTTGCGAAACTTCTGAATCAAGCCTTTCAGAAATTTATAAAGAAATCTTTGAAGCAATTCAAGCAGAGTTCCTAAAAGATTTCCAGAAGGGATTCCTGAAAAAAAAAACACTTTGAAGAAATTAAGGATAGTCTAGGAAAACTTCCTGGAAGAGATTGTGGAATCCTTAAAGGAGTTTCTGGAGAAATCCGTAAGATAATTCATTTTTTTTTTATAAAAATCAGTGGAAGTTTTATTTGAGGAACACCTGGAGAAATACCTGAAGAAAGCTTGAATAATTCAGGAAAGCTTTCTGAATAAATTTCCGAAGAAATCCTTGTGTTAGTGTATGGACTGTTTTTTTGAAGAATTCCTAGAGGAAGTTTTGTAATGGCTGTTTGAGGAATTTATGAAGAATTTTTTGAAAAAAATTCTGAAAGAATGTTTGGACAAATCCTTAAGATAATTCATAAATATTTACTCCTTGCTCCTTAAATATTTTTGAGGAATCTTCGAAGGACCTGCTGAATAAAATCTTGCCTAACCTATTTAACTAACCAGGAAGACTAACTTGCAATACATAAAACTGGGGCTTAGGGAAGATAAATTCAATGAAAACTTTACGAACCGCAGTCTTAGATGTTTAACAATTGGCGAATTACTCTTAAATGTACTATAATATTGAAGAACGTAAAATTTGTTTAAAAAAATGTAGATAATATTATACTGATGTCTGCGTTAGAGAGCACGCGTTTTATCGTTTGAATACAAGAGTTTTTGCAAGACATGAGAAAACGTGCAAACTCAACAGTGCTTTCTATAATATTTCAATGTTGGAAAGATTTCTGCAATTCTCCCAGGAATTCTTCTGAAAGTTGCTCCAGGAACTCCTCTGGTAATTTCTTGGGAAATTTCTTTGAGAACTTCTCCAAAAATTGCTCTGAGAATTCCTTCATGAATTCCCACAGAAATTTCTCAGGGAATTTCCCCAATTCCTCCGGGAATTCCTCCAGGAACTTCTACGAAAAATCATCTGAAAATTTCCTCCAAGAGATTGTCCAGAAATTTCTGTGGAATTTCCTCCAAGAATTCCTCTGGGAATTCCTCTGAGAATTTTCTTAGGAATTCTTCTGAGAATTCTCCCAAAAATTCCTCTGGGAATTCCTCCGGGAATTTCTCTGGGAATTCCTCCGGAAATCCCTCTCAGAATTCCTTCGGAAATTCCTCTGAGAATTCCTCCAGGAATTCCTCTGGTAATTTCCCGTGGAATTCCTGTGGGAATTTCTGATGAAATTACTTTGGGAATTCTTCTGGGAAGTCCTCCAGGATTTTTTCGGGGAATTCCTCCAGCAATTACACCAGGAATGCTTTTGGGAACTTCTCCAGCAATTACACCTAGAGTTTTTCCGGAAATTAGTCCTGCAGTTTTTTTTTTCGAAAATTCCTCCAGGAATTCTTCCGGGACTCCCCCCTGGTATGCCTCCGGGAATTCCTCCAGGAATTCCATTCGTTAATTCTCCCTGGAACTCTACCAGTACTCCTCCAGTAATTCCTTCGGGAAGTCCTCCAGATATGCCTATGGAAATTCCTCCAGCAATTCCTTCCGATTGCAGAGTTCTTCAGGAATTATACAGTATTTATCTGAGAATTTCTTTAGAAATGGTAATATCTTTGGGTAGGATTTACCAATGGTAAAAGTTTTTTGATTTGAACTGCAATCTTGGAAATTCGTCACAAATGGTGGGAAATAAAATCGTTCAAAATCTTTCATATTTTCGTGACATTCTCTATTTTGAAAATTTGAATCTAACGCCCCACCACGAGTAATACGTAGTCCTTCGTCAAGCACAAGCCCAACCACCCATCCCACAGCTACTCACTTCTTCTGGAACATCACGATCGGGTCCGTCTCCAAATCAGCCATATCGACCGTCTTGCCCTTCTCCCGCACGTCCGGGTGCTTCTTCATCATCAGCCAGCCGATGTGCGAGAAGAAGAACCCTCGCTTGGCGTTGTGCGGATCGGCATCCGTATCGGTGAACTTGTGATGCACCCGGTGATCCCGCACCCACTCGTAGATACTGTTCTGGAAGGCTAGCGTCTGCGAGATCATCAGTATCAACCGGAGCGGCCACTTGGCCTTGTAAGCCTTGTGGGACCACAGGCGATGGGCACCGGCCGTGATGCCGAAAGCGCCGAACATTCCCAGGACGAAAGCTGCAATTGGAGAAGGAAGAATACATATGTGAAAATGGGAATTCTTCTGAAAGATTGGTGAGCTCGTTCCATACTACTTCCTTATTCCTTCCTGCTTGTACAAAATACTAAAATACATCATTTCCGTTACAAACACCTTATTCGTTACAAACCTGAATAGGTTAACCCTTATATGGATTGTGTCGGCCCGGGTACCCAGCGCCCATTTGAAAAGCATGGTGTAGAAAAAAGCAAAAAATATGTCGGACACATAACGGTTAAAAATGTATTCAATGTAAGAATAATAGGCAAATCATTTTTCTAATTTATAATACTGAGAGATGTTCATATTTTTCATAGTCCACTATATGTACAACAGAACATCTTCGTAAATTTGTTTGCAGTTTACTTCTGCTCAAAACAAACGATACCAAAAAGCTTTCGTCATTACACTAAGTACAAGTTAATGCTTTGCGACAACCATCAAACGCTTGATTACGCCGGCTGTGTACTTCCCATAATGGCCTCACAGGCTACTTTTTGTCACTTAACCTTGTGATTAACACATTTCAGCTTCTTGCTCTAATTACGACTCCAGCTGAGCCAGTTTCGCACAGCTACTCACGGGTCAAGTTCAACGCATTACACCTTCCTTACTGCTGTAGCAAAAACGTACATATGTTGCAGTTGAGTTGAGCAGGGCTAATGGCCAATTTCATCACTTATTCATGATGGGACAAAACGTCATTCGGCATAACAATTAGGTAGCTTCAAACTGCGCTCACGTTTCCCAACAACTCCCGCTTGGCAACAAGTGGATTGTTGCTGTGGAGATCTTTCTCTGATCAATCTATCATTCGGAGTAAGTCCACCAACAACCGCAATGACGTCTGTAAGTCCGAAAATTGTGAAAGGAATGGCCAGGGCATCCGATCCCGTCTGGAATATCCAAATTAGGGTGGATCATGAACACTTTGTAGTTGTTTCAAATCACAAGAAACAGACCTAACAATTTGAAGCGATTGTCTTTCATACAGGGTTTTTATTTGATTGGTGAGCTCGTTTCATACTTTCTACACTCTCTTTTCGTCCTTCAATTACATAAGTGACCCGATTTTGTCAGCCCCTTTTCGGAACACATTTTTTGGTCTCCTCGAAAACCTAAACAACTTTTTAGACTTTTTATCTCTCTATTTTCTGTAGCTTCATGATAAACATAAATGAATTGATAACGAGAGCAAAAAGTTTGTCGCAAAATGGGGCTGACAAAATCGGGTCCCTACTGTATGTGTTTCCAAATTATCCTAAATTTTGTGCTAAATTGCTGTGCAATTGTATTTGTTTTATAATTCATGTTAAAAAAAATCAGACCTAGCGGTGTGTAGTTTCCATTTTTTCACGGCCAAGTTCATAAAGGTGAGTTGACTCCTTACATTCAGAAACGTTACCTGTTCTCTGGCGTAGACGACTAACGCGTTCTTTTAAGTGAATCGGAATGTCGTTGGTTCAAATCCCACCAGAACTATATGGATTTTCTTCACATTTTTTTCGTTTTCGGTTTGTCTTTTTTTTTCAACCCATTTGTGCCAATACACTGCAACCCAGTTGATCCACCCTAGTCCGACCAGAAACACATGTTCCCCGAAAGCCGGTGCCGAGCGGATTTCTCCTGTGATCCATTCAATTTGGCCAAAATGAAGCCATTACTATTCAGTACACTGCTGCATCGCGCCCCGAGTCGGCCGCTGGGGATGGCGTGACCACTCCACTCCAGACTAGACGTATACGAGACTAAGGCTGGATGGACTATGGAGAATCGAACGAAAGGGGATGCATTATCACGTGCGGGTGTATTGAATGGCAAATTAAGCGATTCAGTGGAATCGATTCACCTTTGGAACCGATCAGTTTGTCTTAATGGGCCAGAAGTTTAGTCACTACTGAGCTCATACCAAGTGAAATGACTAATCGCTGAAGACACCAATGTGCACATACGGAGATAACTTGACTTTTCCGAAGGTGCACCATAAACAGGATATAATGTTTCACTTAGTGACCGATATTGACGTCAAACGGGTAATGTGTTCTAAATTTAGCGAATTTCTTTGCGTCACTGCTGTCATTAAACTTAGTTTCGTTGATTCAATTTATTGTTGGATTCATTGAGAGATGGAGAACATTAAAACCATTGACGTAGCTGGAGGGAGAGGGGGTCTACAGACTAAGGAAAAAATGCTATATTTTCTATAGAACACAAATCATAATAATGACTCTGAATGATGAAGATATATCCATCAGGTTCATTGATTAAACTCAACAGCCGAGTGCACCGAACAGAACGACTTTTCGACGAGGAATGAAGATCGATTTTAGAGGAGAAGAATACAGTACCTACAGGCTGTAATGCTGCACCATGGGACACTGCAGAACGTGGAACGATACAAACAGAAGCAGAAACAGCAGACCTGCCGGTTGATAGTCAGGATCAGTGTTGATAAAAACTCAAATTCTCAAATCTCATGGTTGAGTTGATTCACGCGCGATTCTTGACTCGCCAAACTCACCGCCGAAAGAATCATGCATGAGTTGACTCGTGATTTTACTCATTCCTTCATTTCTTGGTAGTCTTATTATTGACAATGAAGTTTTTAGGATTGTATGACAGAACAAGAGCAAACCTTGCATACAACAACAAAGATTGTCGTTTAAATTGATTTGGATTCGTTTTACAAGCAAATGAGATTTCGGTGCTACCGAAGGATTGAAAGATCTTCCCCATTCATAATAAAGACGACCAATTGCGCGATCACCATTTTGAATGTCACCTACAGAGTGCTATCCCAGTTCATCTTTCGTCATCTATCATCCAAAATGATTAAATTTGTGGGAAATTATACAGCCAGCTTCATCGACGGTCGGTCGACAATGGGTCTGATCTCCATTATAAGGCAAATCATTAAGAAATGCTTTGATGATCTCAACGGGTTTCCTCTATGAACACGAAACATGGACCATGTTGGACCCCAGGAGATCCCTGAAGCGCTCAGGGTTTTTCGAGCGATGTGGGCTAAGGACGATCTTTGAAGGGGCTGAAAAGAATTTCTGGAGGAATCCCGAATGGACCGGAAGGAAAACTAGGAAGAATCTCGAACAATTCCCTATGGAACTTCTAGAGGAATGCCTGAAGGCACTTTTGGAGGAATTATTGAAAAAAAAAAACTTCTGAAGGAATTCCTATAGACTCCTCATAGACTCCTAGAGGAATTCCCGAAGAACTACTGGAAGAAATCATGAAGTATCCCTTTATAAATCTGGAAAGGAACTCCGGGAGAATCTCTAAAAGCACCTTCTGGAGACCTTCTCAATGGAACTCCTGGACTAATACCTGCAGGAACTCCTATATTAATTCCCGAGCTAACTTCTGGAGGAATTCTTGAAGAAACTCATGTAGTGGAATTCTTAAAGAAATTCCCGAAGAGTTCCTGGAGGTATCCCGAAGGATTTCCTGAAGGAATATCCGAAGGATCTTCTGAAGGAATTCCCGATAGAGCTACCGGGAGAATTCCCGAAGGAACTCTTGGAAGAATTTCCGAAAAGACCCGTGATGAAATTCCCGAAGAAACTGGAAGAGTTTTCGAAGAACTTCTGGGGGAACTTCAGGAGAAACTCCTAGAGGAATTGCCAAAAAACTTCTGGATGAATTTTCGAAGAAACTCCTGAAGGAATGAGATATTCCCTTCCTTGAGAAATTTCACAGTGACTTCTCAATGAAACTTCCTGAAGGAGTTCCCGAAATATACCTGGACAAATTCATGAATAACTCCTGTAGAGTAATGCGGGGCAAAAGTTTGCACGGGGCAAAAGTTCGCAGTGGGTCTTTGTCTGCGCACTAATTAAAAACCCAGGCAAACTTGTAAAATCCAACAGGAATCACTAGAAGAACTCCTGAAGGTACCATAGTTTAAAATTTCTGAGAGAGGAATTGTTGGAAGAATCGCAGGAAAAGTTGGTTGAGGAATCTTTGGAGGAAGGTCAACCCGGGTAGACGAGAATATCTAAATCATATCTCAAATCGAACATTTTCTGCTGTCATAGCTTGATGTGATTTTGATGTGTTATTCAAAAATCTAATGAATATCGCTCGAATAGCTTAAAATGATATGATATCAGTTTTTGTTCTTGTCGAAATAGCTGAAAATTTCAACATAAGAACAAGTTTAGCTCTTCTGCACGAAATGAAACACATACACCCATAGAGATGGCTCAATGTTAGTGAAATGTCATGTGCCCCTTTCTGAGCTGTGGAAGCGAAAAACCGCATGCTCTTGATCCCATGTTATTTACAATAGCGAGCCACAGTTGAATGGTAACGCCGCCTGTGAATCCTAATCTTGTCTGCTATTGTTTTGATCTTGTAATATCTTAACGAGCTGTTATTGAGTAGTTCACCATATTAGATTTTGCTATTATTTCTGTTCTTTTACCTATTATATCAATCAAACCAATATCAGTTTTTGCTCTTCAGTATTTCAATCAATAATAACTGAATATGCTATCCATCAGATTTTTTCACCTACTCGGGAAGTGGAGTTTCTGCAGGTATTTCATGTATGATTCCTTAGAGAAATCCCTGGAAGAACAACCGAAGAAATTACGGCAAGAATTCCAGGAGGGTTGCCTGGTAGGATCCCAGAAAAAAAAGCCAAGAGAAAGATATAGAGGAATCCCTATCAAAATTTTTGAAGTTTCACAGTTAGAATTTTAAATGAAGTCCTAGCAAGAAAAGCTTCAAAAATCGCACGAGGAATTGTTTGAGGAATCACAGCCGGAATTTCTGGAGGAAGGCCACGAGGAGCTCCTGGAGGAATCTCATGAGAAATAACTAGAGGAACTCCTGGATAAAATCTCTGAAGGAATTCCCAGACAATTCATCGGAGGAACTTCTATAAGAATGTCCGACATATTGTCATGAATAATCCCAGCAAAAATCTCAACAGAAATCTCTGGAGATACCCCTTGAAGAACTCCTGAACTGCCGTTCTACGCCCGATCGCCCCATGTTATATGGGAATCCCATATAACATGGGACGATTATGCGTAGCACGGCAGTGAAGGTATTACAGTAAGAATTTATGGAGGAGTCCTAGGAGGAATTGCTAGTAGAACCACATTTGCAGTTGCTTGACGGATCTCAGCTGGAATTTCTGGATAAAATCTCCGATGATGTTCCTGGAAAAACTTCAGGACGCGCGCCGTTGTAAAAAATACAACACTACCAAAAAACCTCGCTGATCGTATACAGCGCGTGCGCGGTGCAGTCTCAGCTGCTTTATGGCGCGCGCGTCCTGAAAGGTTAATGGTCCCACCAAGAGCTCTTGAACAAATTTCTGGAGGAATTCCTAGATATTCCAAAGAAGATATTTCTAGGAAAATCCTAGCAGGAATAGCTGGAAGAATCCCTACAGGTATTCGATCAACGATCAACGATCAAATCTGACTATACATGTCAATGGTTGCTACTCCGTGATTGATCTGAGCTGGTACCAATTGCACTGAGATCCAAATGAATAAGGGCTGGGACACTCCACTTATTCTCAAAGTGCAATTCTAGCAGCTCATACATTTATGATCAATAACGGCGCTGGCCACATCCTTATAGTCAGTTGGGAAGGGAAAGGAATGTTAGAGTGTACTGGTTGTTGCTACTAAAGACCGAGATCACCTCTGCATCCCCACAACCAGCACGGACTGGGGTATTTGTTAGACAGAAAGGATGGGAGATCTGGGAATCACCGTTGGGTCAGTGATGCGATCCATGGATAGGGGGTTATTTATAGTGTTCGTAAAGTGATAGATCGTGTGGTGAATAGGGTAATAAGGTCAAGCGGCACAGCACGCTTTGGTTGCATAACTTGTAGGCGTTATATACACTGTGCTGTGAGTGGAAATTAGAAGGGAGGGAAACGACTTTTTTCTAATTCGTTTCTGGTTCTAGCGATGGCTACGAACATATGAACATATGAACAAATGAATAGCTGGAAGAATCCCTACAGGTATTATTAGAGAAACCCCATCAAACATTCCGGAGGAATCATAAATGAAATTCCTTGAATAAATACCCACAGGAGGAATATCTACAGTTCTCCTAGGAAGAGGTATTCTGGAAGAGTCTCTGATGGAATCGCAGGAGGCATTTCTGGAGGAATCTCAGGAAAATTCCACGAAATGATTGCAGTAAGTAAGTATGCCAGGAGAAATCCATTAAAGTATTCTCCAAACTACCGAAAGTTCAAATAGAAATTGCTTGAGAAATCCCAGCTAGAATTAATGGAGAAAAGCCAACAGGAGTTTCTGGAGAAATCCCAAAAGGAATTTCTGGAAGAACATCTGGATGAAATCTCAAGATGAAGTCCTGGGCAAATCCTTGAAGAAATCCCTGGACGAATCACCACAAGGTATCATAGTCAGAATATCTGGAGGAGTGCTAGAATAAATTGCTGGAAGAATCGCAGCCGGAGTTGCTTGACGAAATCTCCATAGAAATTTCTAGAGGAAAGCCTAACAGAATATGGCTAATTTCAATGACCCATTTTGATTCTGGAATAACTCCGGAACCAGGTGACCATTCCAACAATCTCTAGAAAATTCCCAAATAAGAAGGATATGCGCTTCTTGTGTCAACATTTGGTGGAAAAATATTGAAAATCGAAAAAGTTATAGCGAAAACAGTGTTTTTTCGCGCTCTCGTTAGGGGGGTTTGTAACGGAAGGAGTAAAGGAAACGTCAATTTCGAATACTGCTTTTATATTATTGTTTTTGTCTACGCGGTGTAACGTGTTTTGTAGACACCGTCTTCTGAGGCTACTTTTGGCTACTCAGTGCTACCGCCTGAGAGTCAATATGAAATTTAGAAAAAATAAATAGTTTCATTTGGGAACCCTTGTCGAAGTTGTTTTTTTATACTAGGGGAAAAACGTATTTTGGACACAGCGTTACGCCAATGTATTTTGGACACTTCCATTTGTTTTTGCCTTAATTGTCCAAAAAATATTGATGCGTTGCTGTGTCCAAAATATGTTGGTTCCCCTATAAAGATATTTTTCGCCTGAATTGCGTGATTTTTTTTCCGAAATGGATTATTGTGGAGGGGGCCATGCCCGCTTGGCCGCTCACTATTTACGCCCATGGTCAACGCTCTACCCTTTTCGGCTGGCTTACTACTGGAAATAGGGCAATCGAAGATGAACTTTTTCTACTATTCACGAATAAGCCGAATCGGCCATTGTCACCTCAGCAAGTACAAATAGAGACAGCCATCCTCACAACCAGGCAGACGAAATCGCTTACTGATTGCCTGGCGACATCAGAGTGTGCCCGTCGTCGTTAACAACAGCATCGTCTGACGGCAAATTATTGAAATTTTAAATTTTCTGAATCAAATTTGAGTTAGTGTTTAATTTACGAATGACTTAATTTTCACAACTTTTTTTCTGTGTATGAATTGTCTAAAATAACAAAACCGATTCTGCGATACATATATATATATATTAATATTCAGTGATATTTTGCTTAGGCTCTTCTCAAAAGTAACGCTGAAAAATGCTTATGCAAAATTCGAGATAAATCATATAAATTGTCAGTTTGGGAGAAATGCTGTATTTCGTAATGGAAAAATCTGAGAAAGAAGGTAGCCCCCAGAAGGGCATTAAGTTATAAATTTTATTAAGGAATCCCTGGGGAATTTGCTAAAGTACGAAAATTCAAGAATTATTTTAGGAAGATTTAAGGGCAGGATTCTATACGTCATTTTTTTATGGGGAAATGAATCGAAGAATTTGGGTAATGTGGGGTAAGATGACATTCTCAAACTTTCATTGTTTTCAACGATTAATAGCCTTATTTTTTAGGCATTCCAAGGGGTAACAGCAACTAATCAATATTTACTGAAGCAATTGATACTGCAGCAGAAATATTTACGTAATTAATGTATTTCCATCGATTTGAATCGATTATAAAAGAAAGTATGTAAAACGGAAATGGTGCAAAAAGACCAACTGCCATGGCATAGGATGCCACTTAATGACGACATTCAAAAATTACGTCTTTGTGTGAAAAATTAGCATACCTAAATAAAATACACAAAAAAACTTCCATCATTTTTGATGATATTGATGGTTCAATCGCCGCGAATTGATGTGTTGGCGATTAATCGATTGCCGCGTCTGTCACGCTTTTTCATATACTCAATACATGGAGTGTCACACTTTACAAACCCCCCTAAATGGTGATCGTCATATTTCAATGACCTCTAATATGGATAGCGTTGATATCACCAACCATGCGCCTCCATATGTTGCTAAAAATCCTAGGAAACACTTGGCTGATAATAAAAACACCAGAAACCCATAAATGTAAGCAAAAAAACCGGCAGTTGCTAGTTTTCAATGGGAAATGAAAAGATTTTCCGTGGGTTTGTCTGCCTGGCTTCTAGATTTGGGTTCCCTAGAGTGAGATTTTTAGGGAGGATTAAAAAAAAAATTCTTGAAATTCGTTGACTAAGTTATGGTATTTGAAAAGTGCTTTTATTCAATTAGATAAATACAAACATATTGAACCATCTTCAAAATTGATTGGATTTCGCACAAGCTTCCTACAGTATACTGCTGCTATGCGAACAAAAGACGATGTAAATGCACTTTTTACCCTCAACCGTGGATAACTATGCGTCACGTTTCGATCAGTGCTGTGCCGTGTGGAATGCAACCGTGGAGATGTCATTTTCTTCAGTAGGCAGCTTACCTACTGCCTAGCAACTTTCCACCGGCCACCGGTGCCACCTAGTGTACATCAGGAAAAGCATGACATGATCAATAACGCGGATGCTGTGAAGGAGCGTAAACTGTTTTCACCTCGTGAACGTTAAAACCGTCCGCACAACACGGACGACGAACGGTCTACGTTTGCGCTGATGGAGTGTACCTGCGCCTAATGAATGACAGTTGACCTATAGTAGGGCCGGTGCAAGAGCGGTGAAACATCATGAGGTGCACCTCATCGTCGTTGAAAGTGCAAGTGCAGATTAATCAAGCTGATGAGATTGAGTTTCGGAAATGCTGAACTTGAGTTGAATAGAGTTGGCATATTCCCATAACCATGGTGTTGTCGCTTCCGGTTCGTTACGCTGCAATCGGAATGAAGTTTTTTTTTTCGCAATAAATGCCTACAATTTTCGTACACTCACTTCTCTACTGGCGTTGTCTAAACTAAACCATACTTTTCCGTACGTCAGCTGTATGAATCTTAGAAGTTGAAAATAACCGTTTGATTGCCAGTATATTTGCATGTACAAAATTATTCAAATCATCCGAGCCGGAGTACTGCCGAACAATCAGTACAAACTAGCAACTACTGGCCCGCCGATTTCAAATTCATCCAGAAGCTAAAATTCTTGGGAAAGACACGCGTGCACAGGATTCTAATGAATGCGCGCGCACCGGCACCGGCTGCCTTTCTTGCAGGCTGGCAGGCATCATCTGATAAAAGTGGTCGTTTGACTGGGAAGTGAATGTCCCAAATTGGTGTTATTAACATGAGCGTTTAGATTTAGACGATTGCGTGCCGAGTTGTGATTTATGGGGTACAACAGTCGCAGCAATATAAATGGCATCATTATTTGGCGCTGATAAGTTTTGTCAAGTCATGCACGGATTCGATGGGAATTTAGAGAAATTTCGACAGTTGGATGTCATGTAGAGTAAGCGGATTACGATTCTAGGAATTAATGGACCCCCTCTAATAAAATCTAATCCTTAACAGAGACTAAGTAGTACCGATGCGCCAACCACAGCACTCTACCCACCTTCTCTAATCGGGGAAATAGTACAGCTGATGTTCTGTTTCTCTGATATAATCGGCCACCCTTCTTAAGTCACTGAATCGAGGCCTAGCAAGCGTGATATTATGAATATGTTGCTTTTAGGCTTTAATTATTACCTAGATGGTTTTGCATTATGCGTTTTATACAGTATACTCTGCGTACTTTCGCCTTTAGCGTTCTCCAATCGACACCGAATTGCTTTTAACGCTCCAGTTCTTTTCTGTATAATGATTTAGAAAAAACTTGTCTAGTTTGGTATAATAAAAAAAACTTGTCCAGTTTAGTCTAACCGTTGCAGGAAAGCTCAGATCAACTTCCAGCATAATACATCCTCAACGGATCAATATTGCAGATTACGCAAAATTTTTCAAAGTAAAAGGAATTTCTGTAAAGGTAATCGGTGTTTGATAGGTTCTGTAAAAATGAAACGACGAACTCGCGTGTTATGCCTCGAGCATGTGTGCTTGTCAATAACACAATCGTTGCTACATTCCTCAGTGGTCCAGGGCCCAGTTTTCGAAGCCAGATGCATTTAGCACCTTCAAATGATGTTTTAGACGAAAATGGTTTTCTGCAAAGTTGTTCCTGTTAATGAAGCCCTCTTTTACATGTACATGAAAATAAGGGTGCCCCATATTCTCGAAGAAGTTGGAAAGCAATTTTTTTATTTGCAAGAATAGTTATATACATTCTTCGGCAAAATTGTACATATATGCAAATTTGCAGAAAACAGTTTTCATGTAGCTTCTAAGTTGACCGATCTAGAGATTTTTTTTTCTGAGTGGGCATAGGGTGGTGCAAGAAAACCCGGTTTTCTGGGTGTCGACTCAATTTTGAAAATCAAATTCCCTGACTTTCCCTGACTTTCCAGTCACTTTCACTGAAAATTCCAGGTCATGTAAATCAAAGCTTAAAGGTGTCTGCTCATTAGATAAAATAAAATTCTCTGAATTTTCCTGGTTTTTCTAGTAGTGGTAAAATAGAAAGAAAAAAAAAACAAGTAAATTGAACCAGATTTATTTTTTCAATAAATTTAAGGCATATTTGCAGTATTTCTTCAGAATTCTTCTACATATATTTAAATTTCATAATGAAAAAAATCTCAAAAATAAAATCCACCGAGTACTCTTCAAAAATCCTTCAGCAAGAGATTCATCCAAAAATTTTGCAATATTATTTCTGATACTGATGTAAATAAGTACAGTAAATGTTTTGGCAATATTTGAATGCAGTTTATAGACATTCCTAATTTGTCGAAAAGACGTTCATGAATTATGTAACTTTTCATGGAAAATTCTCTAAGAGGTCTGCCACAATGTTGACAAACTCGCTTTGAACTCATTTAGATTTTTTTCTCGAAAATTCACCACACTTATTTTGTAGAAATTATGTCCCAAAAATATGTTTGAAAGCTCCATCAAGCGCTTCCGAAAAGCCGTACGGATTTTCTTGCTAAACTTTCTGATGCCTCTAAGCATTGATAGAAAATCTGTTGAATCCTAGAATAAGATTATAGGATGTCTATCAGGTTATGTTTCGAGATTCTTCTAAAACTAGGAATTACAACATGAATTTCACTTGAAGGACTTTTAGAACATTGATAATCCTGTCTTCGTTACATAGTTATCATCTTGAAATAGCTGAAACTTTTCAAATGTCTTTATGGAATGGATCAACCAGTATAAGAGAGAATGTCTTTTCTGATTTATTGTGCTTTTATCTTCTTAAGTCTCAATAAATTTGCAATTTTATTGGGATCTTTGGTAAACTCGTTACTTGATTCTTTCCATATTCTCATCTAAATTCTTGATGGTTTCTTTACTGTAGATTTAGATCTTTGAAGGATTTCTTGCAGAACGGCAAGATTTTGTTTTTTTTTTCAAGTGTTGAGTTCTCAACACATATATTTTGACGTCCCAAAAAACACTTCAAAAGTTCATCGAAATTGTAAATTCACATAAATTTTCCATTGTGGTCTATTCGAGAACACTTCAAAAAACTTTTAAAAATCTTAGAAAAAAAAAGTCGACAGAATGGTGTTTCTTGATGTTACCAAATCATGTTACGAGTAATCTGCGAAAACAAATAATTTGAATTCTGTAAGGACTATGCCAAAAGACCACTAGAGATGGCGTTTGGATTCGAAAGTTTGTGAAAGACATGCAAAAGTCTGGTAAGGACTCGGCAAAGAAAGATTGCTAAATAATTTTAGCTAATTCATGAAAAATCCCGGCAAAAATCTTTCAGAAGTCTTATAAAATATTCCTTATAGACTTCGCATAAAACTATCAAGAAACTAAATCATTAATATACCAATACACCATGACTTTTGTAGGGTTTAGATATCACCATGAGGTAAAAATGCATTAAAAAGCTGTGAAGTAACTTGGGTATCCAGTTCTCTAGTGCATTAGGCTTTGATTACCTTAAGTAGTGCTTAAAGAACACTAAGTTGAAGAAGCAGACCAAGCTCTACTGAGAGCGTAGATCTAGAACGAATCAGGTGAAGAACTGCGCAATCATCATTTTTCCGAGATTCTTATTAAAGATTCAACAAAAATTTCTCTACAAAATAATAAAAATCATCATTGGTCTGTACAACAAATTTCTGGGCATCTTAAGACTCGCTAATAAATCTATTAGAAACCCATCAAGATACAGGAATGAGACATTTCAAAACGATATCACCAATGAATCGGCCGAAAACCCACCAAACATTACATTGAGTACAGCGTGATGTACTTTTAATTTCTAGCTTATTTGCTGTATTTAAACCGGACTTGTTATTTTTACATGAAATAAGTCTTCGTGATAAAATTCAGAACAGCATTATACTGAATACTACAAAAATCAGGATGAAGTTCATACATTGAGTTGATGGTAAATCAGAATCATGGATGTAATAGTTTAAAGAAACTATTTAGCTAGTTTTTTTTTGTTCAAATTCCATAACTGTAGGAATATGTATAACTCAAAAACATCGTTTTATGATTATCGTAAAAAAATTTCCCTGACCATCAACAAAATTCCCTGACTTTCCCTGATTTTCCAGGTCCAAAAATAAATTCCCTGACTTTCCCTGACTTTCCAGGTTTTTCCAGGTAGTCGACACCCTGCGGTAGTAACTGTTTCGGGATCATTTGCTCATCAATGCCGTCCAAGAAACACTTGTAGAGAATTTCAAAACGCTTCGTTTCGTGCGCGGAGACGGTCGTTATCTCTTTTAGTTCAATAGTTACAGGCAAAAAAATTAGAATGTGTTATTTTGTATCTCAAGAAAAAATAGTAAAAATGTGCCTATTTTTCTATGAAATTATCAATACCCGATAACGACCCGATAGGACCCGATTTTGTCAGCCCCATTTTGCGACAAACTTTTTGCTCTCGTCATCTTACGGTCAAACTTTAACCAATAAATTTATGTTTATCATCAAACTACAGCTCTTATGCAGAACTTAGAAGTATAAAAAGTTTGAAAAACTGTTCAGGCTTTTGAGGAGAGCAAAAAATGTGCTCTGAAAAGGGGCAGACAAAATCGGGTCACTAATGAATCGCTTGCTGAAGATTTTCGACAGGGAATTCTATGTTTTGGAGGTTTCGACGATAGTACCAAGTGAGTTCATGAATGTGCACAAGCAGTGTCTACGTCCCTTCCAAAATTAGCGTAATAATTCGCCTAAAATCTATATGTGTAGAAATGCTACAAGAAGTTCCAAAAGAAACTGTGCCACTAGTCATAGAACATATTAAAAAACGATAGATAGTTTTACCTTTGAAATAAATTAGGCCGAAACGTTGGGCAATGCCAATTTAATCTTTTGGATTCCGTAGGATTGAGGAAGCCAAAACCTCCAAAACATTATCAACATCTTTTGAATGGAATGACGTAGCAACATTTTCCGCGCACAAAAATGTGCATTTTCGCAAGCTCTAAAAGTGTTTTTTTTTTTAACTTTGTTAAGAAATTTGAAACAAAAGCGATCAAGCGTATAAACTGTTTTGACAATATTTGAACCATTTCGTGGACCACTGTGCCGTGGTCCAAGGCTCTGATTTACGAGAAAAGATGCATCTTCTAATGATTTTTAGACAAAAAATGTCTTCTACGAAGTTGTTCCTAATGGCAAGGCCTTCATTTAAATCTACATGAAAGTTAGGGCGGCCCGTATTGTGAAAGCAATTAGGAACAAAACTTGTATTTACTTTATTTTCAAAAATAATGTTATGCAATCTTTGGCAAAGTTGAAAATCTGTCAATTTTGAGCAAATTTGTAGAAGACAGTTTTAATGTGGCTTCAAAAGAGCATTTCCAGCCTAAAACACGAAAAAACTGTAATTTTGAACCCGATATTTTTCAATTAGAATGAGATTTCGTTCATGCACTGGATTTCGTGGATTTCTCTGCAACACATCACCATTTTTCCACACCTAACTTTTGTAGAGGATACATGAAAAATACCTAATCTTCTTCTTCAAAAATTATAACTCGAAAACGGTTTGTTTGATTGAAATGGTGTCTTCACAGGTGTTTGAGGATATTTAAAAGACTTTGATTAAATTTCAATTTTCCAAAAACCTTGCCCTTCGATTTTTTATTATTTTCAAGTGTTTCTAACTATTATTCTAAAATTTTTATTTTTTATCGATTTTAAAATAAAAAAGCAAAAGCAAACAATTTTTAAGTTTTTATATAGATGTGACGTACAGATTCCAATAAAAAAAAACTATGCAAAATTTTTCCTACTTAACAATACTTAAATTACATCGAATTAAAAAAATATATGGGCACTTGTGGAATGTTATTCGAGATTTTTTTACTGTTTTATAGTTTTTGTCAAAACAGAATTAATTATTTCTCAGATATAGACCGTCTAAAATATTATTTAACAAGGTCCAATTTTTTCTAGTTTTTTTTTCTGATTTTAAATTCGCTGTGTCGATGAATGTAGGAAAAAAATACATACTTTTTTAATTGGAACTTGTAGGTAGAATCTTAAGATCTCTAAAATTGTTCCTTTTGAACTATCGATGAAAAATAAAAATTCGATAAAATGGTTAGAACCATTTGGCCATCCTAGGCTACTAGGCAAATTTCGAGGCTGGAAGTCAGCTTTCTACAAAAAAAAAACAATAAAAAAATCGGAGGGTAAAGTTTTTGGAAATGATGATGAAAATTGGAATGAAATTGATATTTCAAATGAAATGACATCTAACATTGATCCACGATGAATGTTACTCACAGTGCATTTTTTTTTCTAAAAGTCTTTCAATTATCCTCAAACATATGAAGGCATCATTTCAAACCGTTTTGAAGTTGAAATTTCTTGAAGAAAATTACTAGGTTTTTATATGCCCTTTTCAAAAGTTAGGTGAAGAAAATTGGTTCAAAAGAAAAAAAAAGGGGGGTTTAAGGGGGTATCAGGAGAACTCAAATACATTGCAAGGGGTCCCAGAGGGTTTCAGAAGGTACCCAGAAATTTTTCTTTCCTTTTTAATGGCTCTACGTCCCCACTGAGACTTGGCCTGCCTCGCTTAAACTTTGTGTTTTTTCAACATTTCCACAGTTTTTAATTGAAGGGCTTCCTTTGCCTGCCATTGCATGAATTTGTATATTGTGAGGCAAGTACAATGATACACTATGCCCAGGGAGTCGGGAAAATTTTCCCGACCGGAACGGGAATCGAACCCGCCTTCTCCGGATTGGCGATCCATAGCCTTAACCACTAGACTAATTGGAGACCCAGAGTATTGGTACCCAGTGATCTCAGGGGCGTTTAAGGGATCTCAAGGACGACTTAGGGGGTTCAGAGGGTCTCGGGGCGATTCAGGGGGTCTCAATGGAGCTCCAGTGGGCCACAGGTGCGCTTTCAGAGGTTTGAGGGGATTTCAGAGAAAACCCAGAGGGTCTCAGGGGCGTTTCAGAAGTTTACAGGGGGTACCAATGTTCTCAGGGGCGCGTCAAGGGGTCCCAGGAGGTACTAGATCTCAGCAGCGTTTAGGGAGTATCAGGGGCATTTCAGGGATCTCAAGGGATTTCAGGGGGTTACAGCGGGTCTCTGGGGCGATTCAAGGGGATCTCAAAGGCAGGGATGCCATATATACAGATTTATCTGTATTATACAGAGCATCAGAGCAGCTTATTTTTAAAAGAAGGGAAAATATCTAATGAAAATACAGCAGCTATAACATACCCAGTATAAATATGAAACATGAAAAAATAGCTTATGTTCAAACGAAGGACAAATCTCTGATATAACAAAACACAAATACAATATCTACATTCTACACACAGCACAAAAAAGAAAGTTGTAATGACATCATATGAAGATGGAGAAATCTGCGATGAAAAATTCAGCTACTCTGACAATCTGACGAAAACTACCCCTTGGAATAAATTACAAAATAAATAACATTGGCATTTAAACTTGAATGGAATATTTGATTTTTAATGTTCAATATTATTAAGTACGATTAAATTGTATTCGACTATATGTCCATTCGACCAAATGTCTTTTCGACCAAACGTACTTTCCACCAAATGCCATTCGACCAAACGTCATTCAATAAATGTCTTTCGACCGAATGTCCTAAGGCCCTCATGACCGTTTCAGGGGGTCTTAGGGGCGTTTTAGGGGGTCACAGGGGCTTTATGGGGTACCTGGAAGTTTCAGCAGTGCGCTTCAGGTGGTCTAAGCGGCGTTCGAAGGGTAACAAGAGTATTAAAGTGGGTTCCAGTAGGTTTCAGGGAAGTGCCTAGTGCACTACGCCGACACTTACTGCATAAAAGCGACAAAACCCAACGTGATCTTTGGGTTTCATCAATAAAGGGCAAGGTACCGTCGGATGAACACCATCGCACTTATTGTGAATGTTGTAACTGGAGGTCTGTTTCAGAGTGTTTCAGGAGTTTTCAGAGGTTGCCAGGGGGTTTCTGAAGCGCTTCAGGGAATAATAGGGGTTTTCAATGAGGACGCAAGGGTGTTTAGGAGGTTTAAGGGGCGTTTTACGGAGTGCCAGGAGACTTCAGAGCCGCTTCAGGGGTTACAGGGGATACTTGGATGTCTAAGGGGATGTCAGGGGCTCCAAGGTATTTCAGGAGGGTATCCGGAGGTCTTGGAAGGATGTCAAGGGGTGCCTCACAGGTGCTTCAGAAGATCTCAGGAAATTTCAGAGGCGTTCCATGGGGTCTCAGAGGCGTTTAAGGGTTTCAGAGGAATCCCTGAAACGCCCCTGAGAATCCCTTGAAACGCCCTGAAATGCGTGCAAACGTCCCTTCTGAAACCTTTCAGAACGCACTTGAAACGCTCCTGAAACTCTCTGAAACTCTCTGAAACTCTCTGAAATACCTTGAAACGCTTCTGAAACCTTTTCTAACGCCCTTCAATGACTCCTGAGACCCTTCCCCTTCCCTAAATCTCCCTTAACCCTCGAGTGATCACGCTTTTATAATTTGAATATTGTGCGAGCATTCCCTAATCGAACACGACTGACGATTCGGAACGTTTTTGCCTTCACGCATGGTTTCACAGTCGAATGTGTCAAAAGCGACAGAGTGGCACGTGCTTTTTTTTTGCTTCCTCACTCACATTTCATCTTCGCTCTCCTGCTTTTTTCAACGTTGACAGCAGAAGGTCGCATCAAAAAACGAGGTAGTTTGTGCAAAAGTGGCAGCAAGGACACATCAAACTGACGAGGTTCGTAGAAAAGGACGTTTGGAATAGGGTGACGAATCGACCTTCGAATCCAGTGGCGCCAAAGAAACTCACAATATCACGTTGAAAAAGTTTTGCTTTTTGTACTCAGAATTAACGTGGTGGTTAAGATGCTGGTCAATTGCTCAACTAATGGAAGGTTAGAACTCCTTGAAATGTTCCTGAAACCCCTATTGAAAGACTACTGAAATCACCGAATCCTATTGAAGCCTGTTGAAACGCTCTTAAAAGGCATCTGATATCCCCTGAAACGGCCCTCTGAAACGCTCCCTGCACATTTTTAATTAAGTATCCCCAGCGTATGGCATAAAAACATTTCACTGTATTGCTTATCCAGAGAAATCATCCAACCTGGCGGAGTTAAGAAGACAAAGAAGACCTGTTCCGACACTATAAAAAGCATGCACACAACCTAGCAACAAAAAAAATGTCGAAAAATTGATTTACATATGTTTAAAGGCGTTTAGGTTCATACAAAAGTGCTGAAACTACACCAAGTTCAGTTTAAAAATAAGTTACATATTGTAGCAGTAATTGTGATGATAATAACCAAAAATCGATAATGTTCCATGTTATCCCAGTTTATGGATTCTTCCTTAACGGTACAAACGATACAAAAAAAAAACAATTCAATTAGGTCAAAACTGACCAAGTTACACTGCCGTGTGCAGCTTAGTTGTCTCATGTTGATAGGGATTTCCTATGCTGTACATGGCAGTACAGCGCAATACTTCCCAGAATAGAATCGCTGTCTAAATAGTACCTCACCCTATCTAGAAAACGTTAGGATGCCAAGTCTTTTTTTAATGAGTTACAAAAATGAATTACCCATTGCATGACTCACTCGGGTAAATTCTTAGGCGTCCTCAAACCACAGTGTGATATGCGACACGATGTTCATGAAAAAACGAACTCAAGAACGTTCGCTCCCACACGTTTTACATAGAATGCTGTACAGAAGATGCCGTTCAGGCATGGCCTTCTCTATTTTGACGACACGTTGCAGAACTACTGAATAGGGATGCCTATACATTCTTAGTTAAGGATTTGCTTCAAGTTCAAAGATCAACTAACCTAATACAATAGTGCTCCCCTTGGCAACGGTAAACGCCAAATACAGTCCATACAGGAATCCACCGTGCAGATACACGAAAGCGATAATGTTTCGCCACACCAAAGCGGCCTGGAAGTAGGAGCTACTGGAACTACTACTACTGCTTCTGGTGCTGCTGCTGGATTCAGTCTTCTGGAAGTCGTCAACCTGTGCCAAAAAAAATGGTTCAAATAAAGTTATGAAATTTGGAAGTGTTACCATCCATAGTTGTATGAACCTACTTGGGCCCATGTCTTCGCTGCTGTCACTATCGCCGTCGCAGTAGGCTCTGCCGTGGTGGTTCGCACATTCAGAATCGATTTGTTGGCTTTGATCTGGTTGTTGTTGGGGTCTTCCGGTTGTATGCATGCCTCCGCCAGGAGTAGCGTATTGCCAAGGACGTTCGGTGCCATCGTGGACGACAATGGCAGAGCGGTAAAGGGGGGCGTCTGAAATGGAGGAGATGGAGACAAAACCGAACACGTGTATCAATTATTGGGATTTTACGACCGCTGCGATGGAATTTGATGGGGGAGTTGGATAAAGGTGCGAAGCACCGTAGTACGATTTATGGCTTTCGATTCGGCCATCGGTTCTAAATATAGAACGGTGTCAGTTGGATGATTGATTGATGAAATATTCATGTAACACCATCCCTCGTAAATGGAGTGTCCACCAATCCGTTGCCAATCCGGCAAAGTCTTCCTGATGCAGAGATTCCACTCCGTCTCCATGGAATACCAATGAATTCCACAATTTCTAGCAGAAGCAGACAAAAATTTGCATCGGTTTTATGGCACCATAATCGGACTGACAATCGAGCGTATAGCTAGTGCTATAAATAGACAGGAAATTATGCGCGGTTACATTTCAAAAATTAGTACTGTCTACCTTCGTTGGTTTGAACGACACCTCATGCAATCCAACGGGGTTCATCTTTAATTTGAACCTTTAGTAGCCCTAAAGGGCATCGAAAAACACACTGCTGGTAACACTTTTTTGGTTGTTTTGTTTTGATTCAGCGTACCGTTTCATCCCGTTCCATGAGCATAATGACGTTTGAACCATTTTTAGTTTGGACGATATGCAGATTAGCGGGGGTCAAATTAAACAGATTTCAGTGACATTTAGTGTTCAGATTAGATGCGGTCAAACAAGCGGGGGTAGACTGTACAACCATTTGTCATCTGCTGCCGACCATGGTGAAATTTAATTTGTCATTTTGGTAATTCCACGTGAGTGTTAAGGCGACGCTGATATCACTAAAACTCTATGTTTCATTACAATCCTTTGATACTTTAACCTGACAAAAAAATCCTCATCTGAACAAAAATCCTTATACAGTTCTCTCGTAAACAAGTCCGATTACTTAACGCTCAGCCCTGCCGCGATTGTAAACCTATCCCAAAACGAAACACTACATCTTCATCGTATCACCTTCAGAGGGCACAGTGCACTGTAACTCTCACCGTCGTACCCCTTGTGCATAATACCAACCTATGCACTTATCGCATTAAGTAATGCAACGACCGTTGACATGTCATGCGCATAAAGCCAGGAGAAAGTGAATCCGATGACCGCCGCGAGGACAAACCAGTTATTGCAATTTCCCTTTTCGCCAAAAATCAAACAAAAGCCTGCTGCTCCCTGCGCCTGCTGGGGTTCGTGCCTTGCCCACGTCCCTGCAACAACAGGCCAGGAAATTACTCTGTCTTGCGTTGCGTTTTTGTTTCTGTTGTTAATGATACTGCGGCAGGTCGTGTGAAATGTCGAATTACAGATTGTGTAGGGTTCATAAATTTCACCTTAATTTCTTCTTTTTGGTTCGAGAGAAAATCTACCAAAAGGATGCTTCATTTTGTCCCTTACAACGTGGTCAACGCTTAAAAACGATCCGATCCACTGAACGTGCGTTCCATCTGCGGAACGCAAACTCGGAAACGCAACTAATTTGCGTTTCTGGTAGCGTATTGATTGAGAGATTAATTTATTGGTACCTATATGTACACAGTATGAATTGGTCATCTCTCATCACATTACGGCGGGATGTGTGTTATTGACAGACAGCATTGTTGGTCAGGTGAACTCTTTGTTGGTTGCGTTCCATCCCTGATGGTGCGGGATCTTGATTGTTTACAAATAGAAATCATATTGTGCTCACGTACAGCGGCCGTCGTCGCTCGATCATCGTCTTCGATCCGAACCATAAAGTAAGGTCCGGATGGCCTTGCTTGGGCAGAGCCGAGCCGAGCCGATGCTCTGCGGTGCGTTGGACTTGCCCAGAATGAACCGGCGTGCCCTTTTGGAGGGAAGTTTGCGTTTTCTGATTCCCGGGTGACGATTGCCGTCAAAAGACGACGATGAAGACGTCGACGTTGCGCCATCATCAGTTCAGACAACCGCATGAATTAACGCACGAACAAGCAGACTTAATGATTGATTTGAAACGCGAATGAGAGAAATTCTCGCCACAAGCCATTATTTACATACGGTCTGGGATTTGTTTAAGATTTTATTGCTAATTTGCTAAAATATAATAAAAACACTTTGGATCGGATGAATTATAGCACCCACGCTTGCCATAAAGTGCTAACAAGATGGCAAAAAATGACAATTTTTCATCAATCCTAAATCGATTTATCGCGTGATATCCGCATGTTTCATTAAAGAAAAAGTATGCATAGGGCTCCATATAAAGTGAACAAATGTTGAGCAACCATTTTGGATTTGGTCGCCATTTCAAACTTTATCATAAGAGCGCGTTTCCACTTTCGCGATCACCAATTTCAAATTTGGACTCACGATAAAAAAAAAGCTGAAAGACCTATTTTTTCAAAACACAAATTGATTGTAGTAAGCATTGATCGCAACATTATTGATAGCATCTTCACCCGTTTGTTTGAACGACAAAACCGACGGAGTTCATTTTTAATTTGATCTTCTAGTTACCCTATAACCGTCACAAAACACACTACTGGTAACCTTATTTGCTGTTTTGTTTTGATTCTGCGTTGCGATTCCCCCCGTTCCATGAGCAGATTGACGTCTGAGCTATGTTTGTTTTGAACGGTGTGCAGATTAGCGGTGAGCAAATGAAAAGCTTTTTAGATTAGAAACGGTCAAATCAACGCGGGTGGACTGTATACACGATGAAGAACCTCCTGTTAGGTAAAATCTAACGAGCCTGGATAAAACAAAGAGGAGAAACGTCAAAATTGGAACAGTCGATTTGCTGTCATCCCCATAGTTCCAATCGAGCCGGAGACCTGTCAAAACGACAAGGATTCGCCACTTTGGTATACTCGAGACACTTAAGTAAAATCTATTTAAGGTTTTGCGGGGCATCATCAGAATTATCAATCATTGCTCTCAAACTTTGAAGATGCAAATCTCGAGCTCTACTGCATGAAATGGGTTGAAAATTTGATCGTTTGTATTCTTACATTTGATGAACAATCGATTAAGTTTTCAGTTAGATCAGTCAACAGGAACTGAAGATTTGCATTGTCAATACGGTACTCTAGTGTTGTCGATGTGCATCCTTGAGTGTCGGATCCATTGTATCTTTCAATATGGTTATCTAGTGATCAGGATATGCATCCTGGAGGATTGCAGTCTTCAAAGAAGTTCCTTAGATTTATTGGCCCCACATTTACAAGCCTTTGATTCTAGACTAGGTGTTACTGTTATATGACCTTTGATCTAGACTTGGTGTTACTGCTCTAGACATTTTTTTGTTCTCTTTGAACGTCTGTCTACCGTTCTGAATTTTCAGTCTTCGGCAAAGTGATTTGGGTTGAGAGTTGCTACATTTTAACATCTCGGGTTTTGGTATAGATCTGCTGTAACTGATCTACATATACCTATCCAGAGCTCTAGATATGCATCTTGTTGGGTGGCAATCTTCGGTAAAGTGCTTCGGATCAGTTGGTACTATATTCTTAATCTTGTAGTTGCTTCTCTGGTGAAGATTCTGAAGATTTCTCCTGAAACATCGTAAATATTCCCCCAGGAAGCTCGTGGAGATTAGCTTTGTTATCTCGTGAAGATTCCTTCTTGAATCTTGTACAAATTCCTCCTGGAAGCTGGTGGAGATTTCCCTGGCATGTCGTGAGAAAAACCTCTGGAATCTGTAGGAGATTCTACCAGAAATTCCACGGAATTCTTCCTGAAATCTCGCAGAAATTCTCTCTGGAATGTCGTGGAGATTTTCTCTGGAATTCTCGTGAAGATTTTCTTTGGAATCTCGTGGAGATTCTTTCTAGATTCCTCGTGTAGATTCTCTCTGAAAGTTTCTCTATGGAATCTCGTGGAGATTCTCTCTGGAATCTCGTGGAGATTCTCTCTGAAATCTCGTGGGGATTCTCTCTGAAATCTCGTGGAGATTCTCTCTGGAACCTTGTTTCCCCCTGGAATCTCGTGGAGATTCCCCCTGGAATCTCGTGGAGATTCCCCCTGGAATCTCGTGGAGATTCCCCCTGGAATCTCGTGGAGATTCCCCCTTGAATCTCGTGGAGAGTCTCTCCAGAATCTCGTAGAGAGTCTCTCCAGAATCTCGTAGAGAGTCTCTCCAGAATCTCGTAGAGAGTCTCTCCAGAATCTCGTAGAGAGTCTCTCCAGAGCCTTGTAGAGAGTCTCTCCAGAATCTCGTAGAGAGTCTCTCCAAAATCTCGTAGAGTCTCTCCAGAGCCTCGTAGAGAGTCTCTCCAGAGCCTCGTAGAGAGTCTCTCCAGAGCCTCGTAGAGAGTCTCTCCAGAGCCTCGTAGAGAGTCTCTCCAGAATCTCGTAGAGAGTCTCTCCAGAGCCTCGTAGAGAGTCTCTCCAGAATCTCGTAGAGAGTCTCTCCAGAATCTCGTAGAGAGTCTCTCTAGAATCTCGTAGAGAGTCTCTCCAGAATCTCGTAGAGAGTCTCTCCAGAATCTCGTAGAGAGTCTCTCCAGAATCTCGTAGAGAGTCTCTCCAGAATCTCGTAGAGAGTCTCTCCAGAATCTCGTAGAGAGTCTCTCCAGAATCTCGTAGAGAGTCTCTCCAGAATCTCGTAGAGAGTCTCTCCAGAATCTCGTAGAGTCTCTCCAGAGCCTCGTAGAGAGTCTCTCCAGAGCCTCGTAGAGAGTCTCTCCAGAGCCTCGTAGAGAGTCTCTCCAGAGCCTCGTAGAGAGTCTCTCCAGAGCCTCGTAGAGAGTCTCTCCAGAATCTCGTAGAGAGTCTCTCCAGAATCTCCTAGAGAGTCTCTCCAGAATCTCCTAGAGAGTCTCTCCAGAATCTCCTAGAGAGTCTCTCCAGAATCTCGTAGAGAGTCTCTCCAGAATCTCGTAGAGAGTCTCTCCAGAATCTCGTAAAGAGTCTCTCCAGAATCTTGTATAGAGTCTCTCCAGAATCTCATAGAGATTCCCTCCAGAAACTCGTAGAGAGTCTCTCCACAATCTCGTAGAGAGTCATTCCAGAATCTCGTAAAGAGTCTCTCCAGAATCTCGTAGAGAGTCTCTCCAGAATCTCGTAGAGAGTCTCTCCAGAATCTCGTAGAGAGTCTCTCCAGAATCTCGTAGAGAGTCTCTCCAGAATCTCGTAGAGAGTCTCTCCAGAATCTCGTAGAGAGTCTCTCCAGAATCTCGTAGAGAGTCTCTCCAGAATCTCGTAGAGAGTCTCTCCAGAATCTCGTAGAGAGTCTCTCCAGAATCTCGTAGAGAGTCTCTCCAGAATCTCGTAGAGAGTCTCTCCAGAATCTCGTAGAGAGTCTCTCCAGAATCTCGTAGAGATTCTCTCCAGAATTTCGTAGAGATTCTCTCCAAAATCTCGTAGAGATTTTCTTCAGAATCTCGTAGAGATTCTCTCCAGAATCTCGCAAAGATTCTCACCAAAATCTCGTAGAGATTCTCTCCAGAAACTCGTAGAAATTCTCTCCAGAAACTCGTAGAGATTCTCTCCAGAATCTCGTAAAGATTCTCTCCAGAAACTCGTAGAGATTCTCTACTAAATCTCGTAGAGATCTCGTAGAGAGATTCTCTCTAGAATCTCGTGGAGATTCCCCCTGGAATCTCGTGGAGATTTCCTCTGGAATCTCGTGGTGATTCCCCATAGAATATCGTGGAGATTCCCCCTGGAATCTATTGCAGATTCCCCTTGGTATGTATCGGAGATTCTCCGTGGAATCTCTCGGAGGTTCCCCCAGGAATCTCGTTGAGATTCCCCCTGGAATCTCGTGGAGATTCCCTCTGGAATCTCGTGGAGATTCCCTCTGGAATCTCGTGGAATTTCGCCCTGGAATCTCGTGGAGATTCCCTCCGGAATCTCGTGGAGATTCCCTCCGGAATCTCGTGGAGATTCCCTCCGGAATCTCGTGGAGATTCCCTCCGGAATCTCGTGGAGATTCCCTCCGGAATCTCGTGGAGATTCCCTCCGGAATCTCGTGGAGATTCCCTCCGGGATCTCGTGAAGAAATCCCCTGGAATCTCGTGGGGATTCCCCCTGGAAAATCGTGGAGATTCCTCCAGGAATCTCGTGGGGATTCCTCCTGGAATCTCGTGGGGATTCCTCCTGGAATCTCGTGGAGATTCCCGCTGGAATCTCGTTGAGATTCCCTCTGGAATCTCGTGGAGATTGCCCCTGGAATCTCGTGGAGATTGCCCCTGGATTCTCGTGGAGATTGCCCCTGGAATCTCGTGGAGATTCCCCCTGGAATCTCGTGGATATTCCCCCTGGAATCTCGTGGAGTTTTTCCCCTGGAATCTTTTTTCATTTCTTTCGGGTTCTGCATTTCAAGGATCTTGTACGCTACAAGTATACTCCATTGCACGGTGACGTCATCAAGAAATCGCTCTCTTTCTCTCCTACGGAAAATTAGAAAACAACAGGACCAATACCTGTCAAATTTGACAGGTACTGTTGTTTTCAAACTCTCTGAAAGAGCGAAAGAGATAGAATTTCGCCGTGAGGTGGTCTATCACAATATAGTGGTGCTGCACAGATTAGTGGTTCCCAAGCAGAGGCCACGGGCCATGAAAATGTCTCAAGAATCTGAAGTGCGATAAGAATGTAAAAATGTTTTTAATATTCTGCGTCTGAAGAAGCATTTATTACTATGCAGAGAGGTTCCCAATCTGTTTGCTACCACGGCGTTTTTTTTTTTTGATATTTTCAAAACGTCGCGGTGCACCAACAACTTTTTACAAAGGATTTGTATGATTCTACCACTTTCAGTTCAAATACAATTCGTTAAAAAGCCTTCAATGTCTGTGTTTTCGGAAAATAGCTTCTCAAAATGATTTTTAAGAAAACATCCTTGAAGATTCACAGAACTTTTCAAAAGTTTTTAATTTCTGGAGCATTGTAAAAAATTTTAAATTTGTTAAATAAAGTGTGTAACTTGTTTATCAAATTTCAGGAAAAATAAAAATGGATTATTTAGAACTAGTCAGGACGGCTGACTGAATTTTCGCAGATACGAAAATGCGATACGAAAAAGAACCAGCCTAGAGCTGAAAAATGTCTGTTCTTTTCGAAAATTTAGAAAAGGAGAAATCCCTTTGAGCGACAAGACTTAAAAACGCTATGAGGCGACACTAATTTTACTAAAAAAAACAACATAAAAGATGTTCAACCTCCAATAATAAGAGTTGGTTCTTTATATTTTGGGCCAATGATCACATCACACCAGGGCGCCACAGCGCACAGTTTGGGAAGTACTGAGTGGCGTTGCTATAATCAGTGGTTCCCAAACTGGAGTCATGGTTCATGCTGATTTCGCAAGCACCAAAACTCTGAAAAGATGCAAATGTTTAGGAGTCTGCGTCTAAAGGAGCACTTGTTACAATATAGTGGTGTTGTAAACCTCAGGGGTCTCCATTTTGGAGTTACGGTACATGTAAATTTCTCAAGAATCTAAAGTGCGATAAGAAAATCAAAATAGGATCACCGGTCGCATTAATTTCTCATGAATCTTAAGTGTGAGTGTTACAAAACTCAATGGTTTCCACTTTATGGTAAAATGCTACGCAAATGAGTTTGCTTAAACCCAGTTTATGCTCCTCTCGTTTTGGGCGTGAATTAGTATATCTGTCCCATATGTATCTTTGTATAAGCGCTAGAATAGAAATAGAAATTATATAGTAAGTAAAATGTCTTGGTATATAGAACCGTTTTTCTGTAATTTGTAATTTTCGTTAATCTGTATTAGCGAGATTTTTAGCCCCAGGCTAGTTCATTTGTATTTGTATTACTTCCATCGGACAACATTGTGTCTACATGAAAACCTTATGTGCTATATATTACCAGAAGTAATTAATCGACTTTTAAAAATATTTGTCGAGATATTAAAATCAAATAAATGGTAATTAACATTGAAAACATCACACATTGCCTTAATTGGCTCATTTGAGCCGTAATCGGTACGATGGAACTCCGATCGAATAAAACTTACATTTCGTAACGTTCTTTGAGGAGCATTTAGGTCAATTCGGCGTAATATGTTCGGTGCATCGATTTCTCCTGTTAACAATTTGGCTATAAACATTGCCTTCATAATGTTTCTTCTTTTCTCGAGCGTATCCATTGCGAGTAAACGGCACCGATTTTGATAAGGCGGAAGGTTCATTGGGTTGTCCCACGGTAAGAGACGCAGTGCAAACCTTATAAACTTTCGCTGCACAGACTCGATTCTATCATTCCACGTTTGAGACGACGGACACCAAACTACAGCCGCGGATTCAAGTATAGAACGTACCAATGAGTAATATAAAGATCTGAGGCAATGAGGGTCCCTGAACTCTTTGGTGAATTTAAAAATCATTCCTAAGGTACGATTCGCTTTAGCGAGCATCGCTAAATAATGTTCGTTAAAAAGAAGTTTTGAATCCAATAAAACTCCCAGATCCTTCACTGTTGTTACTCGCTGTAATGGTTGATTTCTAATGCGGTAATCACCCATTAGTGGCTTCTTCTTACGACTAAAAGTTATCACCATACACTTCGCAACACTAATTGACAGGTGATTACGGTAGCACCAATCCTCAAATGACTCTATCATTGCTTGAAGCACTCTACAATCCTCTAATGATCTCACAATCAGAAACATTTTAAGGTCATCCGCGTACACTAGTCTACACCCAGCGGGCAGGATGTTGCACACATCGTTGAAAAATACAGCAAACAGGAGGGGGCCAAGGTTGCTTCCTTGTGGGACTCCTGAGCTGTTCTGGAAGGTCGCTGAAACAGTGGCTCCTAGTTTGACCCATAAACGACGATCTGCCAAGTATGACTTCAACCACGAAACAAATTTACTAGGAGCGCCCAAATGATCCATCTTGTCTAGCAGCAGTTGGTGATTAACACGATCGAAGGCGGCTTTTAGGTCGGTGTAGACTGCATCAACTTGTGCTCCGGATTGCATGTTTTTTAAGCAGTACGATGTGAATTCAACCAGATTAGTTGTTGTAGATCTCCCAGGAAAGAATCCATGCTGATCTTGAGAGATGTAGTTCTTCACGGCGTTAAATAGGGTACCATTGATTAAAATTTCAAATAACTTCGATCCGGCACATAATGACGTCACTCCTCGATAATTCGCAACGTTACGTTTGTCGCCACTTTTAAAAGCGGGAAACATGTATGACTCCTTCCAACGATCCGGAAATTTCGATAGACGCAGACTCAAATTGATAATACATGTCAGAGGGTAAGCTAGGGACTGTCCACACTTCTTCAAAATCGCCGATGGAATACCGTCTGGACCAGGAGTGAAAGATGATTTGAGCTTTCTTGTTGCAGCAACTATGTCATCCTCCGCAAATGATGTTACGTCTAGGTTAATGGCATTCCTTGGGACATCACGCAGTGCTCCAGACTGGGTAGTTGGATCAGCAGACTCGAATGCTGTTAGAAAGTGGTCGACAAACAGGTCACACATTTCTTCCAGAGACGCCGCCGTTCTATCGCCGTAGTACATATTACAGGGTAATCCATGCTCCTTTCGCTTGCTTTTAATAAAGTTCCAAAAACGCTTAGGATTTTGTTTTAAATCCCTTTGCGTGCGTTGAGCATATTTAGCATACAAGAAACTGTTATATTTCTTATATTTTGTGCTAGCACGGACAAACTCAAACTTCAATGTGGGACATTTTCTCGACGAATATCGACGCAAGGCAGAGGCTCTTTTTCTTTTCAAGAGTCGAAGCTTTCTGTTCGACCATGGAGGATGTAAAGGGCGTCGAGGGGCGGGCACGTAACTTCTAAATAGCTGTACTAGCTCGTCGGTGAAAAAAGAGACTGCGTAATCGATATCTTCCATGTTTTCAAGCACAGACCAGTCAATACGATTGAGCGCCTGATTCAAAGCAATGAAATCGGTCCTCGCGAAATCGAACTCCATGTCATCGATAGTTTCAATTAGCTCGACATCGGTGTCGCAGTTCATCGTGATTTCCAATGGTGGATGATACGGGTCTACATCAATGAGAGGTTCTACAGATTCTTCAAGATGACTCTCAAATTCAGCTTCTTCATTTATGAAAACAAGATCTAACGAGCGACCAAAACAATTCTTTACATAGTTCCGCTGAACCATTCCATGAAGTACCATTCCGTCCAGTAACGTATTACTTGAGCCCGAAAATGTTGACTCACTAGCATTGATTGTTACGCTGCCAATGTCGTTCTGTGCCCAGATAAGGTTTGGCTGATTGAAATCGCCAAACAATATATGACGAGTTTTACTAGTCAAATGGTTGCTGATGGAACTAACTGACTGAATATGCTGGTCCATGGTGGTCGAGTCTACAGCAAGTTCAGGGCAAAGGTAGAGTACGCCCACATAGATGGTCAACTCTCCGAACGAAACACAAACCCACAACTGTTCCAGTGACTCATCCACTTTCACGGGGGACAGCCAGGATGCTAACTTGTTCGAGACGGCGACAAGAACCCCTCCACCTCGGCTTTTACCTGTTCTTATCGGGTCACGGTCCTTACGATAAACGCTGTACGCTTGTCCAAACAGTAGAGGAGAAGGGATATGATCGTTGAGCCAAGTTTCAGTAAGAATGATCACATCGTATGCAGCATCTGATGTCGCAGTGAAGAAGTTGTCAATTTTGGAGCGCAACCCTCGGACATTCTGGTAATAGAAGCCGATGCTACTCCTCCGCGGAGTCTGGGCGTTGACGGATTCGTGTGTATTGTGCGTATCATTCGTAGACTGAAATAGGGAGATACTGTTCAGGCGTGGTGCAGTATCGATCTTCGCTTCGACAGGACATATACCACTGTAAAACTTACCTGATGGAACAGGAAGTGCAGCTGAGTGGTATGCACGGAATCCGTCGTTGAAGGAGATGGTGTTGTCAAACTCATGGGTCACGAAGGCAGGTTCGGTATGTGGGATGATCATCGGGAGGTGCGTGTCGTTGTTGTCAGACTGGAACAGGGTTTCACAATTCAGAACAGGTGCGGTATCCTTCCTAGCTTCGGCAAGGCATATACTACTCTTAGGCTTACCTGATGAAACAGGAAGCGCAGCTGAGTTGGCGAGTGGTTGACAAACTCGGGACTTACGCTTTACTTCCCTTCCGAAGGAAGAACTCACATTTTGTGAGTTTGGAGATTCGATCCCAGGTCCTCGGCGGGATAGTCAAGTATTCTAACCATAACACCAGGTCCACTCTATATATAGAACCGTTGTTAGCAAGTGGCTAAAAACCATTCAATGATGTCAGTTTTATTCATGAAAGTGCAAATTGCTCAGATATGAACAACTTTCAAAGTTGATGATTATTCTGATTTATCGTTACTTAATTGTCGAGCAGAATGCAAAATCTTCATTAGAATGCAAAAAAACCTAAACACCTATAATTTGGACATAGATTGGAAGAAAAATCTACTTTCGCCCAGTGAAACTGGACTATGCCCAGTGAAACTGGATCCAGCCCGTTCCAAGAACTTGAACTTGACTTTGCGTAGCGTGTGCTTGAGAATAATGTAATGCAGGGGCAGCCAATTTACTCTCATCGGGTTCCGATCTAGCCACCTACCCACGAGAGTTACAATCTATGTAGTGAATAGGTACTTGCTATTCACCTGACGACGGGTAAGGTGCCCAGCAGAGTGCGCCGCTATACCTCTACATTAGACTTAATACCATAGGGAGGTGATTTATAACTCATGCTAGCACGAGTGCGCCTGTAGCCTCTAGTCTGCTGTCGGCGGCAGCGCACCATGTCCCACAGGTCCCAGCACGGAGGAAGTTAGGCGTTCGACACTGTTAGGCATTGGTTAGACATGTTGCTCATCGAAAATTTTTGGAGAGCATAAATCATAACCCCGAATTTATGCTGAATGTTCGATTTTTTCGCGCATCGTTGACAGTTGAGCAAATGGCGGTGAAAAAAAAAACTGTTGATTGCGGCAGCTCGCGGCTCTCGCGTTCGTCGGTCGAGAAAATGAAACAAATTGTGCGTAAGAACCGTTTCAGTCGTTCCGTCGTCCAATCCGTCAGTTCCCCGTCGGTGCTGCTGACCAATAAGTTCGGTTCGTTATCGTCGTACCGTCGCTGGTACCAGTCATCACCAGAACAGTGTCCGATTCCGTTAAGTTTGTCCTCATCGTGTCGGTGAGTCACTTATATTTTCATTTCATTTATTTCTACTTCAAATTTAATTTAATTTTAATTAAATTTTATTATAATTTCGATGAAATTTTAATAAAATTTTAATCAAATTTCAATTTAATTTCAATAAAATTTTAATAAAATTTTAATTCAATTTAATAATAATTTGATTATAATTTAATATTAATTTAATTTTAATTTAATTTTAATTTTAATTTTAATTTAATTTTAATTTTAATTTAATTTTAATTTTAATTTTAATTTTAATTTAATTTTAATTTAATTTTAATTTAATTTTAATTTAATTTTAATTTAATTTTAATTTAATTTTAATTTAATTTTAATTTAATTTTAATTTAATTTTAATTTAATTTTAATTTAATTTTAATTTAATTTTAATTTAATTTTAATTTAATTTTAATTTAATTTTAATTTAATTTGAATTTAATTTAATTTTAATTTAATTTTAATTTAATTTTAATTTAATTTTAATTTAATTTTAATTTAATTTTAATTTAATTTTAATTTAATTTTAATTTAATTTTAATTTAATTTTAATTTAATTTTAATTTAATTTTAATTTAATTTTAATTTAATTTTAATTTAATTTTAATTTAATTTTAATTTAATTTTAATTTAATTTTAATTTAATTTTAATTTAATTTTAATTTAATTTTAATTTAATTTTAATTTAATTTTAATTTAATTTTAATTTAATTTTAATTTAATTTTAATTTAATTTTAATTTAATTTTAATTTAATTTTAATTTAATTTTAATTTAATTTTAATTTAATTTTAATTTAATTTTAATTTAATTTTAATTTAATTTTAATTTAATTTTAATTTAATTTTAATTTAATTTTTATTTAATTTTAATTTAATTTTTATTTAATTTTAATTTAATTTTAATTTAATTTTAATTTAATTTTAATTTAATTTTAATTTAATTTTAATTTAATTTTAATTTAATTTTAATTTAATTTTAATTTAATTTTAATTTAATTTTAATTTAATTTTAATTTAATTTTAATTTAATTTTAATTTAATTTTAATTTAATTTTAATTTAATTTTAATTTAATTTTAATTTAATTTTAATTTAATTTTAATTTAATTTTAATTTAATTTTAATTTAATTTTAATTTAATTTTAATTTAATTTTAATTTAATTTTAATTTAATTTTAATTTAATTTTAATTTAATTTTAATTTAATTTTAATTTAATTTTAATTTAATTTTAATTTAATTTTAATTTAATTTTAATTTAATTTTAATTTAATTTTAATTTAATTTTAATTTAATTTTAATTTAATTTTAATTTAATTTTAATTTAATTTTAATTTAATTTTAATTTAATTTTAATTTAATTTTAATTTAATTTTAATTTAATTTTAATTTAATTTTAATTTAATTTTAATTTAATTTTAATTTAATTTTAATTTAATTTTAATTTAATTTTAATTTAATTTTAATTTAATTTTAATTTAATTTTAATTTAATTTTAATTTAATTTTAATTTAATTTTAATTTAATTTTAATTTAATTTTAATTTAATTTTAATTTAATTTTAATTTAATTTTAATTTAATTTTAATTTAATTTTAATTTAATTTTAATTTAATTTTAATTTAATTTTAATTTAATTTTAATTTAATTTTAATTTAATTTTAATTTAATTTTAATTTAATTTTAATTTAATTTTAATTTAATTTTAATTTAATTTTAATTTAATTTTAATTTAATTTTAATTTAATTTTAATTTAATTTTAATTTAATTTTAATTTAATTTTAATTTAATTTTAATTTAATTTTAATTTAATTTTAATTTAATTTTAATTTAATTTTAATTTAATTTTAATTTAATTTTAATTTAATTTTAATTTAATTTTAATTTAATTTTAATTTAATTTTAATTTAATTTTAATTTAATTTTAATTTAATTTTAATTTAATTTTAATTTAATTTTAATTTAATTTTAATTTAATTTTAATTTAATTTTAATTTAATTTTAATTTAATTTTAATTTAATTTTAATTTAATTTTAATTTAATTTTAATTTAATTTTAATTTAATTTTAATTTAATTTTAATTTAATTTTAATTTAATTTTAATTTAATTTTAATTTAATTTTAATTTAATTTTAATTTAATTTTAATTTAATTTTAATTTAATTTTAATTTAATTTTAATTTAATTTTAATTTAATTTTAATTTAATTTTAATTTAATTTTAATTTAATTTTAATTTAATTTTAATTTAATTTTAATTTAATTTTAATTTAATTTTAATTTAATTTTAATTTAATTTTAATTTAATTTTAATTTAATTTTAATTTAATTTTAATTTAATTTTAATTTAATTTTAATTTAATTTTAATTTAATTTTAATTTAATTTTAATTTAATTTTAATTTAATTTTAATTTAATTTTAATTTAATTTTAATTTAATTTTAATTTAATTTTAATTTAATTTTAATTTAATTTTAATTTAATTTTAATTTAATTTTAATTTAATTTTAATTTAATTTTAATTTAATTTTAATTTAATTTTAATTTAATTTTAATTTAATTTTAATTTAATTTTAATTTAATTTTAATTTAATTTTAATTTAATTTTAATTTAATTTTAATTTAATTTTAATTTAATTTTAATTTAATTTTAATTTAATTTTAATTTAATTTTAATTTAATTTTAATTTAATTTTAATTTAATTTTAATTTAATTTTAATTTAATTTTAATTTAATTTTAATTTAATTTTAATTTAATTTTAATTTAATTTTAATTTAATTTTAATTTAATTTTAATTTAATTTTAATTTAATTTTAATTTAATTTTAATTTAATTTTAATTTAATTTTAATTTAATTTTAATTTAATTTTAATTTAATTTTAATTTAATTTTAATTTAATTTTAATTTAATTTTAATTTAATTTTAATTTAATTTTAATTTAATTTTAATTTAATTTTAATTTAATTTTAATTTAATTTTAATTTAATTTTAATTTAATTTTAATTTAATTTTAATTTAATTTTAATTTAATTTTAATTTAATTTTAATTTAATTTTAATTTAATTTTAATTTAATTTTAATTTAATTTTAATTTAATTTTAATTTAATTTTAATTTAATTTTAATTTAATTTTAATTTAATTTTAATTTAATTTTAATTTAATTTTAATTTAATTTTAATTTAATTTTAATTTAATTTTAATTTAATTTTAATTTAATTTTAATTTAATTTTAATTTAATTTTAATTTAATTTTAATTTAATTTTAATTTAATTTTAATTTAATTTTAATTTAATTTTAATTTAATTTTAATTTAATTTTAATTTAATTTTAATTTAATTTTAATTTAATTTTAATTTAATTTTAATTTAATTTTAATTTAATTTTAATTTAATTTTAATTTAATTTTAATTTAATTTTAATTTAATTTTAATTTAATTTTAATTTAATTTTAATTTAATTTTAATTTAATTTTAATTTAATTTTAATTTAATTTTAATTTAATTTTAATTTAATTTTAATTTAATTTTAATTTAATTTTAATTTAATTTTAATTTAATTTTAATTTAATTTTAATTTAATTTTAATTTAATTTTAATTTAATTTTAATTTAATTTTAATTTAATTTTAATTTAATTTTAATTTAATTTTAATTTAATTTTAATTTAATTTTAATTTAATTTTAATTTAATTTTAATTTAATTTTAATTTAATTTTAATTTAATTTTAATTTAATTTTAATTTAATTTTAATTTAATTTTAATTTAATTTTAATTTAATTTTAATTTAATTTTAATTTAATTTTAATTTAATTTTAATTTAATTTTAATTTAATTTTAATTTAATTTTAATTTAATTTTAATTTAATTTTAATTTAATTTTAATTTAATTTTAATTTAATTTTAATTTAATTTTAATTTAATTTTAATTTAATTTTAATTTAATTTTAATTTAATTTTAATTTAATTTTAATTTAATTTTAATTTAATTTTAATTTAATTTTAATTTAATTTTAATTTAATTTTAATTTAATTTTAATTTAATTTTAATTTAATTTTAATTTAATTTTAATTTAATTTTAATTTAATTTTAATTTAATTTTAATTTAATTTTAATTTAATTTTAATTTAATTTTAATTTAATTTTAATTTAATTTTAATTTAATTTTAATTTAATTTTAATTTAATTTTAATTTAATTTTAATTTAATTTTAATTTAATTTTAATTTAATTTTAATTTAATTTTAATTTAATTTTAATTTAATTTTAATTTAATTTTAATTTAATTTTAATTTAATTTTAATTTAATTTTAATTTAATTTTAATTTAATTTTAATTTAATTTTAATTTAATTTTAATTTAATTTTAATTTAATTTTAATTTAATTTTAATTTAATTTTAATTTAATTTTAATTTAATTTTAATTTAATTTTAATTTAATTTTAATTTAATTTTAATTTAATTTTAATTTAATTTTAATTTAATTTTAATTTAATTTTAATTTAATTTTAAAATTTAATTTTAAAATTAAAATTAAAATTAAAATTAAAATTAAAATTAAAATTAAAATTAAAATTAAAATTAAAATTAAAATTAAAATTAAAATTAAAATTAAAATTAAAATTAAAATTAAAATTAAAATTAAAATTAAAATTAAAATTAAAATTAAAATTAAAATTAAAATTAAAATTAAAATTAAAATTAAAATTAAAATTAAAATTAAAATTAAAATTAAAATTAAAATTAAAATTAAAATTAAAATTAAAATTAAAATTAAAATTAAAATTAAAATTAAAATTAAAATTAAAATTAAAATTAAAATTAAAATTAAAATTAAAATTAAAATTAAAATTAAAATTAAAATTAAAATTAAAATTAAAATTAAAATTAAAATTAAAATTAAAATTAAAATTAAAATTAAAATTAAAATTAAAATTAAAATTAAAATTAAAATTAAAATTAAAATTATAATTAAAATTAAAATTAAAATTAAAATTAAAATTAAAATTAAAATTAAAATTAAAATTAAAATTAAAATTAAAATTAAAATTAAAATTAAAATTAAAATTAAAATTAAAATTAAAATTAAAATTAAAATTAAAATTAAAATTAAAATTAAAATTAAAATTAAAATTAAAATTAAAATTAAAATTAAAATTAAAATTAAAATTAAAATTAAAATTAAAATTAAAATTAAAATTAAAATTAAAATTAAAATTAAAATTAAAATTAAAATTAAAATTAAAATTAAAATTAAAATTAAAATTAAAATTAAAATTAAAATTAAAATTAAAATTCAAATTCAAAATGTTAAAATTAAAATTAAAACGGGCTCCGAGTTTTTTTTTTATCAAATATGTTTCGTCCAGCTTTCATTCGAGGCAAGAGTACGGTTGTAGTAGTGAACGTCGACAAAAGTTCACTACTACAACCACACTTCTTGCTCGGATGACAGCTGGAATGAAAACAAGCAGCATAAAATCTATGCCTAACATTCGTCTAACAGCCCATACTAAAACATGTCTAACGTTAGTCTAATGTTAGACTAACAAACATGTTTCGAATTTGCAACATGTCTAACAAAAGTGTGTCATATCTGTCTAATTTTAGACTAACATTAGCCAAAAGTGAGACAAAAAGTTAGCCTAACATGCTGGCCAGTTAGTCTCACATTAGGCTAATGTTAGGCTAACCCTCCGTACTGGGGTTGCACAGCTAACAAACGTGCACCTCATAGACCAGGGGTTCTCAAATCGTGCAACGCGGTGAACTAAGACACTTCAAATTCTATTATTTCAGTTACACTTTTTTGTATTGAGTGGTCAATCGAACAAATGAACAAGATAAGTCTATGATTAAACTATATCATAAAGTGTTTAAGGGGGTGGCTAAAAAAATCTACCATGATTCACGCAGGAGAGTTAATCTTGAAAAGGAATTGAATAAAGACGCTCTCTGAGGTATTCGAAGTTCGATGTTCTAGAAATGAATCTTTCAAGAATCTTTGAATTCACCAAAACCCAACTCATTTCTAAGAAGTGCCCCGTGAGCCAGAATGTCGGGAAACCCCTATCCTAGACGAAAAAGTGGCACTTGTTAAACAGATGTTTTGTGCCATTAGGCTACGACTCCGGCAGCGGCTTTGCAAAAGTAATGTGCACTTGACATTGTACCGCCGCTCCGTCGTCGTGTTGTTGCAACTCATATATTTGCATATTTCAATTTCACTTTCTACCAATAGCCGCGCGCGCGGGAGGCGCGCAACCAACCGAAGGAAGGTGTGCGAATCGATGAATATAGGGTAGAACTAGAATTCCGACAGAGAGAGACGTAAAGGGAAGTCCGATTGCGATCGTTCGTAATGTTGCGTATCTATAAGTAGACCGGGTTACAGGGTTACAGAGATTTTTTTTCTGTCTCTCCTCCCCGAAGGTAGGTCAGCAGCGCCGTCAGGCGTCAGCACGAGTGAGGAGTAGTTGTTCTCAGTCTGGGTAGGGAAGGGAGTCGAAGGTAACCGGTCACGTTTTGCCCACGAGGGAGTTGAGGTGGGTGCTTACTGGTTTTATAATTGCGAGTAAATGATGATTAAAAGGGTGCTGCCGAGTCCCCGGAGGGAGAGCATTGGCATGCTGCTCAACGGTTGGCTCAATGATTGGATGAGCTAATAGTGATTGAATCATTTGCGATAAGAAGATGAAGATGGCAATTGTCATCGACGGGATATGAGAGTGATACATGAGAAGGTCATAACAGTCGTGAGGTAGCATTACAGATAATGCACTGCGCACATGCAGCATCAAATTCCAGCGGAGCACCTGGCAGAAGAGAACAGGTATAACAGCTGCAGTTTATGTATGCTTGGTGAATTTATCGTAGTTTTAAATACTAAACGTATACAATCTACGAATAATTGTTTACTGATGCATCAACAGGTGAATCTTCTCCCAACGACAACAGAACATAAGATTTAGAATACACATATAAATATAATACTGTGTAGCTTGTCTTGCTGATGATTCAACGTTAGATAGTTTAAAAGATTTTTGTAGAATCGAAGTGTTGTGATTGAATGCTGGAAGCAACACTACAGCGGAACAGAAAAGGTTCTCAGGCTTCCGTGAACTCTTCTATGTTCCCATAATGACGGAAAGCATCACAAACGTTGTAAAAGTGTAACAGTGTGTTTGTGCTAGTATGAAGATTTACTCACATAATCATTGATAGTTCCACCTTGATCCATGGGAAGCGCTGTTAAGAGTGACTCTTGTTTTCCAGCAGTAGTGCTGCTAGTCTTCTTAATTAAGTTGTCTCCACGGTTGCATCCACTGTTACATCTTATGGCGGCATTTCGCAACGAAATCCGTATGGAATTTGGAATGATCAACATCGGTCAATCAACTTTCGCCGGGGACAAGTACAGATGCCAACTGTTTACGCGTCAACGAACAGGATTCGGAATCTTGGTTTTTTCTTGTAAATTAGGTGTATTTGCCATTCAACAACCAAGAAAGAACGGCAGTACAAGTTCTTGTATTGCATCGACTGTGTTCTGAAGAGTTTTCTATCAGCCAGAAACAAGGTTAAGGCGATCAACACGTTTGCTGTTTCCCTGTTGATCTACAGTTTTGGGGTGCGTCATGGTAAAGTGCAACAAGACTGTCCTTGAGGCGTTAGAACGAGCAGTACAAATGGCATTCTCCAAGCACCAAATATGCCACCGAAAGTCGTCCATTGAGAAAGTCACACACCACGGAAAAAGAGGGCGTCAACGCTATCCACAATACATACTATGTGTCTCAGAAGGAGTTCAACCGAATATTCAACATAAACGAAAGGATGTTCTTTAACCGCAACCAAAACGACAAGGTATTCCGGTGTTTGGTGGCATTACACAGCTTTGGGCTAATGTATGCGAGAATCTTGTCCAAATTAGCAAGGATGGGATGTGGTTGTCAGAAGAAGAGCGACAGTGTAATGGTGTTGGAATTGGGAAATGACCGCGGTCGTGGTAACTGCCAGGATATACGTGAGTCTATCCGGTATACCAGAAGTTGGGCTGCACCAGAACCCAATTTCGTGCACAATTTTGGGTATAAAAAGTTCACGGCGATTCACGAGCGGATGAAGGAATACTTAAACATGGTGCTGTTATATTATTGCCTGGATTTTCGAGTCTGTACAAGCTGCTGATGTCAGCAATAGCGAGGAGGACACAAGACCATTGTGGCGCAGCATTATATCGTTCGAGACCATGATATCCCAGGAATTTATGTCGCAACTTTCCGTGGCATAACATCCCAATATGCAGATATACCATAATATCACATAGGATATTATGACGCATCCTAGCTTTTGGACGTTATTTCGTGAAAAAACGTGCCACGACGATCGGGGTATTATTGTCTTGGGCGGTATGATCTGGTTCCATCACGGCGCTTACATCAACTAGATGACAGTAGAATACAAGGTCGAAAAGATATGCAAGGTTACAAAGATCAGAACATTATGAAAACAATCAATACGGATCATGCCATCGATTCGCATCGAATAGAAAAAGGCGTACAACTCAGTACCTGAGCTGTAGGACAAGTTCTTGGATCATGTCATTCTGAGGAGCTTTCTGTCCTGAACCAGCAACTGCGGGTAGAAAGCCAGAGTCGTCAGTCCATGCATGGTTATGGCCAGAGTGATATGGTAATCCGGTGAAATACAGTGTTATGTCAGCAGATGCTGAATCACAGCACTGTATGTGAAGCTGTACACAATTACAGAGCCTTGCAGCTGGCACAAGAAGATTATCAGCTGAGCTGTGACATTAAGACAGTAGACAAGATGAGTTAAACGTGAGGAAGGAGAAGATATCACATGGAATACGCACCCATCAACTGGAGCTCATGCATATCGTTAAGGTGGCGTCGAACGCGTAGCTGATGACCTCTTTTTGGAAACAGAAGGTTTTATTGTTGTCATCCAGGACCAGGTTATTTTGATGAAGAAGTATCGGTAATACATATTGCACGTAGACGTGAATGACCGCAATAGGAAGTGCAATTCAGTAGATCGAACTGGGTATGCTGCGCAATTCAGATCCCACTGTGATCCACTAGCCTCTGCCCAGCAACTCTTATCCCTACCTCCTCGTGGTACCGGCCGGAAACTACGAGCATCCTTAGGGAAGATCGAGTAACCAACCCCGGAGGGAACTTTGGTCGTAGGCTGACAGGGAAGGGGGGGGGGTTGCTTCGGCAAACCTGAGCGTCTGTTCTACAGGAGGAGCGGCTCACAACTGCGTCTGATCTCCATGTTAGGGGCAACTGATCAACGTCCGAGTGCCAGGGAAGGACTCAAAGCTCAACTGTGCACTATGGATTTCCGGAATGTTGGGGGTTTGTGTCAGCCCTAGCCATAAAGAAACCATTGTAACGGAAAATCAGCTACAGAATAATACGAACCGAGACCAACGGCAACGACCCCATCGAACAGAAACGATTGGAAACTCGGTACGTGGAACTGCCGATGGAACTGCTGCCGTGATCGGTTGGTGACCGATCGACGAAAGAAGGTGCAGGTTGAGAATCAAGGGCCGATTCTTCAACTTCAGCATAATAAACGTGCACAGCCCACACTCCGGAAGTTATGAAGATGACAAGACCGTATTTTACGTGCAGCTCGAACGCGAGTACGACCGCTGCCCAAGCCACTACGTCAAGATCATCATAGGAGATCAAACGCTCAAGTAGGCCAGGAGGAAGAATTCAGACCGACGATTGGAAAGTTCAGCGCCCACCAGCAGACGAACGAAAACGACCTACGTCTTGATTTCGTCCAAAAATATGGCCATACGTAACACCTTTTTTCCAACACAGCCTCCCTTATCATCTGGAGTATCACCACAGCAGATGGAATCGCAAATCGACCACGGTCTGATTGACGGACGGTCCTTCTCCAACATTATCGACGTCAGGACCTATCGTGGGGCCAACATGGACTCCGACCACTACCTAGTGATGACTGCGCCCAAAACTCTCCATCATCAACAATGTACGGTACCGGCAACCGCCACGGTACAACCTAAAGCGACTAAAACAACCGTATGTCGGTCAGCATACGCGCAGAAACTCGAGGCCGCGTTGCCAGACGAGGGCGAGCTCGATGAGGCCCCTCTACAGGAATGCTGGAGTACAGTGAAAGCAGCCATCAACGAAGCAGCAGAGTCCATCGGGTACGTGGAACGGGATCGACGGAATGAATGGTTCGCCGAAGAGTGCAGAACGGTTTTGGAGGAGAAAAATGCAGCGCAGGCGGTAATGCTGCAGCAAGGGACCCGACAGAACGAGGAACGTTACAAATAGAAGCGGAAACAGCAGACCCACCTCTTTCGGGAGAACAATCACCGCCTGGAAGAAGCGGAGTGTGAAGAAATGGAAATGCTGTGCCCAGAGAGTAAAAAAATCGAAGATTGAAAGTGAAGATTGACATTCTAATTTTTTATTCGTGTTTGGCCACATTCATTGTCAGCTGAATGCCTCTCTTTTTTCATTCAATTCTCTGTCACGAATATTTTTTCGCACGTCGTAAAACGTCCAATTTCTGTTAACAGACGCACAATCCGACTTAATGGACAAATAGAGAACATAATTAATATTCTAATTGACAACTATACACAAGTTTTGAGGTTATTTTAAGTATAATCGGAAGTTACGGTCCAGTTTTGTTTCTCAGTGAAAATTGTCAGTGACAGAAAAATGAATGAATAGGTGAAAAAAATCATTCACCAAAATGAATTTTATTTTGATCCCTCAGTTGAGAATCTTCAAAATTCACGTTGAATTTCACTCATTGAAAATGAAAATTTTAAACTCTGGCTGTGCCGTTCCCAAGGAACTCGGAAGTTCTACCAGAAGCTCAACGCATCCCGCCACGGCTTCGTGACGCGAGCCGAAATATGGAGGGTTAGGACGGAAGCCTCTTGACGGACGGACGTGAGGTGATCGAAAAGAGGAAACGCACTATGGAAGTGATCAAAGAACTAATTAGCTAAGAAAAAAATTACACACCCTATGCCACCATTTTCGTCCTTTTCCAAAAACAGACTGATTGTTTCCGTTCTTTTTACTATCATGCATGCTCAATCCTAACAAAAATAAAAAGCAAGACAAATGGCGCTTATTAGCTTTGTTTTCGCTAGAACGAAAATTGGAGCACTTTTCTTAAGATGGGTTCCGGTCCCCTACTAGAACAGTTCCCTAAGAAACTCTGCTGTTTAATCATTGTCAAAGTAAACAGCATAAAACATGCTATTAGCACGCGAGAAAAGTATATCGCACTTACGTTTGAGGTGCCAGCAATTACCCCCCAGCAGAGGTCAAGCTAATTTTATTACCGTGACGACCATAAACATTGTCCTCCAAAAGTAAATCTCCGACCGACCGTTCAAGAATAAACAGAGCTTCTAGGTGCAAGACGCACCTTTTCTCTACGCCGCTGCTCGTCAATGCTTGCGAACGAGCGAAGTACGAAAGACTTCAATTAGCCACCCGACAGCGAACTTGGCCTCCCGCGCTTAGATAGAGCATCTGCGTCATCTGACTGTCCGTCGTCCAACAAACACAGTGTGATGTATTCATATCGCAGATCGTTCAACCGGATGACCCTTGGAGACAATTTCGCGATACATATTTCCGTAGCTGCGTGCACTGCATCAGTAGAGGTGCTAAAACCACTTGCATTGTCGCTGAAGAGCCGAAACAATTTTCCTGATTCATGCGAGATGAGTTGGTTTATAGGTAGATAAGAGCTTTCTGCTCTCTCCAAGGACTTGTGCTGTGGTGCTCTGTTGTAGGCCCAAACCTGTTGCACGTCGTCCGTGTCCATCACGGCCTGAACGACGGCCACCGCACCACGGTGTGGTGGCAGGTCAGATCAGAACAGGTAGACCTTGCACCGGTCGGAGGTAGTGCCCTTACTTTGCAGACAGAGGAAGCAAGTTATATTTTGCCTCTCTTTTTCTTTCATTTGTATCCGCGCAGGCTTTCCTCTTCGCGATGCAATGGTCAAAGTGCATGTGCATGTGCAGCAGAGGGCACATCATCGCACAACACAGGCGCTATACATGCAATTTCAAAATTTCACTCTTTTTCTGCAGTCGACGTTTACACGGTGCTCTGCTGCTGTCGCCACTAAAGTCAGTCTGTGTGCACAGTGGTTCAGTTGAACGGTAGGAACCGAAATATATCATTCAACTTGACAAACTGTGGGATTCAGGGAAATTGGATGACTTATAAAAATATTACTTTCAATTGGATTTGAACAAATTTTGCTGTAATACAAACAACTGATACAAAAGCTATTACACATTTTTCAGAACTGTTTTGCTGGGATGGGAATCCATCCAGAGCAGGGTTTTATCTAACTCCCGTCTATCTAAGCAGCGACCAATAATGATCGAATTTATTGTTGCACCTCGCTTAACGCCTCATGGCCAATATGGTATCCACTACTAATTTATTAATTAGCGTCCTACATGATATGGACAAATGTGTTAAAAGAACTCCATTTTCCTTAAAATAATAAGTTTGAAAAAATGTTCAACGAATTATGTTTCCGTCTAGCCCACGTCTATTTTGGGCACAACCTGAATTCAATTCCCGACACACCTTCTACGTGCTGCTATGGTACATAGGATGGTGGTTGTGAAATACGATGTTTCATTTGCACAAAATCCACAAACACATTTACTTGCATCCTCCCTAGACGAAGAAAACTGTAAGCAAACATTTTACCGACGGGAATACAAAGCGATTGATTTGATTGATTGCTTTTGCTGCACTCTGCAGCAGTGAAATCCACTTTAAAGTGCCACAGAGCTTTTGTCGGGTGTGGATTGAAGGTTTTTTCAACAAGTGAATCTGGAGAAGTGAAAATTGTACGGTGATGAAGAACAATTCGGCTAGCTGCTGCTTTAGTGCGGTTTCCTTCGTAGTACGCAAAACGTGAAAATGGTCAACTCGTAAGTGGAGTGAAACTGAAACGTGACATTTAGTGCAATCATGAGTGCAATTCATCGATATCCGGATGGTTATCGATAGTCTACATCATTTTGCTTCCATCTGATGAGACAATAGCAAAGGCAAGTCAGAATATCTGTAAGGATTGGCTATTTTCCTTCTGATGTGACGGGAATATCACGAAGTAAACTTTCACCCTATCTAGTAATAAAGAGGCCCGAAAAAGACGAAAGGAAGAACTTAACTCAATATCCTACTCAGGTACCCAGAGTACCCAGGTAACCAAAAAGCATATAAATAAGCTGCATTTCAGTTTTATAGTTGCATTTGACCTGCTTACTGCCGTATCGGTAGTAAACAATAACGGACTCGGTTAATTCCGTTCTTTTTAATATCATACGAGTTCGCTTCTAACAAAAATACAACAAAAAAAAACAGTGCCTTATGCCACAAACAAGCATGCATGCTGAATTGTTGCTTTATAATACTAATGATAGCTCTCCTAAAATTATGCTGTACACACTCAATCCTGAATTGCCTGTTCAGCACTTTTTTGACGAAAATAGAACAGCAGAACTATTTCGGTAGCTTCGGTAATTAATTTTATTGAGGCTCAGTACACCAACTGTCAAAACCGGGTGCAAAAGGTAAACAATGCAGTATAGCTGTATTCAGCTGTTCTATTTTCGTAAAAAAATTACCGAACACGATATTCCATATTGAGTGTGTACACATAAAATTATGCTGTTCAAATGAATTTTCAATTGAAAAAGTAGCCAATGTTCAACCTTTTGTTCCGGTATTAACCATGATAGTTTAAAACACTTTACAAGAGTTTGATATGACTTCTATTCGACTTGCAAAAATGACCCAGATCTTTTTCTGCTTCTTGTTAAGCCAATCTACAAATCAGCACATGTATCTATATAATGTGTATTTCACAAGTCGAACTCACAGAACAGGATGAAAACCACGTGTTTTTTACTAAACAGCAGCTGAATTGCTGTGTTGTTCAGTTGTTAACCATAATATTCTGTACTATTTTAGCACTGCTGAATAGGAGTCGAAGTGTGATCATTATTAAAGCACAAGAAGTTTATGTTTTGATTTGAGTGCTTTGATTCATCATCTATAGGATGGCACAGATAGGAAGGCATGCGGCTGGTAATCGACGATCTTGATCTTGATCTAGGTAAATTTATGTGAATATATAATTTCATAATGGTTGTTCATAGCATGAGCATTTCATTTATTTTTTATATTTTTTGCTAAAGCTGAATAACAGCTTTACTATATCTTTGTAAAACGTTTTTAACAACAAACAGTTCAGTAGGTACACAACACGATGCTTTATAATTTGTGTGAATAAAACCCAAACAAAGGTTGTACTTGAAAATTATGCAAATGGTATTCAGCACCATTCTGAATTCATTCGTCATAAAAGTGCTTGTTAAATGAGCTTGGGCAATGCATGCGTCACATCAAACCGCGACATTTTCGATAACCTGATGAACGATAAGTAGGAAAATAGTCTCAGACCACATCGGAATCAGTAGTCTTCCGGGTGTCCCACCGGAAGTGGCCGAATAATGAAGTGAACCCAACTCATACATGCGACACATCAAATTGCGGTTCTTTAGATAACCTGATGAACGGTAAGCCAGAAAATAGTTCTAGACCATATTTGGACGACCGTTAGTGTTCCGGAACCAGTTCCGGGTGTCCGAAAGTGGTCAAATGTAAAAGAGAACTAAATCCACTCATGCGACATATCAAATGGCTTTTTCGGAACCTTGATGAACGGTTAACAAGAAAATAAATCTCAGTCCATGTTTGGGAGAACCAGTAGCACAGACAAACAGACGTAATACCTAGAACATTTTTTGTGAAAATCCATCGCCCAGCTCACATTACCATCACCTGTTGGAAATGTTCCACGATACACTGAGTTGTGCAATATCGTCAACAGAAGGCGCACAGTGAAACGTCAAACGCGAATAAAAACGATGCGCCACAACTATGAAAATTTAAAATTATCGTTAAAATCGTGGTCGATGGAAATTTCGCAAGTGTTACGTCTGTGTGTCTGTGCCAGTAGTATCTCGGAACCAGTTCCAGGTATCCTACCGGAAGTGGTCAAAAGTAGAATGGAACCAAAGCCATGCATGTGGCAGGTTTTTCGATAACCTGAAGAAAATCTCAGATAACAATCTGAGACTACCGGTAGTATTCCAGGTGTCCCGCCGGTAGTGATCAAATGTAAAAGTGAACCATGCATGCTACACATCAATTCACGGCTTTATAGGAAACATTATGAACAGTTGGCAAGAAACTAGACTCGTACCATATATCGGTACTGTCCGGAACCGGTTTTGGGGTATTCCGTCGGAAGTGGTAAAATGTAAATTTATTCCAACCCCATACATGCGGCACATTAAATAACGGCTTTCTCGATAACCTGATGAACGGCTAGTAAGTAAATAGGCACATACCATATAAGTAACTATCGGTAGTGTTATCGGTTCCGGGCGTCTATCCAGAAGAGCTCAAATTTAAAAGTGAACCAAACTTATACATAAAATTGATGTATTGTGGCTTTTCAGGTAACATGATGATTTTTTTTTGATTATTTTAATCGTGAATTTCAAATTATGCTTATATGTCATAGCGTAACATTATGAACAGTTAGCAATGGCATAGTCTCTGACCATATTTGGAACATCCAGTAGTGTCATGGAATCGGTTCCGGGTATCCCGCCGGAAATGGTCAAACGTAACAGTTAACCAAACCCATATATGCGGCACATCAAATAGCGGCTTTTTTGATAACATAATAAACGATTAGTGAGAAAATAGTCTCAGACCATGGTAGGGTTGGGACAACCGGTAGTGTCCCGGAACCAGCTCCGGATGTCCCACCGGAAGTGACCAAATGCAAAAGTGAACTAAACCCATACATGTGACACATCAAAAAGCAGCTTTTTTGATAACGCAAGAAAATAGAGCATATTTAAAAGTACCGGCAGTATCCAAAATCGATTCCAGGTGTCCCGCCGAAAGTAGTCAAATATAAAGTGAATCAAACCCGAGATATCAAATCGCGGCTTTTTTATACCCTAATGAACGGTTAGCAACAAAAATAGCTCAGACCACAATATACTACCGGTGGTTTCTAAGAACCAGTATTGAGTGTTTTCGTGTTTTGCTAGAATTACTAAAGTGAACAAAATCAATGTAAGTGTTAGATATATGATTGTGGAAACGACTGACGGATTGGCAGAGTTATCCCTCTATGGTTGGCATTTCGATCCGGATAAATTATAAGCGGGGTGATACTATTTCATATGACGTTTCGACCCTTGGTTTGGGTCTTCTTCTTGGGTCTTGGTTTGGGTCTATAACCTCCCTGAAGAAGACCCAAACCAAGGGTCGAAACGTCGGATGAAATAGTATCACCCCCTTATAATTTATCCGGACCGAAAAGCCAACCATAGGGTTAAATATATATAAGAGAACAAGATCTTGAGAAAACTAAAGCGATTTAATCAAATCACGGCATTTCAGATCCCTGAGGCATAAAGGAACTGTCCAGAATCTTGTATCTTATCTTGAAACTTTATCTAGTGCTGAGAATAACTTTTATTTAAGTCCGCAAAGTGATCTGTGATTGGGAAAAAGTTATATCCGAGCTTGTAGTTATCGTCCTGGTATTGATCGGCCTCTAGTGATAGTGAAGATGATCCAGCAGTCTTAGGCCCGGATTAAGGATTATAGGGGCCCAGGACCAGAGCGGATGTGGAGGCCCCTCGGAGGAACAAATGCGATGAGCAAATAAGTTTTTCTTGGTTTTTGAACAGTATTTGAGCAAAATGAGAAATCAATTTAATGTTTAGCAAGCAAAAACGATTTTTGTGACGGCTCCTAAAATGAGGGGGAACGGGGCCAAGGGGGGCCATAGATCCGGCCCTGAGCAGTCAACTGAGAGGTCTGATATTTTTCAGCTCTTCCTGAGCATAACGTCGGAATAAGTGCCATAAATAAGTTTCCCAATTCGCTAATGACTTTGATAAAATTCTTGCTTTCCTAAATAAAGTATTCTCAGGATGTAGGAACAATTCGACCTACATCGAGAAATATAACAAGTACATATTCGACGAGAAAGACACTATTACCACTAAGTGGATTAATCTGGGCTGTTTATTAGTGTGGGTCATCGGAAGCGTTTTCTCAGATCAAAGCTTTTTTGGTTCCGTTTCGGGTCCTGAGTATCTGTGCAAAATTTGAGCACGATCGGTTGCGTCTACACTTTGCGCATTGCAATTGAAATTTGTATGGGATTTTGTATGGGAAAACATACTTTTCTGCATTTTAGAAATAAGTTGAAAAATTTTGTCTAAAACTTTTTAACCGATACTGTAAAATGATAGCCTAGGATGTTCTGAAGAACTTTGTTGAAGACCGCAAAGCGATCCGATGTTTGTAAAAATAGTTATAACCAACGAACCGCATGCATGTGTTTATGTTTTAACATGAAAAGGAATAACAATAGCAACAAAATCATGATGTTTCACCAAGCAATGCCAACGCTATAACTTTTTTCATAAGCATCAGATCACTTCGCGGTCTTCGACAAAGTTTTTCAGGACACCCAAGGCTATGTTTTCACTTTAACGGTTACACGGTTTTAGAAAAATTCGAGCTTGTTATGAGAGAAATGCAAAAAAGTGTGTTTTCCCATGTAAAACCCCATACCGTCTACCCTCGTTGGTTTGAACGACACCTCATGCAAACCAACGGGGTTCATTTTTAGTTTGAACTTTTGGCAACCCTGTGAGCGACGGAAAAAACACTACTGGGCGCCTTATTTTATGTTTTGTTTTGATTCTGCGTTCCGTTTCACACCGTTCCATTAGCAGAATGACGTTTGAACCATTTTCAATTTGAACGATGTGCAGATTAGCGAGGGTCAAATTAAAAAGTGTTCAGATTAGATGCGATCAATCTAACGGGGGTAGACGGTACCAACTTCAAACGCGATGCGCAAAACGTAGACATAACCGATCGTGCCCAAATTTTGCACACTTATTTGGGTCCTGAAATGGGATCAAAAACGCTTTGATCTGATGGGATACCACTGAATTTTTCACTTTTCCATATAAACGATGACCCACTCTACTGTTTATGTATGAAGTGGCGAATATTAGAGCAGCGTTTACCTTAGTATGAAATTGAAAGCACCCACCCGAGTAGATGGAAAGTCTCCCTATTTCAAAATTTCTTAATGTTTTGGTGAACAAGCACCTCATGCAGCTACTTCATTATCGACTGCTAAAAGAGATAAGTGATACTAGTGTCCTTGACCTGATGTATGACCCAAGTTGGCAGGTTGCCGTATTAATTGAATAATAAATGTATATGTAAATACTAAAAGCAGAACACATTTCAAACATTCTAATTTCTGTGTCACGGCTGTAGAATCCGCTATCATTTGCAGCATGCGAACTGATTCAATGGGAAAAAAGATTCGTTTCCCATTATTGATTTTAATTATCAGCACATGTCTGGGAGCCCCGGGGCTAAATTAAATAACTGCAGGTGTGATACTCAAGTCCTAATTAGAATAATAAAAAATCAACGTTGGGGACTGCTCGTGCCGATATGAAGTTGATCATCATTTTACCTTTTTTTCTCGGCCAGCTTAGATAGTTGTGTAGTGTTGAAAGGCGGTTTCCTCAATTGACGAAGAATAACACATCGAGCCGCCTGTTCCGGTGGTAAAAGTTCACTAATCCTAATCGCTAACAAAGCCTCTGGGGTACCAGAGCACCCTTTACATATTTCACACCTTTCGAGATAGAAGCTAAAACTTATCACAATAAAATAATAACATAGAACGAACTCACCAATTGATATTTTCAACTCTTCGTATTTAGTCGAAACTTGTGTATGACAATGGACGGCAAATAATGATGATGATTGTGTACCCACCATCAGCGTAAGGATTACCTATGACTGCAGAGTCATACCGGAACGGAATGATCTGCCTGATGTTTTGTTGTAGCAAGGTAAGCTAAATTCACTGGAGACCTTCGGAAAGCAACATGATGATTGTTTTCTCGAGAAAAGTCTGCCCACCCAGACTTGTCAGACTTTTGGTGCAGAAATCAGTTCATTTAGCTTCCATGTCATGTTCAAATATGAAATGGAACAACAAGGAACGAACTCACCGGATAATCTTGTTCAGCTGGTTTTCTGTGTTATTGTGAACTAGTGTAGATACCCTTTAGAGAACCAGTCTCAGTCTCTGATACAGTTGAGATACTACCGTCTACCCCCGTTGGATTGACCGCATCTAATCTGAACACTTTTTAATTTGACCCTCGCTAATCTGCACATCGTTCAAATTGAAAATGGTTCAAACGTCATTCTGCTAATGGAACGGTGTGAAACGGAACGCAGAATCAAAACAAAACATAAAATAAGGCGCCCAGTAGTGTTTTTTCCGTCGCCCACAGGGTTGCCAAAAGTTCAAACTAAAAATGAACCCCGTTGGTTTGCATGAGGTGTCGTTCAAACTAACGGGGGTAGACGGTATGTCAAGAATGAGAGGAAAAACTTCATCATCAAGTCCAGTCCAGGTAGCCGACGCTTGAACATCTGTTCCAAACTTTTCCACTTACAACCATAAATGGTACTCTCGCCACCGTCATGAACCACTGTGAACCGAGGTTAAAGAGAGATTCTGACTCGCGCTGACTGGTCTGGTCGTAGGGTTAACCTACCAGCATGCGATTGCGAACCCATTCAATCGCGGCACGCCCTTCCTCTTGCTGCACCAGGAGGTTCTACTACCTAAACTTGACGAACAGGATTGTCTGATTGGCGGCGGCGGTGCCCGATGGCACCGAAGGTTTCCATGTAGAACATACGACGACGACGACGACGACAACGATTTATAAGGTCTCATTGACCTACAAAGATAAGACCCTGACAGCACCACCGCACCGCCGACCGAGCGGGCGGGAGCCGGCACCTTGATCATGATGATCACACTGGCAGAAGCAGATGGGATCGAGCGTTGCTCTGATCGTGCGCGGTTCTTGGAATGCTGCCATTGATTCTTACGCGCCCGTTCCGACGCTTTGGTGGACGTCATTCCGAATGGGTGGACAATAACTCGGATGACGTCCGAAACGTTTGTGCAGTAAAAATTTCGTGACCGAAAAACAATGGCACCGCATATGTTAATTTCACCCATTAAACCACATTCAATCAATCCCGACGACGCGACGAATGGTGCAAAGTGCGCGAATGGACGATACCTACCTACCTACCCACCTACCTACTGACAAGTGTCGATGATGCAGGCTGAACGCCGCGAACCGAAGTACATATAAACCTAACGTAATTTTACGGCTGGCTCTTTCCGGTACCCGGTGTCCGTTCCTTCGCCCACCGGGCTATACGTGTATTAATGTCTCATGTGTGACGTACATGTCCGTTTAAGATCGACAAAGTGACATCGTACTCTGATTTGGCAGTTTTGTGCGGTAATATTTTAATACTGGAAATAATTTTTGATATTTTTTTACAGATTATCTAAGTTTTAGTCAAACTAAACAGTAAATCGTACTTAACCCTCGAGCGATCGCGCTGTTGTATTTTGTACAACGCGTTGAAAAAATCTCGCTTTTTGTACTCAGCATTAGTGTGATGCTGACGCAGGTAGTCAACCGCGCGAGTTACGGAAGGTTAAGAAAATCCAAGCCTTTTATCGACAAATTTGTTTTCTAATGAACCAACAGTTGCGTTGTGTATCTTAATGATACTTAAACATGGAAAAGAAAGAATGGTCTGAAAAGTATAGATACAGACATCGAAGTTTTCGAGGGATGAACATTGGCCATGTATCGGTTATAAATTTGATGATGACTGTTTTTCGGTGATATCGTACGATGTGGGCTATTGTTTGAAAATTGGAAACGCTATGAGTGGCAAATCGTTTTATTCTTATTGCATGCTAAACGATTGAACCCAGTATTTAGTGACGTGGGGAAACCGCAATTGGGGGTGATTCATGGCACGATGGCATGGAGAATTATTATTATTGTTATTATTGATAGATCGCGTGGCGTAAGTCACGTAGGATCCGAAAAGGTCTAATAGGCTGGCGATTTTCAGTAATTTGAGAAAATAGTTGAAAATGTCTTCAACGTTAGACTTCATATTATTAGGCAACAGTGAGACTGAATACAATCGAAGGGTCTACCTTAGTCTAGCTTTAAGCTAAGTTTCCTGTTGCCAAGTAGAGCGCTCAAGTAAAATTCCACCTTTTTCCGCAAGTAATTTTGACAACTGATCCAGTAAGGGGAGAAACGATACTTTTCCTTACGGAATAATAGCACAGACTATTTTTCCGCACGGAAAAGTGACAGCTCCATTTGATTCGCACGAGAGGCGTTTTTTTCTGTTCGGGTGAGCCACTGCGACCAGTATTTAGATCTTTTGTGGCATTACCCGTATCCTTAGTATTTAGTGCATGTCGTACTACTCCATTGTCATTAAGAGGCAATGAAGCATCGATTTCTGTACAGTTCCTGTTTTGTTATCCCAGAGGTGCAAGAAATAGATTGAGATAAAAAGGTCCCGTTATCATAGAGATTTAAATCCCAGCGAAAGAGCGCCCCTAATCAAACACAATCTATTTGAATTCTGAGAAAAACAAAACGGTGGTACTGATATTTATCCATGCATCGGAACTCTAGCCCCATCCCAGGACAACAAAGAAAAACCCGGGACTTTATGCTAGTTGCAAAACTCTGTCAAATTAGAGAATGTGTTCTGCAATAAGAATGCACGTGAGTCCTTGAATTACCAGAACTTAACAGTCCTTGATAGGTTAGTACGTAATTAGATACGTAAAGCATGTTTGTTTTCCTAACATGAAGTGTAGTCTCGGGTGGGCAAAGTCCGATTCTTCAACTATCAGCAAGGCAGAATAAATGCAATCTTAGAAACTGTCACCAGTAACAAGGACTTTGTACCATGAATCCTTATTACCAAAACACATTACCCCAACTTGACAAACCGGATGTCACTAGGGTTCGGTTTGGTAGATCTTGAACCGTAACGCAACACATAAAGGCGATCTACCTACGTTACGGGCTCCGTTAAAGATCGAGCATATTTTAAACCCCCTCAACCATTCATCCATCAGCACGGGTCGCCTGACGCCTTGGATTGGGGTTCCCTGTTTAGTGGACTTTTACCCCTGGAACAGGTGGTCCGTAGTGTTATTCTTAGCCAATTGAGACAACCGCTACCGACACTACACAGCTATCTAGGCTGATCGGGAAAAGAAGTTAATATTGATGATCAACTTCATACGGACCCGAACAGCCGATACGAGAGGCGTTACGAGTGTTACACTTTTTTCCTTACTTGCCATCTGCGAACTGCTCAAGTAATTTTGAAGCGGAATCATTACTTGATCATTACTTTTTCTATCTTTTTGCACAGTACGTACGAAGTGGAAACTAGCCTTTAAGGTACAATTAGTTCAAATTCCTACATCAATCAATCGATCAATCAAATCTGACTACAGTCGACTCTCCACATGTCGATGTTCTACATCTCGATATCTCTCCCTATCTCGATGGTTTGGTCGGTCCCTTCAATCTGCATACCTTTTACTTTCCTACATGTCGATATCTCCTTTTCTCGATATCTCTCTATCTCGATGCGATCTCGTTCGTTTTTGTTCGAGATTTTCTCTCCATATGTCGATATGCCCGTTTTTACAGGTTGCTAGATCTCGTTTCTTAGGTGCAAAACATTCTGGGAAGGTGAAGTGACATCTGTTTGTTGACGGTTTTTCCTAGTAACGGACCATTTTTGAATCTAGTGTGCATTACAAATTTGTTCTTGAGTTCGATCTCTCCCTATCTCGATGGTCCCTTCAATATCGAAATGTAGAGAGTCAACTGTATACATGTCAATGGTTGCTCCTCCTTGATTGATCTGAGCTAGTACCAATTGCACTGAGATCCAAATGAATATGGGCTGGGACACTCCACTTATTCTCAAAGTGCAATTTAAGCAGCTCATACATTTTTGATCAATAACGATGCCGGCCACGTCCTTATAGTCAGTTGGGAAGGAAAAGTAATGTTAGAGTGTGTTGGTTGATGCTACTAAAGACCGAGAGCACCTCTGCATCCTCACAACCAGCACGGACTGGGGTATTTGTTAGTTGGAAAGGCTGGGAGATCTGGGAGTCACCGTTGGGTCGGTGATGCGATCCATGGATTGGGGATGTCCGTAAGGTGATAGATTGTGTGGTGATTACTATGAAGGATATGCGACGCAGTTCGCTTTGGTTGCATAACTTGTAGGCGTTATATACACTGTGCTTTGGATGTTGGAAGGAAGGGAAACGAACTTTTGCAGTTCGTTTCTGGTTCTAGCAATGGTTATGAACATATGAATGTACATGAGTTGTATATGTAGAGAAGGGAGAGAGAAAAATTGGATAGAAAGATGCAAAGTAGGATGAAAGGGACGGGCCAGGGATTGAACCCATGACCTTCTGCATACGAATCAGAAGCGGTAGCCACTAGACCATCAAGCCCGTCTAATTAGCTCAAATTTATATATAATTGCAAACCTCGTACACCTCGATTTACTGGAAATTTCCAGTTTTGAAATTTCTATATAATCTAATTTTCCATAAAAATGAAGCAAAATTTTTAACTTCATTGCTGTTTATATGTAGATGCTCGCAAAAAAATCCGTTCCGATATACGTGAACTCTCAGTCACGGCAACGGGAACAAACGGAGACTATGCATAGCAACGATAACAACAATAAGAAATGTACACCGTGAACTAGATATCACGGTTTCTAGAACGCCCATATTGACAGCTGGAACTAGTTCCAATTCACGGTGTATATTTGCTTGTTCTCCTATTTGCATTTGTTTGTTCACGTTTATCAGAACAGATTTATTCGCGTGTGCATGTTAATATGCTTCGAAATGTCAAAGAATGACAGAAAAAAAAACGATTGTTCAACCATTATTTACAGTGTTTGAAAACGCAAAATAAACACGATCGACGGCTGTTCCAGCAAGAAAATGTTAAAAACAAATGTTTTGTAAAGCTGTTATACTGTTAGCCGAGAAAAATAAAAGGATATCTTTGGAATTTGCATTCTCAAAAGACTGAGTTTTTCGATTTAGAATGCGAAGTTTTGCTATCACGACAAGCAGATTTCGCCACGGATCGTCGGAGCTCTGGGCAAGATTATTTATTATATATATTATTATTTCGGATTTTTTTTAATTTTCGACACATAACTCATTTACTGAAGAAATTTTCTGAAAAATGTTTTTTTGAATTGAAACCTTCAGACGGAGAAACTTCCAGTTTGTGGTCTTTTCACAAACGAGGTTGTTGAAAATGGCTGAAATTTGGAATTGATATGTTCTTCCATATTCAAATCACTTTATCCGAGATTTGAACGCCTAATCACTAGTTGTAAGAAATACGATGACCTACGTAACAAGATTGGCATAAACAGCAACATTCAAATCGCACTTATTAATTCTAAATCAGAAGAAACCAAACTGTTAAAGTTTTTAAGGAAAAGTAGTTTATTTGAACTATTGTAATAGTTGTTATAATTATTTACTAAGAGGCGAATGAACCCCTCTGGTTTAAAACCTCTATAATAAACGCAAAAAAAAACTTTATCCGAGATGAACCAGCCTCGGACTGAAAATCTCGCTAGTAAAAGATCTGAGAGTAAAGATATTGGTAAATAATAATAAAGATGATACTAATAATAATAATTCAAAAAGAAAACTTCGTGTTCAGGCAAAGAATTAGATGTTAATTTTAACATAAAAAAAATTGGAAAAAATGTATGAATTTTCAGGACAAATCAGCTTAAAATCTAAAAAAAACATGAACGTTGATTGTACCCGAGTACCTTTATTCTATAAATAATTATTGACAGTTGGTATTTGGGGTTACCAAATTGGACGGTTCAAACTGATCAGCAGGTGCTAAACCGAGAATGAATTTCAACAGGTTTTTATAAATAACTCGTCTTTTATCTTTTACTGACTTTTCGAACCCTCTATGAAGAATACCCTCTTAAAAGGTACAACACTGATTATACTCATTCATCGTTTATACTGATAATTGATATGTATTATATGCGACATTGGTGGCCCAGAGTGTAAACGGTTTATTCAATGATGATATTTCTGCACTTAGGCATCGCTTATAGGTCGCAGTTTTGGATGTTAAGCTGTTGGATAGAGTGGTCCACACATATATGAAAAATATAAAATTTGAAAGGTGTTAAGTCTTACCTCGTGAATAAGTTGTTTTGGGCTCCCAGAAACTACGTTAAAAATTAGAGCGGAATCGAGTCCAAGGGGGCGCTCAACTAGCTTGAAGTTTGAATGGGAAAACTTGGCCAAATGTATGCAGAATTCTTATATTTTCAATTTATGCCGCTATGTGGTACTGTGAGCGTTCAATGAATAACACCTTTGGTATTTTTATAGGTGACTATATGCCAAACAATTTTTTCGAAGACCGCAAAGTGATCCAACGCCTCAACGCCTGGTTGAAAAGTTATAGTTAAGTCACAGAGAACAGACGTCTATCTTCGCTTTCTGCCTTGTGTAAAACTTTGTAACGGTCATATCAGAGTATGTGGTTATGCTCCCGTTGCGCGGCGCTAGCGTCCTATCACTTTTATTGTTGTGTTGTCATATTAGTTTCCAGTGCTCGCCATTTTTGGCCGTTTGGCGCTCGTGTCGCTTTATGGGCTAGTGTATTTTAACGATGAACACTGCCATCGTGGGGTCAAATCGACTTTATATGTGGGGCAGTCTCCGTTGGTGGCGTTGAGGTACACTTAAATCCTTTACACACGAATTCGACGTATTTTTGTTCGAGCTTAAATGTCTGTTCTCTGTGGTTAAGTTTCTCAAAAATCAAGTCAATCGGTTCAAAATTGACTGAGTTATAGCAGCAAGTGCCGAAAATAGGTGCTCCTGCCCAAATGGTGTCAGACCCTACATATTGCATTATAGATTACAATTGTTTTCGTTCAGGCGATGCTTTATTTCATGTAAGTTTCCAGAAAATGCTTGTTTTGGCTTACAATACTCGTTGCTGCCGGCATTGCCACTTAACCGACCGATTTCAGAGGTGCCATATAGGGTATCGGGATGCTTCGTTGGCATAGTTCCCACGTTTGGCCTATCTCAACGTAAACCAAAAACTCAAACAAACACGCATTACTGGATATCGGAAAAGCTATGCGCCAAACAACTGCAACATTTCGTTTCAATTTTAGCACTTTGGAGTGTTGAAATTGAATGAAAATGTCACTTTGTTTATGTTTTGTAGACGCCATGATTCTTCGGCTTAGTGGGTAGTCTATACACATGATCATTATTGGCATGATTCTGGAACATTTCGAATCGACTTTTCAATAACTTAACATTTGATGCGACGGTCAAAGACGCTATTTTGAACTTGTATATTTGTTTTCAACGAATAGTAACTATTTTACAAATTGAATGTGGGCCGAATATTGAGGACATTCTTCTCACTATGTACCCAAATCTTGGCCCATCAGTAAAGTGACGTCAACAACACCGATAAAGTGACGTCAACATTGCTTGCGTAAGAACCAGAAAAAACGAAAAGGAAGAAAGATTTTGTGTACGGTGACTGTAAAAATATAACACAATAATAGGGTTGCGTTGTTTACCTTACTAAATTAAGAAAAAAACTTTAGTTTAAGTAATATATTTATGGTTTTTTGAAAATTTGGCTCCGAAAATGAAAATTAAAAGTAAGATTGGTGAACAAACAGAGATAATACTTCAGCAGAAATATTGAAAAAATGAGATAATAAGTGGTTCTAGTTCATGGAAAGCAATAGGCTAACGTTGTATCCACTAATAGGCCAAGTTTTGTACCATAAACCAACATTGCATACCATCGCATCGAATATTTTCAACTTAATTAAGTAAATTCTTGAATATTTACGTTAGTTTACTTCCAATTGGTGAAACAAGCATTGCCTAGAGTGTGCAATATGGTCAACATATTATTTCTAGTGCTATTAATTCATGAGTTTTGGTCAAAATTGTCAAGGCGGCTTAAGAATTAGGCCAAGGAATGGTACATATACCATATACAGATTTATCTGTATTATACTGATTTTCGAGCATTCATACAGATTGCGTTTTGTATACAGATACAGATTTTCTTACTAGCGGAATTATTTATTTTTTGTACCTATGAGATACAGATTTTTTACAAATTTTGCATGGGACACAACTTTTTTTTAAGGAACCGTACAGATTTTTCATGAAATCATCTGGCAGCCCTGCACGATGTTGACACTTCAGTTGAGAGGTGTTGCCAAATGAGATGAAGAATAAAGTTAAGGACAAGAGGAAGATGATACGAAGAAAGAATCGTGAATTGTTTGTGAGTGATATTAGGCAGCATCCATTTATTACGTAACGCTAAAATCAAACATTTTTGACCCCCCCTACCCCCTCCGTAACGCTTTTTTATATGAAAATCCTATTTTTTTGTATGGACCGTAACGCTCGGTCGTACTCCCCTCCCCCCACTCCCCCTAGAGCGTTACGTAATTTGTGGACGGCGCCTTATAAGCAAAAATTGAAATTGTTATAACAACACAGCCTTGGGCTGCCACAAAGTTTCACTGCACTTATGAAAAAAACAATAAACAAGAATAAAAATGTGCAGGAAACGTCACATATTTTGATTTTTAAAGCAAAGTATTTTGAATATTTTTGGTATTTTTTAGTGTTTAGTTTTTCGGAGATTTTATTCCTAAATAAAGGAGGCCATTTATGTTCGATTTTAAGGCAAATCCATAGGATGCTTTAGCTTTAGGAAATTTTGTGGAGAAATTCTAAAAGATCGTGACCGAATTTGAAGAGTTTTATAAGACTTTTTTTTAATAAGCGGCTATTATTTCGTCCGGAATTATCATTGACAATTTTCGAGAAATTTTACTAAAACTTCTATAAGAAATGAAATAAAAAATTTCATTAAAATCGAAAGCCGCTTCAGGCGGTAAAGATTAAATAAATAAACAACAAATAAACAACAATTCATCAAATTTTCTCTGACAATCTACATAAGAATTCATACAAGAAATTACACAGTATAGTTTTCTATTCCTTTCTCTTTCTTCCTTTTCTTCCTTTTTCTTTTTCCTCCAACGTAAGCGATTTCAAAATTTTGTCGAGAATTGAATTGAGAATCGATGTGCTATTCAAAATGTTGTTCAAAATTGAGAATTGTATTGGGAGATCGCCACAAATTTCGCTAACAGTTGCATCAGACCTTCCGCTACAAATTATTTTTCAGGTTGTTACAAAAAGGACCGCTAAGATTACACTGTAAATTTTGAATTCAGTCCACAACGACATCAATATTTTTTTATAATAATGTTGATCTTTTTCCTTATCTTGAAGTAAGAGGTCCGCCACAACATTGTGGTCCCAGAATCCCACATTTGTAAATCCAGCGCTTCTCCAGCAGCTCCAACAAAAACGCTTTTATTTTTTTGTGCTAAGAATATTCAATATCTTACTTCTACTTCTTTTCGTAACGTCCCCACTGGGACAAAGCCTCCTTCTCAACTGAGTGTTCTATGTGTACTTCTACAGTTAATAAGAGTTTCCTCTGTCAATGGCTATTTTGCATGTGTAGGGGAATTAGGGGCATAATGGACACCCTAAGCAAATGAGTACGTTAGGCCTGTATAACAGAGAAAAACTTTACATATTATCAGTTGACTTACAACTTTAACTTGTTTCCTACGTCTTTCAGTCATTTACAGCAGGTAGAATGTCTTTACTGTGAAGAAATAATGAATTGTAAACCGTGTGTTTTTCAGGGGCGGTAGGAAAGGTACGGGGCGAAATGGACACCCATTGGGGCATAATGGAAACGCCTGCATATTTTATGCTAATTCTTTGGTAACATCGGCCCGTTAAGTAGTTTGCTTACGGAGATCAATACCACAAATATAATACTCCATCTTAGACGAGTTTACATAACATCAAAGTAAATTAAATAAGCTTTAGGCTAAAATAATCGGATTGATTTTTTTTCAAACTCTCTAAAACGCCTAACAGTATGCAATGCGCGTACAGTCATTCGTAATTTCCCGTGTTCATTTCGCCCCGAATCGACTACAACATTAAAAGTGCTATTTTAAGTAAACTCTGATCAAAAATAATATACTTCATTCATTGCTATTGTTTCTTTACACTTATGCATTAAAAGTGTAACATAAAAGTCAACGGTTTCGGTAAAAAAAAGGGGTGTCCATTTCGCCGGGTGTTCATTATGCCCCTAATCCCCCTATATCGTGTGGCAGGTACAAATATGTTTATGCCCATGGAAGTCAAGGAAATTTTCATTACGATAAGTTGGACCGTCCTGAAATCGAATCTGTCAGTCATGCGGAATACACACGCCTCCACAGCTGGGGCTGTATGGGCCCGATTTTCTATAGATACAACAACGATTTTTTTTTTAATTAGGCAATAAACATAAAAAAGATTCATTACTGAGAGATTTGGTGACGAATTTTGGGAACATGACCCAAACAATTAGAGCCGATATAGCCACAGCTATAAATGCGTGAGCATTCAGCTTGACCATGTTGAGTGTAACGGGTTCGATTCCCGATCGTTCCAGAAACTTTTCGTAATGGAAATTTCCTTAACTTCCTTGGACATAGAGTATCTTCAAGCCTGCTTTCGTTTGGCATTTAAATTTTAAATAGCTTCAACATAACATGCAGTTTCGACACCATCCTTGTGACAAAATATGACAAAAACAACTTGTTCAAAATAAATACGATCACACGTATAGAGTGCACATCACAGATGACTCTACTGGTAGCGTCGTACATACCACACTGTTACCGGCTATTGCAGCTGAGTCGACACTTTTTCCACTGCACACTGCCCCATATTTCGAATTTGTTTATCGGTTAAAATTTCAAAACAAAACACAATCATCGCGGTCAATGATTCTACATACATCCATCCATCCAACGGAAAGTAGACCCAGAACTAACACTCGATCAGAAGCCTCGAACATTCGTCATCGTTCCAATACGTGCGCCGAAAAATTCGTACTTTTCCTGTATACTTCTTACACCTGGTAAATGTGTATGGCCCAGAATTGACCGACTCGGACTTCCATCAGGCCAAACATCCAAATGTATGCACAAGAAGGTACCTTCATCCATTGCAGTCATTGGTATGAAGAAAGGGTGCGAGCCGCCGAGCGGGGAGACCCAAAACTGTTACAAATTTGCTGACTACCGACAAATTGTCCACCGACCGGCGCGGCGCGGCCTGGCTGAATTCGCACAGCAAAGTAGAACAACCTCTTGCCGGCCGGCCGCTGCTGGCTGGTGAACTCAAACAAATCGATTGCAATACAACACAGAATTATAAGTGCTATGTGGATGAGCGATAGACTGGTTCCGGTGGATTTTTGGGCGAAATGTGCTTTGGATTTCATATAATTATTATGTGGAAGTGTTGTTGCTTATCTTGAAAAATAGATGTCGTTAATCTTGCCATCTATGTTGCATAGCTCCTGGCGTTATTGGCCTACTTCAAGGAACTCTCATCACTACTAAAGTAAATAAGCGAAGTGAGTGAGTAAAGTCCTGATTTTCTTAAAAGTTTTCAAAAACATTCTTATAAATAAAGACAAATCTACGAATAGTGGTGGTACTAGTAGTCCATTGTAAATTTATTGCTCAAAATTGGGAACACCACATAAATAAAAGAATTACAGTGTAAGTCGGTAGCTGTTTATTCTCATTTATTTGAAAAATATGAAAACCATCATTTAGCGTTGATCCTTACATTCTAAGTGAAGCTTCCCATTGAGATCTTATAGTACCAGCCACTATACAACCTGTTATTTCACTATACGTGCAAAAGCGCAAAAAATAGACAAGTAACTGTTGAACATGGGGTTTTAAGCACTACTAATACTGACTATAGTTCTTGTAGTAACAATTTCTCAAAAAGACAATAATGTAATAAATCTACGATCTTTCTAATGAAAGCTAAAAGTACGAAATATGTACGTTGTACGTGGGCCTGGAATGGTCTATTGTTGGCACTTCCTGCGACTACTTGGTGACTAGATTCGTAAATAGCGATAACACTTACCGTTGATTAGCAAAGTTTTGTAGATTTGCAGCTGATTAGAATCGATTATTGTAAATATCCACTGCTGCAGGTGTTTCAGAGCAAAACTCCTCCTTTAGATAAAGTCCGTTTTCCTTAATCCACGTATTTCACACTAAAATTCACCACAACAGGTCACAGTCCTCAAATGTTCCCCCCTAAGAATCGTTCTTTAGGAAACTTCAAAAACACCTTCACTTTTCTCCTGATTCTCAGAAGTCTTTTCCTCCAAGGTATTCACTAAGTTCCGTATTTGTCACCTTTTTCACTTATGGTACTATCACTCGACCCGAAATGACCTGCACTACTTCACGCCGATTAGAGTACACTTTGCTACCGCACTTATCGCAAAATTTTCAACCCGAACGCCACGGAATCGCCAGCCGGAATAACCAAGTCCCGTCCGGAGCGGGCGGCTTTATAAAAATTTTCGCTTTTCTCGCACAAAAGTCGCGCGGCGATCCCTCCCCTACCCGATCGGTCGAATCGCGACAATGACTACAACGGCAACAGCAGCAGCAACAACAACAGCGCAACCCGACCGAAGTATGTATGTAACAGGCATCAGGGCTAGCAGCCGAGCCGCACCGCCCGCGTGCGCATGGTTGTTGATGATCGTTACAGGCCGCTCAATCGGACGAACGGACGGACGGAGATCCACGCGGTTGTGGCGATCGACGACGACGACGCGAAGACGTTGCTGGAGGGTGGTAGGTGGCGTTGTGGCTGGCGATTGTTGATTGTAGAAGAGAGGTACAATGCATTGTGTGGCGGTGAAGACTTTTCCCTTTCGTCGTCATTATTCAGGTGCTTTTCTTCTATGTATGTATGGGGTAGATACTGGTTGAAGTGCGATAGCGATCACGACGAAGCGATTCAGCCGGTAGTCACTTACCGGCAAGGTTCTTGGTGATGATGAAGTTGTGCTAACTGTGGGACCCTTGAATGGTGTTCTCTTGGTATTAGAGCTCTCGTCATGCTCTCGCTCTCCTCGGTTCTCTTCCACACGTGACTTGAATGCCACTTATCAACAGAGTGCTGTTTTACTTTATGACGTGTAGGAGAGCTAATGGAGAAATTAGAATTTCAGCTAGGGACAATTGAAGACGTTTGTTTTAAAGTTTTTGTTGAATCTCAATGTCAAGACGCTATAAAAAAAATCTACGACTGTTGTGAATTTAGCTGAGGCTTCAGTATTGTCTTAAAGATTGACAGATCTTGATTTTCGGCCTTCAAATTTCAAGTATCAAATTCCCTATTTGTTAGAATTCCGGCATTTTCATCTATTTATTTAGTTCAACGTTAAATTCGTGATAATACTAAGTTACAAATTTACCACCGTAACACTTGGTTTGCAGGGTTGTTGACCGGCGTTCTCACAACATACCCTGCCCACCGTAATCGTCCAGCTTGCTTTAGCCACTTGCAGAATGTTGGGTTCATCGTAGAGTGCAGCGACCTCGTAGTTCATCCTTCGCCGCCACACACCGTTCTGCTGCACACCGCCTAAGATCGTTCTTAGCACGCGTCGCTCGAAAACTCCGAGTGCCTGCAGATCCTCCTCGAGCATAGTCCATGTCTCGTGTTCGTAGAGGACCTCCTGTCATATTAGCAAGAATGCCGGACAACAACCCTGCAAAGTTGGTGTTTGCCAACCATCCGGGTGGTACAAGAAGGCGTGGAGCGCAGAGAGCACGATGGGCGGACCAGGTGGAGCGTGATCTGGCGAGCGTTGAGCGTGACCCACGTTGGAGAGCTGCAGCTGCAAATCCAGAATTATGGCGGCAAATTGTTGATATAGTGTTATCATGAATTTGATGTTGAACTAAATAAATGAATGAAACATGATGTGGGGATGAATCTGTTTAAACCGCAGGAGCCAGTAGTAGGCACGATTTCTACTGATGCTGCGCCTTCGAATTTCCCGACTCATGTTGATGTCAGTCAGTCGTCAGTAAGAATCCGAAGTAGACGAATTCCTCCACCTCCCCTAAGGTATACCCGTCTATCTTGGCATCCGGTCAGTGGCGTAGCACGGGGGTGCAGAGAGCGCGGTCCTCACTGGGCCTCCGAATTCAGGGGGGGGGGGGCTCCAAATCAGGGTAGCTTTCTAACACTAGTTTGAATAAAGTTCTTTAAATAGCGATAAAAGTACAAGTTAAGTTCAATACTTCGCATTCCGAAGATAGGTATGGCCCCTTCGTGATTATCAAGAGTTTTTGAAATAAGACACACAGATGGCTAATTCAAAGTCCTATTATAAACAATTGTAAATCTACACACGTTATTCAAGTAGTTTACTTACAAGGGAAGGTTACGATGGTGTCCCCCGGGGATTTCAACCGGACTATTTTTGTTGCATTCTACTTGTGGAAATATGAATAAATCCAAAGCCTTTCGGGTGATGGGCCAGTGGTGTAGTCAGGAGGGGCCCTCAAAGGGGCAAATTATGCAAAATATAACATTATTGAAAATGCTCAAACGTCATCGAAAAGCAAATTTCAATATATTTTGAAGTAGAAACACACAGAATATGCATAAATACATGTTTTCGTAATAACAATAATTTACCATAGGCGTTGCAAGGGTGAGATGGGTGTTAAACAAAGTGATACATTTTTATTAAAATAACTTCAATTGGTTTTTACCCTGGCAACCCCTATGGTAAATTAAATTTGATACGAAATCATGTTTTCATGCATATTCTGTCTGTTTCTACTACAATACATTGTGAAATTAGCATTTTGATGACGTTTGAGCATTTTCAATAATGTTATATTTTGCATAAATTGCCCCTTTGAGGGCCCCTCCTGACTACACCACTGGCCCATCACCCGAAAGACTTTGGATTTATTTATATTTCCACAAGTAGAATGCAACAAAAATAGTCCGGTTGAAATCCCCGGGGGACACCATCGTAACCTTCCCTTGTTAGTTAGCTTAGTTTAGAAGTTTGTTGATTTCTCTTTGTGCCTACGCATGAGCATTATGAAAACGTCCCTGATATCCCAACCACGGGACCGTACATAACTATTGATTTAGCTTAAGGTAGCAGCTGAAAGTCAGGAACCCCATTTGAGAAAACATTTTTTTTTTTAGAAATACATATGAAATACTCCTATTCAGACCAAAATCATTATTTGTGAGGCCCTCTCTTGAGCGACTATCACAGTAGGTATTGTTGGTATACATTTTTGTTCAAAACTAAGATTTGAACACTTGTTACGTCAAAACTGTAATAACAACAGTTTGTTGATTATGTTTGCTATAGCATGAAAAATAAGTGCAATTATCGTATTATTCATAATGTATTTCTTTCCAAGTATTCCTTGTAGGATTTCTGCGAGAATCCCTTCGGGCATATCTTGCTAGATAACAGTTATTTCAAGAACCTCTATAGAAATTCCTATAAGATTTACTTCAGAACTTTTTGAAGGAATAGCTTCAAAAAAATCCTCTAAGTTTCGATTTACAATAATTCCTTCAGAAACTCCTGCAAGCTTTCCTTCAAGATTTGTTTTCCAAAATATCTCAAGGAATCCTTCAAGAAATCTTTCCAGGATTTTTAAAGAAGTTTTTCTAGCATTCCTTCAGGAATACCTCTACGGTTTCCTTCATGAAGTCTGTTAAACCCGCCACGTCCAGGGATCTAATGGGCTCCAACGTTCCCACTCCTATACGAACGTATCCACACCCAAACCGCATAAAGAAGATTGTCGGTCATGTGAAAGGATAGATATAGTGCCGATATTGGTTACTACAAAATAAAGAAATCTGGCCTAAACTTATCCTTCCTTATCACTATTTCAAATACTTTCTTTTTCTACCCAACATTTACACAATCAGTGAAATCTAATTAGCTAGTGTTCATACTAAATGTTTAGAATCAGTATTCTATTATCTAAATCTACAAGTTGCCTAAAGTCGCATTTCCCGATATACCGGGGATCTATCTACCCATCAATCTCAAGGAAACTGTGGCACTTATTTTCATTGTATTTATGTATCTCGACTCCTAAAACAATCTCGGTGACGATAGCGAACCACCAAAATAATTTCATAACCGTTCCTACCGTATAAATTGAAATAATGAGTTTCCGAAATCTACACTAGCGATAACAAAGTCCGAGTGCGTCAAGGAATCCTTCAGATGAACCCTAACGAAGTTCTCCAAGGATTCCTTTATAGATTTCTCTAAGAAGAAATCTTCCAGGAGTTCCTCATGGAAAATATCTTTGATGAATTTCTGAGATCATGCTTGAAGGCATACCTGAATGAATCTTTGAGAGATCTTCTAAGCAATTTGAAGCGATTCCAGAAGAAATCCCTGTAGCAATGCTTGCATGAAGTTTTGGAGTAATTTCTAAAGGAATCTTTGAAGAATCTTTTAGACGAATTCTGAGATGTATTTTGGAGCTATGCGAAAACAAAACTTTATGACATCTAGAATGTGAACTGGACCCAAGAGCGTTTTAGTAAACAAACATGTTTTGGTTTACCTTACTAACAAATACCGTAATGTGTGTTCTTTCTTTAGGGGCTGTCCATAAACCACGTGGTCATTTTTTTGGGACTTTTCAACCCCCCCCCCCCCCCGCGTGGTCATTAGTCCATACAAATTTTTTTATTTGTCCATACAAAATGGTCATTGGCCGAACCCCCACCCCCCCCCCCCCCTCATGACCACGTGGTTTATGGACAGCCCCTTATAGCGGTGGGCGATCGAAAAAGCTAGTTTACAAAAAGCTGAAACTAATCGACAATATAACAGTGCCGGGCCGACTCAGGACGCAAGAGACTCTCCGGCAATCCCAGGGTCGGCTAGCTACTGGGTAATCAAGGGCACTTTCGCGATACAAAAACGCTACACAGAGAACTTTCACATTTCTTATATAAATTTTATTGAAATCCTAATTGTGGCGTGTGCGTGTTGTTCTGTGTAATAAAATTTGTGTTAATTTGTTAAGTGTGGCCTATTTCTATGTTCGGTGGTACCGGTACATACCGCTGCGTTGATGGTGCTAGGTTCGGTGGCCGACACAGCGACTCCAGTCGAGCTGTGCGGCCGGAAATCTCGCCGGATGGCAAGGCGAACGGTGTCTAGGGCCGGTACTCGGCCGACGGACCAGCGGGCGTTGCTGGGGGGGATGCAGGCGTCTTCCCTCTTAGACGCTATCGACCGGCCGTGGCATGGCCACCTTGGACGGCCGAGAGGGGAAATCCTCCTTGTCGGTTAAGGCGATCTGCCTGAGGACCCGTCCGGAAAATGACGGTAAAACTCCTTGACGAGTTAGGCGCGGAAGCCTGATGGCTTCGCGGGCCGACCCGTGTGCTGGACGATGGGACTTAAAGGTCCAAACAAAAGAGGTCCTAACGGGGACGTACATGTTAAAACTGCTTTCTTTAAATTAAGCGCAGGGTGTCTAAATTACCTGAACGGTATTTCCCCGGAGCTAATCCTAGCCCTTGCTAGGAAAGGGGGGGGGGGGTTTCAATGTTCACCACTAAATCCACTGCACTTTCAAAATACCACGTCTTAAGCACACGGACGCCTGTTACAGAATCTCCCCATTTTAGGCAATGGCCGTTCTCCTAATTTTCTCCCTTTCCGTCATTCTCATCAACCATCATTTTATATGCTATTTCGCTCGAAGTCCAATTTGCTGTCCCATATTCAATCTTTGGTAGCGAGACAACACATTTACAGCGGCACAGGACCCTAACGCTTCTGTGGTACTTCTACTGTTCTTACACAAGAAACGTGAAGGGTCCGACACTTACAACATATTAAAAAACAAAAATCAACAATCTGTAACCAAACGGTTACAAAGCATCTAGACTTTTCACACGTTAGGCTAGAAGTATCTACTGTGAGGAATTACGTAAAGGATTCTTGAAATAAAAAATGAAAGCAAAGGGATTTTTCTTTAAATACCTTTGTTATGACGGAAACCCCAAAGAATTCCTCTTAATTTCATTGGTGCAATTAAAAAAAAACAATCTTCAACCTATAGATTTCTTTGAAGGAATTTCTGCAGCAGGCCTGGGGAAATTTGTGCAGGAATCCTTCGGGGATGAATGTATTTATCCATGTAGGATTATCTGAAGGAAAACTTTGCGAAATCCTTGAATCTTTGTAACGAAGCTTGAAAAAAAAACAATAGAAAAAAGATGAAATCCTGGAATTTCTATAATTTCTGGAATTTATTAAAGGATTCTTGAACAAATTGTGAAAGGGAACTTGAACAAATAGCTTAAGGAATCTTTGGACGATTTCCTGCAGCTATTATTGAGAGAAATTTCTGAAAAAAAATCCTGCAGATATAGCTAAAGAAATGCTTGAACAAAAGCTTGACCAAGAAAAACAACAAAAGAGCAGTTGATGAATTTTATTCAAAAAAAATCTTGGAGAAGTACCTAGAGGATTCCTCTGGGAAATTGCTTAAGGAATCATGTAGGGTAGCCGCAAAAGAATCGTTTTTTGGAAATTTTTAAGAAACTTTATGAAATTCTTGAGAACATCACTGAAGAAATTCCTTGAGAAACGCTTGAAGGAGCCCTCGAAGCAATCGCTTAAGCAACTTTTAAAGGAAATTTTAGAAGATTTTGTAGAGAAGTCCTTAGAGTTAATCCTAGATAAATCGTAAAAGATATCCAAGAAAGAATTCTTGATGTTCCTCACTTGGAACAAATGCTTGATTAAATCGTTAGAAAAATATCTTTAAAGTTTTGTGAAGCGATATATCTTTGAAGTTTTGTGAAACAAAATTGGTGTTAAAGAAATCTTTGAAATTATCAAAAGAAAAAATCCTGATGGAAGCCTTGGAAGAATATCTAAAGAATTCATGAAAGGAATTCCTACAGAATTTATTGGAGGAATTTGCGTTTGAATCTCTGAAAAAATCTTGCAGGAGTAATTATTGAACAACATGAAGAAATCCTTGCATGTGTAACTTAGCAAGAGCCGTGTTACTCCCGGCAAGGATGAAACCCCCCGTCTTTAAGCCTCAGGGTCGGCAAGACGCTCGTGACACTCCGCGAAAGAAAACTCTATTCTTCGTCTGGGGTACACTTTATTTTCACTTCCTGACGTCCTACTTTCCTGCCGTCTCACTGCCTTCCTTCTAATTTCCTGGCGTCCGTCCTCAACACCGGACGACGCCTCCCACGTTCTTAAGGACTAGTCCTACCTTATATGCTCTACTTTTCTTCACTGCTTCTGGGGCCCAGTGCACTGCACGCCTACGCTGCCGCTCCTTTCACCTATCCACTAGCTCCTTCTCGCCTTCCTGGGCCAGGGGCGGGAAATTCTTCTTCTTCCCTCTCTCTCTCTCGTTGGCTGCAGCCTCTCGCGGAACTTCCTCCTGTCCCGTGCGCCCCTCGAGTGTGTTGACGGACTCGAGGCTTCAGTGATCCGTAGAGTCACTGGGAAAGCCTGGGTTCGTCGGCGCGTTTGGTGGTTGTATCGGGTTACAGAGATGCGGACACACTACAAATTGGCTAGTAGGGTCTACGCAGTGGTAGCGACTTGCACTGTACGGGTCACTAACTTGGTTTTGAAATAAAAACCGCGAGGTCCTGAATGTCCGGATTACTCCAACTTCTCCACTTTCCTTTTCTCCTTCTTTCCAGTTATCCGTACTTTCAACTTTTTCTATTAACTTCTCCAACTAAACTTTCTTCCAACTTTACTTTTCTTCAAAAAACTTTCCTTCTATCAACTTTTCAAACGACTGTTGTCTCTGAAGATCACCAGGCTAATCATCCTCCGTTTTGAAGATCGTTGACCCCGAACCATTGGCCATTGACCCGTCGTAAGTGCCGAAGTTCTTCCTCATCATGGCCACCCATTTCGCCACTCCCATGGCCGCCCATTCGTGCAGTCCTGTGCAGCCTGGTGGTGGCTAGCAGAACTACCGTCGTCCTTGTATAGGGCAGTGCAGTGATGGCTGCGTTCGTGGGATTTTTAGGACGTTACACTTAACCTAACTACAAACGTTTTCTTTTTTTATACAAAATACGACTTATACTACACGCGACAAATCTCATCAATACTGGACAATAATTTGTGAAATACCGTGATTTCGGGTGAAATTAATCAGTGGGGTAAAATTGATCGACGAAAGGTCCATTTTTATTTGTTAAAAATAACGCTTCAAACTTAAAACAATTTGTGGAAAATGACCATCACCTTGCTCAAGGGTTATTGAATGATGAGTTGACATGTTTACAGCCAAATAGTTACATATTTCGGTATTAAATTCAATATTTTCCGGAACTGCGTGTTAGGCGATCTTCATAGACACTTCCAAACTTTTGTTACCGTAGTTGTATCGCACATGTAATGAATATTCGAATGAATGTTCATAGCTGCCAAATATTCGCTAAACCCGTTTTCGTCATCAAAAGTTCTATAAATATTGTAATTTATGCATAAAATTTCACTTTTTCGGAAGTACAATATTGATACACATAATTAGTGAGAAAATTGCATACTTTTAGGCGTTTTCTTTCGATTTATTAAACTTTAAACTTAAATAATTAAAAATATAGTAAACTTGTAATAGTTTTGCATAGGTTTTCACATTCTAGGGTGGTTATTAATCTGAATGGAAAAATAATTTTCAGCACTTACAAAGGCATTTCACTGACTGATCAATTTCACCCCGAAAATAAAATTTTTGATTTTTTCTTTAAAATGATATTTATTATATTAAAATGATTTGCAGTAAAAGTTTCAACCTCGTTGACTGATGAAACCCATGGTCGTACTTGTTTTAAAGCATTGAATTTAACCATATCAACAAACATTCAAAAATAAGACGCAAAAAACTGCGAAAAGTGAATTTTACGCGAAATCACGGTACATGGGGAAATCATGTATGAAATTTCTAATGGAATTCGTGGAGAATTGCTTGCTGAAATCATTTTTTCAAAATTCTAAAAGGATACTAGAATAAGTTCTGAATGAATCTTGGAGAAATCGCAAGAGGATTTATTTGATGAACTTCTAAAAAAAGTATTGAAAATATTCCTTGTAGGAAGTTTGGGAGGAATTTCTAAAGGCATTTTTAAAGGAATTTCTTTGGAATTAAAAAAAAACTTGGTAGAACTCCTAAAGAGATCCCTGGAAAATCCCTAAAGTAATCCTTGGTAGAATCCTAGGAGAAATTATTAAATAAGTTAAACAAGAAATGCTTATCCGATCGATGAAACATTTGCAGAAGTTACTAACACGATCCCTAAAAAACCAGAAACATTCTTATTGATAATTTTCAAAAGATTTTTGGAAGAAATACTTAACCTTCGTGCGATCGCGCTGTAGTATTTTGTACGATACGTGAAAAAATCTCGCTTTTTGTACTCAGCATTGGCGTGGCGCTGGTGCAATGTGAATCACCCAAAAACATACAGCGAAAAAAACTAACGAAATTCATCAAAATACCTTATGAATTTTTGGCATAGCTCAACTATATGGATACCATAAGAATATCTTATGAAAACTAGTTATCATAAGTTATCCTTATGGCATGGCATAAGAAAATCTTATGAAAATGAGTTTTCAGAAAATTTTCCTCATGGCCAGTCTTGTTAGAGATCACAGTCATTGACACCTTTTCGTCGATATTCGGCTGCCTTTGTCTCCGACATTCGCAACACGAGCAATCAAACTACCGTACGAAATAAAAATGTCAAACGAATGCACTTGACCACGATTGCGGCTTCGGGAGACGGTTCGGCTTTTGTTATTCCTGTCTTCTTCCACAATGAGAGCTGTGTTGGCTATATGTGTGTCGTATTCAACTCAACAAGCAAGAATAAACTAATATTTACATTCATAATCAGAATTGGCTGAAATCCATGCGAAAAGCTAGAATTAGACAAATGTCATCGTGTTAGACGACATTGATTTGACCCTTGTTTATGTTTATAGATCTTCGTTCTACCGCTCGTGTTGTGTGTAAGAAGTAACGGTAGCGCATGAATGTAACAAAGCAAGCTGACACCCGACTGCGGCACCGAAATGAAGGTAGTGAAAAGTGTCGAATGTTTACAAGACTGCTCATGGCATGAATTATGGCAAAAATCTTATGAATTTCCTAAGGTTTTTTAGTTGCGTGTAGGTGCAGCGATATATTGGGCCCATATAGCCGAGGCGGTAAACGCACGGGTATTCAGCATGACCATGCTGAGGGTGACGGGTTCGATTCCCGGTCGGTCCAGGATCTTTTCGTAAAGGAAATTTCCTTGACTTCCTTGGGCATAGAGTATCTTCGTGCCTGCCACACGATATACACATGCAAAATGGTCATTGGCAGAGGAAGCTCTCAATTAATAACTGTGGAAGTGCTCATAGAACACTAAGCTGAGAAGCAGGCTTTGTCCCAGTGAGGACGTTACGCCAAGAAGAGGAGAGGAGAGGAGGTGCAGCGATATAGGAAACTAGTCTGCTTTTCTCCATTGCTACGGCGTTCTTATAGGAGTGACGTCATGTTTACAAATTTTAAACATGACGTCACTCGCATAAGACCGCCGTAGGAATGAAAGAGCCAACTAGTTTCCTATCGCAGCACCTATGGGTAAATTCACATCGGTGCTGGCGGTGGTGGCCATTAGCACAGAGAACAGACGTCTATCTTCGCTTTCTGCCTTGTGTAAAACTTTGTAACGGTCATATCAGAGTATGTGGTTATGCTCCCGTTGCGCGGCGCTAGCGTCCCATCACTTACATTGTTGTGTTGTCAAATTTGTTTCCAGTGCTCGCCGTTTTTGGCCGTTTGGCGCTCATGTCGCTTTGTGGGCTAGTGTATTTTAATGATGAACACTGCCATCGTGGGGTCAAATCGACTTTATAAGTGGGGCAGTCTCCGTTGGTGACGTTGAGGTACACTTAACCGTTATGTGTCCAACAATTTTTTTGCTTTTTTTTACACCGTGCTTTTCAAATGGGCGCTGGGTACCCGGGTACCCTGTCGGCCACATAAGGGTTAAATCCTTTACACACGATTTCGACGTATTTTTGTTCGAGCTTAAATGTCTGTTCTCTGTGCCATTAGGTAGTACCTAATGTTGCGGTAATGGCATTTGAGCACTTTTTCGACTGAAATTTTACTAAAAGATATTTTTAATAGATGATGGTGCTTAAATTATGAGATTGCACCATTTGTTTACTTAAGATTTGCCCAAAACCCTATTTTAAAAAAATATTTTCCTTAATGTGTTTGCTGCTGTGTCCATTGTTGCGGTAGTGTGCCTAATGCTGCGGTATTCCATATGATTTCAATGGGATACTGCAACAATAGGAACAAATACCGCAATATTAGGAACACAATGTTCTTTCAGATAAAAACGAATAAAATGCTCATAACAACATCAAAGTGGCAATATTTCGTTATTTTCCTGTAGATTAAGGATGGATTTTATCATTTTCAATTCAATCCATGTCAAAAGTTTGCTTGGGGCGATACAATTGTGGTTTAAACATGTACCCAGTGCTTAACTCCTCCATGATCGGATCAATTACCCTAGCATTTTCTGATGTATTCCCGATGGATATCCTCTATGAAATCTCAGGCGTGCATTAATCACTTAAGACATGTTTATAGGCATTCTTTAAGAATTCCCGAAGAAAGTTGCAAAATTGTCTTATGAGGAATTACAGAAGGTTGAAATTTCTGAAGAAAATATTTGATGTTTTTTGATGTGTGAGATTAAATGTATAGACTGTACCCAAAAAAACACGCTGCTATGGCTTGCATAAATACGGTGTAAAGCAAGCATTACTGTGTATGTACAATTGAAGTTGAAATAAAGTGGGAGTGGAGCCCCAGTATAGTCGCATTATAGTTAACTTCAATTTGGCGTTTCAGTATTTCAGCGTTATATCTAGTTTCCACTAGCTTACCGCTCTATCGTAGCAGTGTAACCGTCGGTGCCAAAACAGGCTTGTAGCTCCACCACAAGTTAACAAATTTTCAAGAATTCCAATTCCCATCCCAAACTCCCGGTTTCCAATTAATACGTTCCAATATACGTTTTCCCACTAACATTATGATGGATCATTGGCTGCTCTCAATGGCTTGGTGAGAGTAAGAGCGATGTTCCACTTTCACTGCACCTCTTCTTTGACGGGCAGGCCCACAGCGAAACAGTGTGAAGAGACTACCCGAATAAAAAATACAGTAGAAAAACTGAATGTTGTATTGTAACAGTACTATTTAGAACCATATTGTTACAATAAACACCACTGTAAAAATAAAAAATACAAAAACAATAAGATGTAATGTTAGACACCATACAGTGAATTGTAAATGAGTTTTTTACAATATACTATACGGGTTGTTAAGTATCGTAACAATATAAAAAAATATTTTTCTCCATATATATTTTTTTACAAAACCATACATTTTATTGTAAATGAATTGTTCGAAATACTGATACGTGGGCTTTAATATACCGTACATTGTATGGTACACGTATGGTTTCAAACAATAAAATGTACCGTAAATATATTGTTTTCAATTGTAATTTCACTACTGGTTATAAATTTAATCATGATTTTGGAATGGTTCTCTTTTGTTATGTTGTATTGTTTGACATTAGATAAACCATATAATGTTATATTATCTCGTCATGTTCCTTCGATAATGGCAGTTCCAGCCAAACTAACCTAAACTCGTCTAAGTCTGAGTAGCCTCTGATTGCATTAACAGTTGAAGCTTAAGCTCCCATGTCCCACCAGCCAGATAACCGGGTTTTGCAAACTAAGCATTATTTGAGGCAACACTTTGAGCGGCATGATGGAACTATGTCTAGCGCGCTAAGTGTTATTAGACCACTAATGTAGTTGCATGAAGTGGGTGACGAGGTACATAAGTATCATTACAGCGTGCTTAACCATTATTGGAATATTGAGGCTCCAATTTGACTGAACTATGAAATGTGTACATAACAACTCATGAGAAAACTGTCAAGTTCGATTCAACTATATTGTTAGGTTAAAAAGCGAAGACGAACTTATTTCAGAAGTCGTTTCAGTGTCCAGTCCAGTCCTTATGTTAAAAATGTCAAAGATAAATCGCATTTAATTCCGTTGTTGTACAAGGCAATTTCACATGCGAGAAGAAGAGAAAGAATAGTGTTGAACTCATCCACTGATTTACGGTAATCTGGCCTGCGTCTTTCCGGGTTGACTTACATTCGTATTCCTCTCATCGCACTCTACATACCTAGCCCACCATATCTCTTCACGCAGAAAAATAAATTGTAAACACAATTAAATTCTAGTTCAAATCAACCGATTTTTCAGTTTACTATAGCGACAAACTGATTTCTAGTTTAAACTGAACTGTTCCATTTGTTTGATAATACAAATATTTTCATTTGTCGAAATTTTTGACAGTTTGTTAAAACAAACAGAGATATGGTTTTTTAAACATGAAATAATTGATTGATTCAAACAACTGCACTTTTGCCACTAACAAACCCGGGATGCTATTGTTTTGGTGACGGCAGCAACTGCGGCAGCTCGGAAATCTATTTTTAGATCGTCGGTAAGCGGATGGCGAGGAGAACGACTAGAAAAAGACAAAAAAGGCGAAACCGATCAACTTTTTGTGGATGCTGTCGTGAGTACCTGCGCGTTATCCATCACGGCCAAAGCTGCACTTGGAAGTTGGCGTGATGGATTTGCTGCACCTTCTTCGCTGTGGCGATGTTGGGGTAAGCATTTTATAGATGTGTGAGTGCTTTCGGACCATGTTTATGGTTTTTATTTTGTTGAAACAAATGAAATTTTTGACATTATATGAAATGATGGTAATCGGTTGTTTTTATCAATAAACTCTGAATGAAAACAATTAAATATAACTTTGGAATAAGTAAATTCTCAGTTTGAAAATCAACCATGCGTTTTATTGTTTTAAACAAGCGCCATTTTTCTGCGTGTTGGATATGCAGTCCTTAGGTACACCTGGTTTACCACTTTATTTAAACATTTTATTGACTTTAAATAGATGTTTCAACTTATTCACTTTTTTCTCTTTCATTTCCTTTGCAACAAAAATATCACGGACATCAACAAAACAAAGCACGGAAAAAGATTGTTTCGGAATAGAGAATGGTTCAAACGTAAGAAAAACAGTATAATATATTGTTACATAAAGATCGGATGTAAATGTATAATAGCTACCAATGTGCAAAGCTTTTAGCGAACCATTCCATTACAATACACTATATTGTAGCTGGTACACTATATGGTACAGGAATGGTTTTCACCAAATACCCTATGGTTAGTTTTTATCCGGGTAGGTAAAGTATCACTTGGTCCTTTTATTTGACATGTAGATGGAACCTGTGAAAATCGGGTATATGACCAACATATGAGCAAAGATGATTAGCAAGCAACAAAATTGCTTGTATGATTTAGCTCCATTTCACCAATGGCCACTTGTTATAAGAAGGCGAAATGCAAATTTCGAGTCTTTTCCAGTCGTGATCTTAGAATAGATCGGAAGTGCGCGCGTGCATAGATTTTCTAATTTAAAAGGTTTTTGATTTCTATAGTATGGTGAATTTGTTTAATCTAAGGTTGTTATTTTTCTTATTAGGTTTATAAAAACAATTGTTAGGTTAAAAAACGATTGTGACGAATGGTGTTAACAAGTTATCTTATTACGAAAATTAGTATGGTTAGTCGTTAGTAATATCAAAAGTGAACTTAATGCTAATGAACTATTTTCTATAGTTATCAGTCTTAAAACAAAAGGACGACCGACAAATAAGCTAAAACACGAGAAACAAGAAGAAAAAGGTAATTGTGTAGTACGTTTTGTGATATTGTGGCAGATTGTAAGAGGCTTTAATAAGTGATGTCATGGAGTACTAATGTGCGTGGTTAGGCCAATCAGGCCTTTTTCTTCCGATTTGTATTCTACTCTCCAGCAGTGTTACCCAAGCCTGGATGAGCGCGCCAATCAGCGATTGGAAATTGGAAATGCGCAGATCACACTGCCACCGACAAACCCCCCCCCCCCCCCCCCTTTTGTGGAATTAAAGTTGCAACAAATCAGTCGCAACGGCCATTGCGATTCCTCGACCGACGGACCGACGCCATTGGACCGCGTCTGTCTGCGACAAGTTACCACAAACTACCTCCGATAATCTTCCGGCCGGAAGTGAAGAACTCTAGAGTCCAAATCACCGTTGCTATGGCCTCCGATAACCGATTACCGCTAAACTGCAGCCAGCGGAACCACCAACATCTTTCAAATCCGGATATAACGAATTAGCATGCAAGTACCCTAGAAGATATGTGACGTCAGTAGTAATAAATCATGATCATTGTAAATCACCTCAGTGTTAGCCACTCAATAGAAAAGCGCAGCCCTGATTTAGCTATTTCACCATCTCTTTGTTTTCCGCGTCGATCCGGACTCAAATTGGAGTCACTAGTCCTCGCTATTCTCATGATCCTTAGAAATGGAACCTTATATAACTCTTGAGCCTATGTAAATGTTTTTCTGGTCATGGCCTGTTCGTTCTAGATGGTCTCCTATTGTGTGGCAAATATTCAGTGTTTTGTGAAGCGACTGCCTTAAAATTAGTGTGTGTATGAAAGTTCAAGCCATCTTTGTTAAAGCGACCCTGAAGATCCTTTCCCCAAAGCTAGCAGGCTACAGCAGTTCGACTGCTAAAGTGAACTAAATCAGCAACTACATTGCATTGCTTCCTACAATCTGACAGCCATTGCGTAGCATTTAAAATTCACGATTTTGTGGGTCTTCAAGTAAAACAATACTTGCCTGAATTACCGAAAACCGGGGTCAAATTGATCTCCGGGACGAAATTGATCAGACGTATTCCGTTAGATAAAGCATAGTTTAAATAGTTTCTTTTTTATCTGTATTAAAGAAATTTAAGCCCTAGAATAGTTCATCTCGGGCCCACGCGTTTCTCCCCTTCCGAAGGAAAAACTCACATTTTGCGAGTTTGTCGGGATAAACAGTTTCTTTAAAAATTTCTGTTAGTATCTGATCCCAACCGCACGACTCTGGAAAGGAAACTATTCAAAATGTGCGTTATCTGGAAAATCTCATCACTTGTCCGGAGCTCAATTTGTCCTCGGTTTACTATACCTCTTTTTGAATAGGAAAGAGAAAATGATAAAAGAAGAAATAGAAAAGGCTGTGGCAGTAGAAGTGAGTAATTTTTAGCTTATTTTTGTTTCCAATTTCGATAGTCAGATTATTATTTGTATTATTAATTTTATTAACGACATCTTCGCTATGCAGTCTGAGAGATAAGCATTGAATAAGCCGTTTATTTGACCAAAACCAAGGTCATAACCTGCATTTAAGTAGGGCCTGTCCATAAACAACGTAGACTCTTAGAGGGGGACGGGGGGTCTGTACTCCACACAAATTTCGAAAATTTTGTATGGACAAAAGTCTACGAGAGGGGAGGTTGGTTCTAAGGTGGCCAAAAATGAGTCTACAGTATGCGGCAGGAAAAAATGCGAAAGTGTTTTTCAACTTCAAACCTCGTTTTCGTCCATTTGACGTTAACCAATCTATGTTTCAACGTTCCATGATCTCTAACAGGCTAGTGTTCTGAAAAGTTAATTAATAATTTTCCCATTTTGGTCACTAACCTTTAGAGGGCGGCGCCTGAAGCTGAAGACTATCAGAATTTTCAAACCGCAGAAAAGTACACAGGTCGCTAAATTTCGTATCTGGTAAAACAAAATATATAATTTTCTCCACAGTATCATCAAATATATGTACTTATTTCATCTAGTATGTGAAACTACATGGCTCTGGATCAGTGTGGTCTGGTTGTTCATCGAATTTAAGCTAATTTTGTTACTGTTATAGTCATTTTGTTTAATGACCATTGGGCACGCAGTTTATTGATACCCGCTTATTAGGCTTATATTATCACATGTTAAACACCAAATATGTTCATTTTTATTTTTCACTGCTAGAATATAGACATTGACTGATGCACTGTCATGAAAAAATAGTCATATATATCTCAAATTTAGTGTGTAATAGTGCCTTGAACTTTTCGCATTTTTTCCTGCCGCACCCTGTACGTAGTTTATGGACAGCGCCAGAGTACTATGACTGATTTTCATTTTATGACTTATTGTTTACTTGGGTTCTGTAACAAAATTCAATACACCCTAACTTCCATTTAGGTAATGAGTCGGGAGTCCTAAATATTTTTTTTTTACATAAATAGATTCATTACCTGAATAAAATGGATTCAGTTTTTATCACCAAAACGGAATTCAAAAGGGTGCAAAAAAGTATGAAAAGGGCGAATATCTAGAAGATTCATGCGGCATTTGAGAAGGTTGAGAAGGAGTTTCACGAGGATCTGGGGTTCAGAGGCGTTATAGGTGGCTCCAGAGAAGTTTTCTGGGGCTTCCGAGGGTCTCAAGTGCTTTACAAGAAATCCAAGAAGATTTCAGGGTGTTTTCGGAGGTATTTGAGGATGTTTCAGAGGATTTCCCGGGGGCTCCGTAGGTGTTACATAGGTGTTTTCGAGAGTTTCAGTGTCTCAGGTGCGTTACATGGGGTCCGAGGAGCGTTCAGGGGGATTTCGGAGGCTATTTAGGATGTTGCAGAGGATTTTCAGGGGGGTTGGAGGCGATTCGTGGGTGTTTTCGGGGGTTTCGGAGGGTCTCAGATGTGTTACATGGGGTCCAAATGGGTTTCGGGGGGGTTTTCAGGATATTTCAGGTGTGTTACATGGGGTCCGAGGAGGGTTCAGGGGATTTACGGAGGCATTTTAGGATGTTTCAGTATTTCCGGTGGTTCCGTAGGCGTTACATGGGTGCTTCCATGGGTTTCCAAGGGTCTCAGATGCGTTACATGGGGTTCGAGGAAGTTTCAGATAGCATTTCAGTATGCTTCAGGGTATTTTCCGGGGATTCCGTAGGTGTTATGTGGTGTTATATGGGTATTTTCAGGGGTTTTGGAATATCACAGTGGCATTTCAGGAAGTTCAAAGGAATTTTCAGGGAGATCTAGAGGCATTAAAGTAGCGTTTTCAAGGTTCCGGAACCCTTTTTGGAAGTTTAAGAGCATTTTCAGCTGGTTTCAGAGGCGTATTGGGAAATTCTGAAATGTCTCAGGGGCATTACAGGAAGTTTTGAAGGACTATTTTTTTTTTATTTTTAAACAGCTGAGGAATTACGAACACAGAAATAAGCAGTTTTCCCTTATGATCGATGGGAAATGGAAAGAGTTATACTTCATGTAAGGCTAGTTAACAAACTGGAAGTTCATGAATTTTTGCACCGGAAAAAAGTGTACCCTGGTGCAATGTTTTGGCGATTGGGCTGCGAATCAGGAATTTTATAACATTTCTAGACTCTTTAACAAATAAAAATGGTAGGCTATTGTAAGATCACAATTTTCTAGCATGAGTTGTATCTTAAACATGGTCCTAGATATGAACCGCAGGTAGGACTCGGGGCACACTGTTCTTTAAGATGCAATTCCGTAATCGCTATCATTTTGGAAATTTAGTGTCTACGAAGAATTAGTTCGGTATACCAGAGCCCTTCTTTTGAAAGTATTACTCATATGATTAATCCACCTAGAACTCAAACAACGAATTATTACAAGAATATTGCATACTTTCAGGAGTTTATCGGTGTATATGGACCAAAATTGATTCCAATTCGTAAGAAACACGCTATGCTAAAATATTAAAGACCAGATTTAGATTCCACTTTGATCTGCCGAAAATAAACAGCAATTTAATGAAAATGTAGTCTAAAGGTAGCTATATCAACAATTCTTATGTTTCAGGTGGCGAACCTGAAATAGTCCCAACCCCTCTCCTCATCCCTAACCCCTGAGCACGCTCTAAGCTCTCCTTAACTCAACTCATTGCTTCTTTCCTGTAAACTAACCTGTAATCTTTAGTCCTAAGTAATCCTTTACTGTTTTGAACACAATCGAAGTCCATTTAGGTAATTTAATGGAGGTTCCAGTGTATTGAAATACGACATACACTATACAAAGGACATGGGATATACCTCAAGAGATTCCCTGAAGAAACTCCTTCTTGGTGATTCCGGAGAGCTTTGGCGGCTATGGGGATGTTGTTTAGGGGATCGGGAAAATTGTAGTCCTGGCTTCTACTTTGCTTGTAGAAGACAGTCCCTACCCTCACGCTACCTGGACCTCCATGCCTCCATGTTCAAGTGTCTGTTGAGCAAATTATCCTCTCCTTAGAAGAAAAAAACTGAATAAATCAAATCTAGACGAACATTAGAAAAGAGCCTATCTACTTTGCGTAAACAAACATGTTTTTGTCTCTGTAAAGCCTATTTGCATCCACCCACGCACATCAACATCTTTATCAGAAAGAGTGTTCTTCAAGCTATCTGTGTGGATTCGTCGAAAAGTATTGGTGCTCTAAAGAAAACAATAAGCGTTAAAAGATCATGGCACATATCGGATTGGTTTTCAGATACCCTCACGTATCCTTGACAACTCGTAGTCATTCTCATTATAGCTAGCACAGATCGCACGCAAACAGCAGAAGGTTTCCCTATCCTGTGTGAAAAAAGTTCCTTTCCGATCTGCATGCCGACATACCTTTCCTGAATAGAATCCTAAACACGTACAATAACGATTTTTTGCCTGTGATACCCATCAGCGGAGCCTCGCCTGCCAATGTCAAGCGCAGAGAACAAGGTGTCCAGCAAAAAAAAATGCTTGATGCTTGTCGTCTGACTCGTCCCCTGACTAGTGCAGTGATAACGCCAACTCGCCAACTAACATATCAAGTATGGCACGGGCTCAACTGCAAAAAATAGGAAACTCTCAGCTCAGCTCAGTCATGTTCCAGGAGGAAAGAAAACACGTGACGCCAAACGTGTGCCGCTGGTGACGTTCGGAACTGAAAGGCCATTGCATTGTGATGATGAGACAAACAGATCGAAAAAATCCTACTGATAGCGAAGATAGTAACAAGGTTAGGAATACCTAATTATTGTATTTGAGTTTTTTTAATTATGACATTATTATGTATTTTATTATTTCTTAAAAAGAGCACCTTTTTTGAACCTCTATATATTTTTTTCTGATTTTTTAACTTTTTAATACTAAACATTAACTTCATAGTATGTGGGTATGTGTTCATAGTTTCTTTTTCATTGCCTGACAGTTCTGTCCGTTACAAAACTCGCCAAGGGGTGATTCGACAAATTGCTATCATACAAACTACAAATTGATTTTTAAATTACTTAACGGGAACCTACAATTAATACAATGTGGATTTTAGCTCAGTTTTGCGAGCAGATTAAGAAAATGCTGTTGTTTTGATATTGCTGAAAACCTTAATTATTGTGGTAAAAATATACTTCGATGCATGTTTCGAATATTGAAAACATTTCTACTATTTAGGGAAATTGAAAACGAACGAAAATCTGGCAGAACGTACCGTCTACCCCCGTTGGTTTGACCTCATCTAACCTGAACACTTTTTAATTTGACCCCCTCTAATCTGCACATCATTCAATTATTATTATTATTTATCTGTATTAACGAGATTTTTAGCCCTAGGCTAGTTCATCTCGGGACATCATTCAAACTAAACATGGTTCAAACGTCATTCTGCTCATGGAACGGGGTGAAACGGAACACAGAATCAAAACAAAACAACAAAAAGGGTCACCATCAGTGTGATTTTTGATGCCCTCAGGGTTACTAGAAGTTTAAATCAAAAAATGAAAACCGTTGGTTTGCATGAGGTGTCGTTCAAACGAACGGGGGTAGACGGTACCGACGGTACTTGCTTATCGTTACGCGTGGTTATGCCATATCAAACCAAGTTACGATCACGTTTTCTCATTCAATTCAAGTGCATCATTACTATCGCAGAACACTATCTCTAATAGGAGAGCTTCTCAAGTAGTTTTCCTAATTTGTTTATGTTTTGCAAGTTATTGTCAACTCGTGTCGGAACCGGTTAGATCGACTTACTATGAAGCTACAGATTTGCAGTAAATGATACGGCTATTTAGATAATTTTCCCTGAATAAAATTGGCATGCATCTATAGAGTTCATAGGTAGGAGATATGTATAAGATAGAGTACGGAAGAATAGAGAAAAAACAGCATTTTTTTTACTGATCTAAGAAAACTGATGATTCAAAATGAAAAAAGGAAACTAACGCAAAGCAAAAATAAATAAAGTATTAAATATTCAGAACACAAAGTCAATGTCGGGAATTCCACAATCCACGGGCAAAAGACAAAAGTGCAAGTTCACAAGTAGTGTCAACGGAACAAAAACACAAACAGTCCGTAAACAACCAAGCCGACAACCGACAGCACTTAGTGACGATATTAAGGTTTTTATTAGTACTAATTGAGTAGGTACGATGAATCCCAGCCCATAAAGCAAATTTACCGAAGAGACCGGGGTCGTCAAACAAGCTTTAGTCGGTATGGTAGCACCTGTGGATTACTTTAGCAACTACTGCAAGGTGTTGTATATTTGCTCAAAGTGCATTGATTGATTCTAGGGGAATTTGAACGAAGAGTTTTCTCTGAAAGCTAGTAGATAGAGCATTGAGGTTCTCTGTTAACATTGGTATATTAGCAGGTTCGTGTCAGTTCACGGTAAACAAATCGCGGTACATTTAGTGAATCACTTTGGTTTTTTTATCAGTCGTACAATTAGTGGGAGGTTGTCTCTGTTGTACAATGTACAATGTACTTGAATGTTCAACAGATTGGAAGTTTGATTATTGATGATGAATCAATTCTGGAAAAAAATGCATCAAGATACATTTCTAGATGAACTTACTTTACAAAACATTTTCTTTGGATGAATTTCAGATACACAGTAACCGAGAATTCAGATGAAAAGATACTTTAGCTTTAGAGCTTGTTAGAGGTTGCTCTTTAACCTTTTAAGCAACTTCATTTTAATTTCGGAACTTGAAAGCTCACAAGTCGGGTAATTTATCTTATTGTTACTGAAATATTGTTGAAGCTGCTTACATCATATTACTTACGTACACGACGCTGTTTTGCATATTTGAACTGGTTCCTTCTGTAGGCTAGGTTCATCATCATTTTTAGTATTCGATTTTGTTTTATTTGCAGCTTGTTGCGGTGTACTTATTTTCAGTCTTTAGCAGAGCATCCACGGTGATGCAGAAGACCGAATTGAAAGATCTCCATCCTGGACGATTGCTCGTCATCGTCTTTCTTCTTCTTCTTTTTTCTGGCCAACTAGCACCGTTCGGCGCCAGTTGTTTTTTACGTCGGATGGGTCTAGGAGCTAAGCCTTAAATTCCGACGCCCCAGGGAGACAGCCACCACACCTGAGGACCCTACATATCGAACCCATCAACACATGGGCCGGGACCTACGGCTTTACTTCCTATCCGAGGGAAGGCGTGATCACGGATTTTATGTCTCAGAAAATCCCATCGGCGTCGACGGGAATTGAACCCCGACCGACTGGGGTGAGAGGCAACCACGCTTACCACTACACCACCGACGCCGACAGTCATCGTCCAGGTCAAATTTCTGTCGGCTTGCTTTATTTCGTTGTTGAGGCTGCGGCGCCATGAGCCTCTTCCAATCTAACGCTTGCTTGCAGATTTCGTTTCCGCCCCGACGTAGAGTGTGGACCTGACCCGCTTCCACTTTCGCTCCCGAATTTGTGTCGCTATCGGCTTTTGATGACATCGACTATGGAGCTCCAGGTTGGAGATCGAATTGTGAGAACACCATGCACGAATCCTATAAAGCAGACATCTTGATGAAAACCTGCAACCTCCTGCAACTGTTGAGTGTTCTCCACTGATACACACCAAGTATCACTGGCGTACAACAGCACCGATTTTACTTTTGAGTTTAATATTCGGATTTTGGTGCGTCGAGCGTCGACTAATCTGATTGTTTTTCCATACATTTCTTAAACTCGCAAAGGTAGCCCTCGCCTTTTTGATCTGTGCACCTATGTCGATCTTGGTGCCACCATCGTCCGCCATTTGACTACCAAGATATTGAACGCTTTCAACATTTTTCACTACTTGCCCAGCTACCGTAAAGCTGGAAGGGTTGACCATGTTTGCATCCAACGATTCGGTCTTGTTGACGTTGGTTGATGATAAAACCTGCCGTTGAGGAGCGATCGGCAAGAACATCGAGCTTACTCTGCGTATCAGAGCGCCGTTGAGTTAAGAGAACAACGTCATCAGCCAGTTTGAAGTCGTTTATAGGTGTTCCATGGTAATGGGCTGCCGCACCACAGCACAGCAATCCACGATTTGGTTCCTATCTCGTCGATTACTAACTCCAGCGACGTGCCGGTTTCAGACAAGACACCGTTGTGCAGTACTCTGCACAAATATACCTCGTATACTGTGCTTCACATATTTTCGTGATTGAGACGGTCGAAAGCTTTTTCGTAATCAAGAACACCAGGTAGAGAGACTCTTGGAATTCTCTGACTTGCTTCAGGATGATACGGAGCGTGACAATATGGTCCACACAGGATCGTCCGGCACGGAATCCTGTTTGCTGCCGTCGGAGAGCTGCATCAATTTTCTCCTGAATCCGGTTAAGTATCACTTTGCAGAGGACTTTGAGAACAATGCACAGCAATATGATACCCAGCCAATTTATCGCATACAGTCAGGTCACCCTTTTTGGGTACCTTGACTAAGACGCCTTGGATCCAGTTGGCCGGAAATGTCGTGGTTTCGCATATGTTGTAGAATAATTGATGCAGCAGTTGTGCAGATACATCGGGGTCTGCTGCGAGCATCTCGGCTGATATGCGATCGACCCAAGGGGCTCTGTTCGATTTCATGCTACGGATGACTGTTTCTATATCCTGCATGATGGAGCTTCGGTGTTGACACGAATAATGCGTCGAACACTTGGCGGAACATGCTGAGGTGTTGATGGCGTGGCCGACACTTCAAAAAGGTTTCCAAAGTGCTCGAACCAGCGTTTCAGCTGGTCAGCCGGGTCGGTCAATAACTGTCTAGATGTGTCTTTCACGGACATCGTAGTATTCATCTTAGTCCCACTAAGGCGACGTGAGACATCTTAGAGGAGATTCATGTCGCCGGTATTAGCGGCTCCGGCTCCGGATCTCCATCTCCTAGACGAAGAAACTTTTCATCGCAGCGTCTTCCAATCGGCGTATGTTGAACCGGCGCCCGAACTTCTCCTCCTGTCGATGGATCCTGGCAATGCGCAGCCGGATCTCGCCGATTAATAAAAGATGATGGTCTGCCGCAATGTCGGCGCTACGTTTGTTCCGCACATCAAGAAGACTAGCTAGGGCCCGCGGCGTAGCACAGTGGCCGGAAGCCGGACAACACCTCAAAAATCGACTTCAATTTTTTATTTTTCAAATATTTTTCTTCCATTAAAGATACTTCAACTAAATTTTCAAGTCATTTGGTCAAAAATTGAGTCTTGTAGATTTTCAAAGTTGAGGTTTTGTGTGCGGTATTTTACTAGTGTTATTTGTTTTTATTTTATGAGCTTTCTTCATGAGCTCGTTGTGAAACTCAGGAAGATTTGGATGATGTGACAATATTTTTAGTGTTTTTGGGTATAAATAACCATTAAATTTCAGGATTTGTTTGGAAGCTAATCACAAAATTATTATGTTTTTACAACATGCAGAAATATTGACTTTTATGAAATTTTGAAGAAAAACTTCGTTTTAAAGAGATCCAGTACTTGTTTAGGAAACATCAGAAAACGACGCCGTATCCCGGATCTGACGTGCAATTTTGTCTAGTTTTTGGCTATATAGGTCACTGTTTGCGCATTTTTGCGCTAAACACGAAAAAAATGTTTTTTTCTATCAGGTCACAATGGAGCCGCATGGTTTCGCAGGAAGTGATATTGTTTGAAGTTTATATTTTATCTTCACATACATAATTCAAATTGACTTCAGGTCAGGGATGCCAGATGTGAAGACATGTCTTCAAATTGAAGACATTTGAAGTTCTGTGAAGACATTTATTTATGCGAAGACATTTGGAAGTCATTTCAAATTTTGTGAAGACTTTTGAATGCTGAAAAATAATGTTTATTTATGTTGTTAATCAAAACCAATAATTCAAATCTTTGAACAATTTCAGATGAAATGCGTTTCAGTTTTTGAAGATAAATTTCAAATTTTTAAATGCTCAATTTTTCGGTCTTTATATTGGTGAAAATTTTGGAAAATATGCTGAACTATTGATTTAATTTTTCATCAGCAATAGTTTATAGAAAATAAAATTTTCATCAAAAAAAATCCTCTGGGAATTCAACTGTGTATTCTCTATTTTTTTTAAATTCCTCCAGGTGCTTCTCGGATATTTCACCTAGAGTACCTCAGGAATTCTTTCAGTTCCTTGGGAAATCCTCCAGGAGTTTGCCGATTTTTTTCAGGAGAGCCTCGGAAATTCCTACAGGAGTTCCTCGGGAATTAATCCTGGGGTTCTTCTGGAATAAGGTGTTCCTCGAGAATTCTTTTAGGAATTCCTCGGGATTTCCTCCAGCAGTTTCTCGGGAATTCCTCCAGGAGTTGTTCGGGAACTCTTCCATGAGTTCCTCGAGAAATTCTGTCTTGGAAATTCCTCCAGGACTTCTTTGAAAATTCATCCTGGAGTTCCAAGAAAATTTCTCCGGGAGTTGCTTGGGAATTACTTTAGGTGTTCTTCGAGATTTTTTTAGAAGTTCCTCGGTAATTACTGTAGCAGTTCCTCGGAAATTCTTCCAGGAGTTCCTCGGGAATTCCTCCAGAAGTTTCCAGGGAATACCCTTAAGAATTCCTCGAGAATTCCTTCAAGGAGTTCCGTTAGAATACCTCTGGAGTTCCTTGGGAATTCCTCTACAAGTTCCTCGGGAATTCCTTTAAGGGTTCCTCAGTCAATGCTCCAAGAATTCCTCGGAAATTTTCCAAGAAGTTTCTCATGAATTTTACCAGGAGTTTCCCGGGAATTCAACTAGGAATTACTCGAGAATTCCTTCAGGAGTTCCTCGGGAATTCATTCTGGAGTTCCAAGGGAATTTCTCCGGGAGTTCCTCGGGAATTTCTCGTCCAGTTGCGGAAATTCTTCAAAAGATTCTCGGACATGCATCTAGAAGAATACCTCTAGGAGTTTTGGAAATTCTTCCAAGAATTTCTTACTAATTCTCAAAGGAGTTTTTTTTTTATTTCTTCAGAAGCTCCTTGGAAATTCCTCCAGAAGTTCATCGAGAATCCCTCTAGCATTTTTTTCGGGAATTCTTCCAGAAGATTCTTGGAAAATGTTTCATGAGTTTATCAAAAAATCATCTGAATATACGTATGAATACCTCCAGGAAATTGTCGGGAATTCCCAGAAAACTCCTGGAGTAGATTTTCTGGGGACCAAGAGTAATTCCCGAGAAACTGCCGGAAAAGAACCTCGAGAAACTATGAAGAACTGCACGTGGAATTCTTGGAGGGAGTCCCGAGAAGCATGTTACTCCTCAGAATATTCCAGAGGAATCCCAAGAGGCCCAAGAAACACCAGGAGGTTTTCCCGAGAAACTTTTTAAGGAATTCCTGAAGGCATTCTCGATGAACTTCTGCAAGAATTCCCGAAGAACTCCCGGAAGGAATCTACCGTGGATCTCCTGTAGAAATTCCGGAGGATCTCTTGAAGAAATTCCTGAGGATCCTTGGATGAATTCTAAACGAACTCCTGGAGGAATTGTTGAGGATTCTTGTCAATTTCCTCCATGGATCTCCTGAGGGAATTTCCGACAAACTCCTGGAGGATTTTTCGATGATCATCTGAAGGAGTTCTCGAGGAGCTCCTGGAGGAATTCTCGTGGAACTCCTGGAAGAATTAGCTCCGGGAGGAATTCCCAAGGGACTCCTAGAGTAATTCTCGAGCAACTCCTGGAGGAATTTACGAGAATTTCTTGGAGGAACTCCCGAGGTTCTCCTGCAGGAATTCCCGAAGCTACTGGAAGAATTCTCGATTCGATTCGACCTCCTAGAGGAATTCCCGACGAAGTCCTAGAGAAATTCCCGAGAAACTCCTGTAGGAATTTCCGAGGAAATTCTGGAAGAATTGCCAAGAAAATCCTGAAGGGATTTCCGGGGAATTTCTGGAAAAAAATGCCAAGGAGCTCTTAGAGAATTCTCGGGAAACTTCTGAAGGAATTCTTGTCAACCTTTAGAGGAATTCCCGAGGAACTTTTGGAGGAATTCCCAAGGAACTTCAGAAGGAATTCTGTAAGAATTTCCGAAGATTGCCTGGAGGAGTTTCTGCTGAATTCCTGGAGGAATTCCCGAGGATCTACGCGGGGATTTTCCGACAAACTTTTCAATAAATTTATGAAGGGTTTCCCGATAAGATTTTGGAGGAATTTCCGATAAACTTGTGGGAAAATCCCGAGGAACTCCGACATAAATTTCCAAGTAACTTCTGTAAGAATTGCCGAGGACTTCCTGGAGGATCTCAGGAGGAATTCCCTAGGATCTTCTGGTGGAATTCCTAAAGAGCTCCTAGATGAATACCTGATGAACCCCTAGAGAAGTTCCCGAAGATCTCGTGGAGGAATTCCCGAGGAAGTCCTGGAGGAATTGCCGAGGAACTCCTGTAGAATTTTCCGAGGAACTCCTGGAGGAATTTGTAATAGAATTCCTGGGAGAATTCTCGGGAAATTCAACTCCTGAAGAAATTCTCGGGAAACTTATAAAAGAATTCCGGTGGAACTCCTAGAGGAGTTCTCAAGGAACTTCTGGCAGAATTCCTGAAGATCTTTTGGAGGAACTGCCGAGGATCTGCAGGAGGATTTGCTGAGTATCTTCTGCACGAATTGGCGAGGAACTCCTGGGGGAATTCTCGAGGACCACTTGGGGGAATTTCCTTGGATGATCTGGGGGAATTCCCGAGAAACTCCACGATGAATTCCCAGGAACTTTCTGATGGTATTCGCGAGGACTTCCTGGGAGAATTTCCGAGGAATTCGCGAAGGAATTCTTAGAGAAATTCCCGGATTTTTTGGGAACTCGTGAAAATAAATCCGAGAAACTTGTTTAAGAACTTTCGGGAAAACTCCTTAAAATGGCCATGGAAATTCTGGAGAGAACCATACATTATTGCTGGATGACCTCACGGTATATTCCTTCATTTTATAAGTGAGCACATGGCATAAATTTTGACTTCTTACATTAATTTTATGCTAAAGCCAATATGGGGTGTGAAGACATGTGAAGACATTTTAGCGTGCCTTGGGAATACACTTGAAAATTTCGCCTGGCATCCCTGTCAGGTAATCCTCATTCTGCCTTCACTATGGCACGTGGTGATAGGGGGAGGGGGAGCGGAATATGGGGGGGGGGGGGGTTGATTGATAACGTGATGAGTGATGGTCACAGTCAGACATTTTTTATTTATTTTTTTCATTATTATTTTATTTTTTGACAGAAAATCACAACAAGATAGGTACATACATTTATTTGTTCAACATCATTGAGACAAGACATAATCAACAATAGTACGCCACAATACTCGGTTTGTGGCTGCCGCTCTCCATCCTCGGTCGCGCCCAATGCTCGCCAAGTCACGCTCCACCTGGTCCGCCCATCGTGCTCTCTGCGCTCCACGCCTTCTTGTGCCAACCGGATCCGTTGCAAACACCAGCTTTGCAGGGTTGTTGTCCGGCATTCTTGCAACATGCCCTGCCCACCGTATCCTTCCGGCTTTGGCCACCTTCTGGATGCTGGGTTCGCCGTAAAGTGCAGCGAGCTCGTGGTTCATCCTTCTCCGCCACACACCGTTCTCCTGCACGCCGCCGAAGATCGTTCTTAGCACGCGTCGCTCGAAAACTCCGAGTGCTTGTAGGCCCTCCTCGAGCATGGTCCATGTCTCGTGCCCGTAGAGGATCACCGGTCTTATTAGCGTTTTGTACATGGTGCATTTGGTGCGTGGGTGAATCTTTTTCGACCGCAGTTTCTTCTGGAGCCCGTAGTAGGCCCGACTTCCGCTGATTATGCGCCTCCGAATTTCACGGCTCACGTTGTTGTCAGCCGTCAGTAAGGATCCGAGGTAGACGAATTCCTCCACCACCTCGAAAGTATCCCCGTCTATCGTAACATTACTACCCAGACGGATCCGGTCGTGTTCGGTTCCGCCTACCAGCATGTACTTTGTTTTTGAGGCATTCACCACCAGTCCGACCTTTGCTGCTTCGTGTTTCAGGCGGGTGTACACCCGCCTGTCATCGTTCCAAATATTCTGGCGATAATGTCCATGTCGTCCGCAAAGTACACAAATTGACCGGATTTTGTGAAAATCGTTCCCCGGCTGTTGAGCCCGGCTCGTCGCATCACACCATCCAGCGCGATGTTGAAGAGTAGGCATGAGAGTCCATCACCTTGTCGCAGTCCCCGGCAAGATTCGAATGAACTGGACAGTTCACCCGAAACCCTTACGCAGTTTTGCACACCGTCCGTCGTTGCTTTAATCTAGGTGGTGCGAATAGAAACGGTTTTTTTTTTTTCAAGCTAGCTAACACACACCTACACACTCCCGGCACACAGCTTGTAAATACGCACGAGCGTTCAATTTTCTTGCAACCACCTCTCTCAGCGCGGTTGTCAAACACGCCGTCGCGACGCTGGTCGGAAATGGTAAACATGATCAATCCACCATTATTCCGATTTTGTTCTCGTGTTCAAAGTTTATTATTTTGCATTCGCGATGGAAATTTTGATGGATAATTGTGACAAAATTAGCTAAAATAGGCACAAAACAATGTTTATCCTTCTCCTCACTTTCCAACGGCTTGGCAGCGGCAAATAAGGATATCGTGACAACAGTTTCGATTATATCCGCAGCACCTAGATAACAATACTCTTCAATCAATCACACTGGTTCAACGAGGTTTAACATAACCTCCACCTTCAATGTTTGGCTCCCAATGTTTGGCTCCCGCTGAGAGAGCATATTGAGTCAGTCCGCGACACTCAGGCTTTAATCAGTCTAGTCAGCTTCCCAGGAAAGCCGTTTTCGTCCATAGCTCTGCGCGGAGGATATTGTCATATGCCGCCTTGAAGTCGATGAACAGGTGATGCGTTGGGACCCGATATTCACGGCATTTCTGGAGGATTTGCGGTACAGTGAAGATCTGGTCCGTTGTCGACCGGCCGTTGATGAAGCCGGCTTGATAACTTCCCACGAACTCATTAGTTTTAGGTGACAGAAGACGGAAGATGATCTGGGATAGCACTTTGTAGGCAGCATACAAAATAGTGATCGCCCTGAAGTTCTCACATTCCAAATGGTCGCCTTTCTTGTGAATGGGGCAGATTACCCCTTCCTTCCACACTTACGGTAGCTGTTCGGTTTCCCAGATCCTGACTATCAGCCGATGCAGACAGGTGGCCAACTTTTCTGGGCCCATTTTGATGAGTTCAGCTGCGATACCATTCTTTCCGGCTGCTTTGTTGGTTTTGAGCTGGTGAATGGCATCCTTAACTTCCCTCACCCAAGTAACATTTTAAATTTTGTTCGACTCTACAAGAGATCTTCATAACCAATTTTATAAAACTTGCAATAAAACTGAATCATACATCAAAACCTCTTGATAACCTCTTTAAGAGCATCTTCCGGCTAAGTGGACCACTCTCGGAGAGGTTTTACAAACCGCATTAAGAGTAGCAATAAACCCGTTTTAAAACCTAGTTGAAATATTTCCCATTCTCGATTGTTGTTGTTTTTTTTTTCAACAAAAACTATGACAAGCTCAAGATGCAGAGAAGCTTCTTCGATGGCACGTAAAGTTCAGGAGGATACATCATTCGTAAGTAGAAAGCGATTATTTCAAAGTAGTATTTTAGTAGTTATTGTGCTGGTAGGCTTATGCGCATTCGAATTTACCGTGAATATTGGGGTTGCAGAATCGTAAAATTAATGCGCTTCGAAAATAGTGAATATTATCATACTGGATTGAAATAAATCAATTTGTGAATTTAGTAAAACTATCCCGAATCACAAGAAAACTCAGCAGAGAGAGTTTATTTATGTGAGCATGTTATGAAAATGGTTGCAAACTACCAATTCATTGCTAATTTAAGCAAAATAAACTATTTTTCATTCACGTAAGCTAATTCTTCAATATGGCGACGACCATAATCAGCGAAATTAAAACGAAAGCAAGTTTACTTTTATGATGACCGCAATAAACCTAGCAGTGTCGTAGTTTCTGATTTTCCACCAACAGATGTCGTTACTAATCGAACGGATCGCCATCTGTTGAGAGTTTTAACAGTTTTATTGCGGTAATAATGATTGCCAGAAGGTTTACATATCGGAAAGTTTTGTTTACTCTTGAAATCTGTCTTTATCAGTGTACGCAGAATATGCCACCGCAAGCGAAAAACAGGCAACAAAGGAGGCACGGCAACAACGCTTTGTTTTTTCGTTAGCAGATAATGACAAAATCGCTCCCGAGTTTGTTCACAACAAAAACGGTAGGAATATTTGTCTCGTCATATTCACATCGTGATTTTTGCATTGTTTTACAACTGAAATTCGACTCTGAGGTTTGCAAATGTCTTATTTCGTCCAAATGCTTATGAATTCGATAATGTATGTCGAAAATTTCAGCAGAAAACCGAAATATCAGCACACGCACGGCAAGCGATATTTGTTTTATTGCTCTCATCGCCTGACATGCGTTTGTTGCGGAGCGCCTTTGTTACAAACATGCACCGCTTAGGACAAAGCGTTTGTTTTTCGGCGTGATCCGTTTTTCGTACCCTGGTCTTTATGGATATCTTCAAGTATACTATAAAACATTTTATTAATGGTTTTCATAAAAGCAGTCATAAAACTGTGTGTTTTAATTATTGCTGTAATAAAACATTAATAAAAATCAAACAAAACCAATCAGCGATGGAATTGTTACTTGGGCAGCGTGGGAGTTGGTTCATTTCCGTCCTCCGCTGCACTGGCGTCGTCGTTTCCTCCGTTGTCGTGGTTTCCCGTGCCTACGTTCTCCACGCCGTTCAGGTACTGATCGAAGTGCTGCTTCCACCTTTCGATCACCTCACGTCCGTCCGTCAAGAGGCCTCCGTCTTTATCCCTGCATATTTCGGCTCGCGGCACGAAGGCGTTGCGTTGAGCTTCTGATAGAACTTCCGTGTTTCTTGGGGACGACAGAGCAGTTCCATTTCTTCACACTCCGCTTCTTCCAGGCGGCGCTTTTTCTCCCGAAAGAGGCGGGTCTACTGTTTCCGCTTCTGTTTGTAACGTTCCACGTTCTGTCGGGTCCCTTGCTGCAGCATTACCGCCCTCGCTGCGTTCTTCTCCTCCAAAACCGTTCTGCACTCTTCGTCGAACCATTCGTTCCGTCGATTCCGTTCCACGTACCCGATGGTGCTCTCGGCTGCGTCGTTGATGGCTGCTTTCACTGTACTCCAGCAGTCCTCTAGAGGGGCCTCATCGAGCTCGCCCTCATCTGGCAACGCGGCCTCGAGATTCTGCGCGTATGCTGAGGCGACATCCGGTTGTTTTAGTCGCTCTAGGCTGTACCGTAGCGGTCGCCGGTACTGTACATTGTTGATGACGGAGAGTTTTGGGCGCAGTTTGACCATCACGAGATAGTGGTCGGAGTCGATGTTGGCGTCACGATAGGTCCTGACGTCGATAATGTCGGAGAAGTGCCGTCCGTCAATCATAACGTGGTCGATTTGAGATTCCGTCTGCTGTGGTGATCTCCAGGTATAACGATAAGGGAGGCTGTGTTGGAAAAAGGTGCTATGTATGGCCATATTTTTGGAGGCGGCGAAATCAATGAGTCGTAGGCCGTTTTCGTTCGTCTGCTGGTGGGCGCTGAACTTACCAATCATCGGTCTGAATTCCTCCTCCTGGCCTACCTGAGCGTTTAAATCTCCTAGGATGATCTTGACGTAGTGGCTTGGGCAGCGATCGTACTCGCGTTCGAGCTGCGCGTAAAATGCGTCCTTGTCATCATCAGTGCTTCCGGAGTGTGGGCTGTGCACGTTTATTATGCTGATTTTGAAGAATCGGCCTTTGATCCTCAACCTGCACATTCTTTCGTCAATCGGCCACCAACCGATCACGCGCCTCTGCATATCACCCATCACGATGAAAGCTGTTCTGTTACCCTCACTCCCATGAGCTCTAACTCTCTGCTTCGGCCCTCAAGACACTCTTTCAGGGTCGGCTCGGATACTGATCGGGAATACAAACACGAGGTATCTCTTAATTATCGGTCGTTTATTATGGGTACTTACAATATTCGTGTAGGTGTGTGTGTGAGTGTGGACGATGGCCGGCCGGCGTGGGGATCTCTGCTGCGACGGTGACTTCGTAGGATGGGAGCTGACGATGGGCGGTGGGGCAATGCTGGGACTGCGACGTAGGCAGCGACGGGGACGTCGGATCGGGCGAGTTACCACGCGGTCGATCGGGCTTTGGGTGCTACGACTTCGCTGGCGAAGACCTCAAGGCGGCAAGTGACGAAGAGGGCGGAAGGGACGCTCGACCTCTTCTGCTGGTTTCTGACCACGTCTTCTCCTTGGGTGGTACTCATCCGACACCGGATGGGACTCGCTGTCCACGCTGAGATGCGTTTGCTTTTGGCCCGGGGTGGGCACGTGTTCAGCAGCCCTTCAATCCACACTATACAGCGGGTGGATTAATTGAGGGAAAACCGCCTCAATTTTGGTAGATAATACTAATGGGGTCCTAATGGGAAAATAGGGAAATGGGGTCCAATGAGGACTATGCTAACCGGTCCACTTTTTCTTAACAATTTACCTGATTCTTCAGTATTCAGCTCAGGAGTAACTTCTCCACTTAAGGCGAAACTGGATCCATCTCCTCACTTTTTGGTTTTTGATTTTTTATTAAATAACGAAGCGATATTTTCAAAATCGGTTTTCGTGCACATGTAGAGTATGGATCAGGGTATCTTCTAAATTTTTTACGCGAGAGAAAATGTTTTTTGTTTTTGCAGAAACCATTTTTGAACAAAATTTCACTTAAAAATGGTTTCTACAAAAACGAAAAACATTTTCTGCAACGTAAAAAATTCAGAAGATACCCTGATCCATACTCTACATGTGTACGAAAACCGATTTTAAAAATATTGCTTCGTTATTTAATAAAAAATCAAAAACCAAAAAATGAGAAAATGCTTCCAGTTTCGCCTTAAATAAACTTCACTTGAGCACTAACGTGATACTCCACGTTTTATAATAATTTCCTCTGACTTTAGAACACCTGTTGACTGCTTGGTGGTTGGAGTGGAAAAGATCGGATCTTCCCGATCGGACCGGTAGCTGACCCCAAATTTCCCTTTCCCATTCCATGTCCCAAATGTCCCATTTTCCTTTCTTATCCATTATCCATTGCATTGCCCAAATTTCCCTTTACTCCATGATCCCCTTTGGTGGGCGTTGTTTGGTGTATGTCAGGTGTAATTTGTGTATTCAATCTGACCGTTCATACTGGAGTGTTCACATTCATTTTACCTATCTCCTTTGCTCTGTTTTACCTTAAGGTCATTCAATATGATTTCGCTAATATTTTAATCAAATATTTCGGCACCAACATTTCAAAAGGGCGTAACTGCATTTTGAAACAAACCACTCTTCAACATCTGTGGGTCATATTTTAAGTTTCCCACGAAATTCACAAACATTACTAGACAGAGAAATTGCTCTTCTTTCCTATACTGGCGGTGATTTGCATGGCGGCATTGAAATACGATCTACATATGTGAAAGAGGGGTTTGTTTCAAAATGCAGTTACGCCCTTTTGAAATGTTGGTGCCGATTTCTGATTGGAATCTTTATTTTGTGTTTAATTTTGTGTTTATCATTATATTTATTTTTAATACTATGGCACTCATGCTCTTCTTGCCGAACAGCAGTATACTGCTGGTCTGTTCTCTCATCCGGTTTAATGTGAGAGTGCCACTCTCGCTCTGTTAGGGCTTATCTCTTAGGGTAAAAGTACCTAAACGGTAACAGTTCCCAGCTCGCGTGAGTTGGATCCTGTCCAACACACCTCCTGCAGCGCTACGATGCCGAACCCGCGGTCCTTCAGTAGATCGGCGAGTATGCGGGTGCTCCCAATGAAGTTGAGAGATCGGCAGTTCCACGTCCAATCGCAAGTCCTTTTTGTTCGCTGGGGTCGTTGCCGTTGGTCTCGGTTCGTATTATTCTGTTGCTGATTTTCCGTTACAATGTTTTTTTACGACTGGCTCGTAGGGCCTTAGGTACACCAACCCCCTACTTTCCGGAGGACCATACTGCACAGTTGAGCATAGAGTCCTTCCCTGGCACTCGGAAGTAGATCAGCCGCCCCTAACATGGGGATCAGACGCTGTTGTGAGCCGCTCCTCCTGGAGAACAGACGTTCAGGTTTGCCGAAGCAAACCCCCCCCCCTTCCCTGTCAGCCTACGACCAAAGGTCCCACCGGGGTTGGTTACCCGATCTTCCCTAAGGTTGTTCATAGTTTCCGGCCGGTACCACGTGGAGGTAGGGATAGGAGTTGCTGGGCAGAGGCTACTGGATCACAATGGGATCTGAATTGCGCAGCATACCCAGCTTTTACCGTACCGGACAAACATTTGCTTCTATTTCCAAAAAGGGCGCCTAAAAGTTGACTTTCAATGATTTCCAATTTGCAAGTGAAGTGTGTTTTTCTTCTGAGGTTTTTTGAACTTTTGGTTTTCGAGTTATTCAAAGGCGATTGCAATTTAACGGCTAACGGATAATTCTCGTTAACCGTTAACTTAAAATTTCAAGCTGAACTTTTTCCACATCGATAGGTATAAAGGGGTGTCAGGCCATTCGGCCGAAGGTCATTAGGCCGAAGGTCATTAGGCCGAAGGTCATTAGGCCGAATGGTCATTAGGCCGAATGGTCATTAGGCCGAATGATCATTGGGTCTTCTTCTTGCCGTTACGTCCCCACTGAGACAAAGCCTGCTTCTCAGCTTAGTGTTCTATGAACACTTCCTCGGCAAATGACCATTTTGCATGTGTATATCGTGTGACAGGCACGAAGATACTTTATTGATGCTGAATCTACTGATATTTTACCCATGAATTTTTCCTTCTTTTAAACATAGGCTGTTCTTTCTAGTATCATTGCTAAAATAGTTTTTGGCGCAGAAACTGCTGATATTCAATTCATAAATTTTTCCTTCTTTAAAACATAGGCTATTCTTTCTAGTTTCATTGTTAAAGTAGTTTTCGGCAAAAAATTTTTGGAAAAAGTAAAAACAACAGATCTCTTTACAGGCTCATAACGGCTGATTTTCAATTCGTCCTGATGACCATTCGGCCTAGTGACCATTCGGCCTAATGACCATTCGGCCTAATGACCCAGCATCGTATAAAGGTACACACTCACTTGCAAATTGGAGATCATTGAAAGTGCACTTTTAAGTGACTTTTGGAAATAGAAGCAAATGTTTGTCCGAAATGCGTTAACGTTTAACGGCAACCGTGCCCACCACTGGTTAATACATTTTAAGTTCCAATTCTAGTCCGTTGTTTCACGCTAAAAGTCGTGGCCGTTGAATCAGTTGTAATCTTTCATTTTCGGTTTCTGTAACGATTTTTGGATTGCGAGAACAGTAGGTTGTTGACCTATAATGTCCCCTATCCAACGTCGGGAGGCTGCCATCTTATACCCCGGACAGACATGTGGTACGAGTGTGATTCCTGTACAACGGTACACAGTGTCAAGAAAATTCTAACAAGACTATCATGAACGGAGAGAATTATCAGTGTGGAACTCATTTCAAGGACAATTGTACAGTGATTCTTGTATCACATGTGTGTCATAAGTATTAGTTATAGCTTCCGGTGGAGGAGCATTTCATACTCAGCCGCTGGATTCCAGAACAGACGCTGTTTGAGCCAAGGTTAGAGCCGCACCTCCTTGGTGAACAGACGCTCGGTACGTACCTCCTCAATCTAGCTGAAGTCAGAAGGACAACAGTGCCCAAGCTGCACTACCAGCGGTCTTTGTCATCAATTGATCCATGGAAGCATGAGGTAGGGACTTGTGAGCACCAGAGCTATGTTGGGCGCTTTCCTTATCGACACACCGTTTTGCAGCCCTGGTAAACACAGATAGATTACAAATCTTAGCTTTGTAATAAAAGCAGTTATCGTTACACCCGTAGACTTCAGGATCTAAACTCAGGAACAGTTTGGATGACCTAGAATATCCCAACTGATCTGATACTGTCTAGTCTATTAAACGTTAAGAATACTTACAGGACATGATAGATTACAACTCTTAGCCTTGTATAATAAAAGAAGTTACCGTTACACCCGTAGACTTTAGAATCTGAACTCAAGAACAGTTTGGACCTGACACTCTCAGACGATAGGATACTGTACGTGCCTAACTATGTACAAAAATTCAAATCAATCCGTTTGAAATTGACTTAGTTATAGCGGCAGATGCCCAAAACAGGTACACCTGCCCAAATGGTACAAGACCTGACTCTAAAATAAGTCACAGAAAAAACTTCTTGAGAAAATATTGGTATAACACCGCGCATGCACCCAACCACGTGCTTGTTTCAGGCGTTTGAAGCGTACCGCCGGTACGCGCCATAGCACTCACTTCCAGTCGCGTAGCTCTCAATATTTAACTAGAAATCCTCTACATAGAGATGAGCGGAAGTTACATATGTCGATTAGAAATCCTCTACATAGAGATGAGCGGAAGTTACATATGTCGATTCGGCAACGCTGTTTATTTTGTTTACAACAGCTGCCAACACTTGCTACAAAGTTAGATGTTCAAATTCGTTGTGGTTCAAGTTGTTTTGTTTACATTTTCTAATTATGGTAGAATTTTTTTCAAAATTTTGTTGAAATAGCGGAGAAATCGAAGAAATCTGAAATTTATTGCAAAGGTGTTACGCTAATCATATCGGCAGAAGTGAAACAAGAAGTAGCAATGGAAGTTTTTTCGACAAGTGCAGCAACAAAAATGTCGTCATAAGCATGAGCTTTTGAAAGCAGAATTAATAAATTTTTGTCTTTTTACAAAACTTACACGGAAAAACGAAAGTACCCAAAAGTGAGTTCATCCCACCCAACTTCGAGGTTGCGTGCGGGAAGCCAATTTTGAGTTGCTGGAGTCGATGTTTAGGTAAGTAGTTTGCATTTAGGCGTATACGGCCAAAGAACCTAAAGTCAAGGTTCTTTTTACTCAACCGTCAGTTAAAATTACTCAACTTTCGGTACTGTGCCACTTACTCAATTTTGGCTTCCCGCATCGAACTCTCAAAGTTGGGTTGTTTTGCTATTCACTCTCTGACAACAATAAAGAGAGCGAATGAAACAGGATGCAAAAAAGAACTCAAAAGTGAGTTTAAAAATACTCAAATTTGGGTTCTCTTGTTTTTCAGTGTACATATGCCGCCAATTTCTCGATGTTAAAAATAAATAATTTTAATTTAATTAGTTCCGATTGCAATACCGTTCAAACGACGGCTTTCTACGAACGATAAGCATGTTCATTTGGCTTACACTTTGACAGTTCTCTCTGCACGATTGGCTCACAATGGCCGCCTCCGCAGATCTCTATAATGTAGGATTACTAATGTCGATTCGGCAACGCTGTTTATTTTGTTTACAACAGCTGCCAACACTTGCTACAAAGTTAGATGTTCAAACTTTGTGCGTGACTTCGTTGTGGTTCAAGTTGTTTTGTTTACATTTTCTAATTATGGTAGAATTTTTTTCAAAATTTTGTTGAAATAGCGGAGAAATCGAAGAAATCTGAAATTTATTGCAAAGGTGTTACGCTAATCATATCGGCAGAAGTGAAACAAGAAGTAGCAATGGAAGTTTTTTCGACAAGTGCAGCAACAAAAATGTCGTCATAAGCATGAGCTTTTGAAAGCAGAATTAATAAATTTTTGTCTTTTTACAAAACTTGCCGCCAATTTCTCGATGTTAAAAATAAATAATTTTAATTTAATTAGTTCCGATTGCAATACCGTTCAAACGACGGCTTTCTACGAACGATAAGCATGTTCATTTGGCTTACACTTTGACAGTTCTCTCTGCACGATTGGCTCACAATGGCCGCCTCCGCAGATCTCTATAATGTAGGATTACTAATGTCGATTCGGCAACGCTGTTTATTTTGTTTACAACAGCTGCCAACACTTGCTACAAAGTTAGATGTTCAAACTTTGTGCGTGACTTCGTTGTGGTTCAAGTTGTTTTGTTTACATTTTCTAATTATGGTAGAATTTTTTTCAAAATTTTGTTGAAATAGCGGAGAAATCGAAGAAATCTGAAATTTATTGCAAAGGTGTTACGCTAATCATATCGGCAGAAGTGAAACAAGAAGTAGCAATGGAAGTTTTTTCGACAAGTGCAGCAACAAAAATGTCGTCATAAGCATGAGCTTTTGAAAGCAGAATTAATAAATTTTTGTCTTTTTACAAAACTTACACGGAAAAACGAAAGTACCCAAAAGTGAGTTCATCCCACCCAACTTCGAGGTTGCGTGCGGGAAGCCAATTTTGAGTTGCTGGAGTCGATGTTTAGGTAAGTAGTTTGCATTTAGGCGTATACGGCCAAAGAACCTAAAGTCAAGGTTCTTTTTACTCAACCGTCAGTTAAAATTACTCAACTTTCGGTACTGTGCCACTTACTCAATTTTGGCTTCCCGCATCGAACTCTCAAAGTTGGGTTGTTTTGCTATTCACTCTCTGACAACAATAAAGAGAGCGAATGAAACAGGATGCAAAAAAGAACTCAAAAGTGAGTTTAAAAATACTCAAATTTGGGTTCTCTTGTTTTTCAGTGTACATATGCCGCCAATTTCTCGATGTTAAAAATAAATAATTTTAATTTAATTAGTTCCGATTGCAATACCGTTCAAACGACGGCTTTCTACGAACGATAAGCATGTTCATTTGGCTTACACTTTGACAGTTCTCTCTGCACGATTGGCTCACAATGGCCGCCTCCGCAGATCTCTATAATGTAGGATTACTATATTTAACTCACGAGTTCCACTGGAACGATGACAATCAGCTGTTCGGTCGAACTGTCATCGCGTCTCTGTTCCCCGCGGGAGTAGTGTTTTGTTTTTGTTTACCCGCGTCGCTTATCGCGCAGCCAAAAGCGTCGTAAAAAGTTTACCTCAAATTTTATTCATTTTAATTCCGTTTTTTGTGCGTTTCTTTTTCCCCGAACAAAAGCAGTTGCTAAAGTGAAAGTTTGTGCGGTCCTTTTCGGTCGCTGCAGTCAAATTGCAGCGACGGCGGTGGTTGTGTTGTGCGCGGCGTGAATCAGGAAGGGAACCTGCTACTGCTGATAAGAACGCAGGAATGGTGATAATCGGCTATGTCAATGTTTTGGTAACTGTTCAAACCTTATCCTAAGCATTACTAATCCCCTGCTGGTTCGGGATTCGGCAGACCGTCACAGTTGATTTTCGGATGGTGTCGAGAAAAGGGAGGATTGTGATATTTTAGTTGAAATTATACTTGATCTTTTGTGATACTTCGGAAAAGGGGAAATGGTCGATATCTCGCTGCAGACAGATAAGGAAGGCAAACGGTTGGGTCGCGGACTGTCCGGCGTTGATAAATATGAGTAAGTGTAGTTGTACAGATGCAGCGATATTTAAACCAATTATAACTCTCCTGACACTTCCAGATTGGAGTGGCGAAACATCCTGGACATCGCAAACGACGAGACTCTCTACGACCTGCGCCACGCCGCCGTCCGAGGAGATCTCCGTGCATCCCCATTCCGTAGCATTTACTGGGCTGTATTCCTGGGTGTCCTCAAGCCCCCTTCAACGGAATGGATCAACCAACGAGAGCTCAACCGTCGGGAATATGCCGAGCTGAAAAGCCGTTACATGCTGAATCCGCACTCCAACCCAAACGGAGGCGATGACCCCCTTTCGCAGTCCAAACAAAGCCTTTGGAATCAGCACTTCTGCGATCAGGAACTGTGCGCCGTCATCAAGCAGGACGTGGTCCGGACCTTTCCGGGGGTGGACTTTTTCCGCAAGCAGCCGATACAGGAGATGATGATCAACATTCTGTTCTGCTACGCGCGCAAGTACCCGACCATGTGCTACCGCCAGGGCATGCACGAGATTCTGGCACCGTTGATCTTTGTGATACACAGCGACCAGCAGGCGCTGGAGCACATCCGGGAGCTGCATCCCGATGTTGAGTGAGTATGGTATATAAATTTATGCAATTCAGTATCATAATTTACATTTTATATAACTCATTTTGGTATCATAATGGCCAATTTTTCAGAACTGGTTCATTATGCAACTGAAATGAGTTGCATAATGAAAAATAGTTGTATAATGTTCATAATGCAACTCATTTGAGTTGCATTATGAACATTATGCAACTCAAATGGGTTGCATTATGAAAAAATCATTGCATAAAATTTTGTATGGAACTCGTTGCAAAACTCGATTTTTTCAGCACTCTTCGTATTTATCCAACTCGGCAAGCCTCGTTGGATAAATGCACGACTCGTGCTGAAAAAATCAACTTTTTGCCACTCGTTACATAAATATCTATATTGATGTCATTTGTAGGGTATTTGCATGACACATATTGGAACTATAATACCTAGTATGTATATGCGTACATCTAACTAGTTCAGCCTTTGTTTGATGAATCTAGGACATTGACGC